>NC_080704.1:56204851-56550127 GCF_030445035.2 Dasypus novemcinctus | reverse complement strand
TCATGATATATAACTATCTTCTGTTTCTATTTGATTCCTTCTTTCTTGTCTGTGTCTGTCTCATCCCCTAGAACATCGGCCCCATGAGGACAGGGATTTTTCTCTATTTTTTTTTCCATAGCTATATATCCCCAACACTTAAAATAGTGCCTGGAAATGGATTTTTATGGAAAGAAAGAAGGATGGAAGAAAACAAATACAGAGTGAGTGAGTGAATGAATGAATCCATGTAAAGCTCAATAAATAAAACAGATAAATAAATAAATAAACAAACAAACAAACGAATGAATGAATGAATAAAAGGAACTGGTGGGGAAAAAGGACCCCAAACTCCCACATTTTAGAATATAAGCAAACTGAGATTGAGAGAGACAAAAAGACACTTAATTTATTTTTGTTTAAACATCCTGAGTGGGGAGGATTGACAAAATCCATCCCCAAAAAAGGCCCCAAATCTTGCTAGGGCAATTGTGGAGGTCACGCAGGGATAACAGCATTTGGAGGGGTTGGTGGAGAGGAAACAGGGTTTGGAGAGCCTGGAAGCAGAAAGCAGAGTGCTGCGAGCAGCAGTTGCCAGGGGAACAGGGAGGCGAGCAGGTGCAAGTGGAGAGCTGGCAAGGCAGGTCTGTGCGGAGGAGACTGCTGGGGGCAGGGAACCAGGGGCTCAGTCGTCCCATTCATCGTCATCATCCTCGTCCCCGGCCTGGTCCTCCCCTTCGTCTGGAGACAAAGAGAAAGATGTGGGGTTGGGGACTCAAGATGGGCCAGAGGGTTCAAAGGCCTTCGGGACCAGGTGGGGGCGGGAAGGGAGGGAGGCCGTTCCTAGAGCTCAAGAGGCCCTGGTGGACTGAGATGTCCTGGTAGGAAATCGGATCTGAAACCGCCCAGTTGGGTGAGGAAGGGACTTTCTCAAGGGAATGAGGGTTATAGGGTTTCCCTTTGGGATGAGGTAGGGATTATAATTGGGGTCTGCATTTGGGACAAGGTAGAGATTATAATTGGGGTCTGCATTCTAGTTAGTGTGGAAGTTAATAGCCTTGTCAGAAATATGGTTAGTTGTGATATAATTGTCACGCAAAGGGTTACTGTTAACCAGTTCGTCACTTAATGGGGTGACTATGAGTCTTATCGTCCAAGGTGGAGTAAGTGATGCTATTCATCTTTCATGGTTGGTGAGTGTTAATATTGTTGACTCCCAATGTGGTTCACGATACTTTGTCAAAAGATGAGGTTCATTACAATATTGTCATATCATGGAATTCTGTTCATCTTCTGGGCTTGGGTTGAGGTTGAGAGTATTGTCAAATAATGGGGTTCATGTTCATATTGTTGCTACACATTGTGGAGTTAAGGCTAACATTATTGTCAAAGCTGGGGTTCTTTACCGTAGCATCGGGTCTGTTAGGAATGTTACTATTACTGTCAAAGTGAGCGTCCATTTATAGTATTGTCACATAATGAGTTCACGTTCCCCGGGTCAGATACTGAGGTTCGGGTTCACACTGTCACCAGCCTGGGGGGGAGGGGGACTACCGTTAACACTGGAGCTGAGTGGTGGGGTAGTTTGGAGGCCAATACTAGCCCTTGGGGACCAATCACAAGTTCTGGCAGGAGAGGCCTGCAGAGGGCAGCCCACAGGCTGGCGCGGGAGGGCAGGGCTCTCACCCGAGGAGTGGATGGCTCGGCTTCTCTTCTGCATCACATGCATCAGGGCACCCACCAGCCCCTCTGAACTGGGCGGTGATGGCTGCAGCGCGGAGCTCTCTGGGGCTCCCGGGGTCTGCAGTGGGCGGAAACACAGCACATTCAGGCTCAGGGGGTCATGAGAGGGGTATTACTCCCCCCTCACCCCTGCTTCATTGTTTCTCCTTCCCCACACAAAAGTCCTCTCCAAAGTCCTGCGAAGCCCACTCTTCCCCCACCCACCCCGAACCCTATCAGTGAACCCCAGCATCCAAAAGCCTGGGACCCCCAGCAGTCTCTGTCCCTGGCCTCCCGGTATCCTGACTTGCACAGCCCTCCCCACCACCAGAGCCCCAGATTCCCAAGCCTCCATCCTGACCGTCCTCACCTTGTTCAGCTGAATTCCCTGACGGATTTGATCCAAAAGTGCCCCCCGACCCCCACCAGGGGCCGGGCCCCCCCCAGACCCCAAAACAGGAGGAAGTGGGGGAGCAGCTGGTCCATTCCCAGAGCTGGGTGGTGGTGGTGGTGGCGGCGGCGGCGGCGGCGGCCCCCCAGCTCCGGGAGGTGGAGGGGGCGGTGGTCCAGAACGTCCAGTGGCTGGAGGGGGTGGTGGCGGAGGGCCCCCTCGGCCTGGGGGCGGGGGTCCCCGGGGTGTTGGTGGGGGCGGAGTACCCCCCATAGGTACAGGAGGAAGCGGACCAGAGCGACCCTTGTTAACCCCCACAGTAGAGGGCCGGGGGGGCTGGTTCCCTCCTCGCGATGGGGGCGGAGGCGGTGGAAGGGGCTCTGTGAGAGGAGAACAGTACACAGCTGTATTATTATAGTCCTTTTCTCAGAGCTTATGTTTTGTTCGTTTTAAAATGGGTACCCCAACTAACCAACTCCCAGTTCAAGCAGTACAGTGGTTTCCATGAGGGCTGAGTGCCTTCAGCGTATCTCATAGGTCTCGACTGCTAGGGCTGAAGAAGGGGGTATATAGGAGGTGGAGGGGCTCACCCTGGCGCCTCATCTCCTGCCGCACAGCCTCCAGCCCGCCCTGGTCCTCAATGAAATCATAGATGAGTTTGGAGGTCTCAGCATCGGTGAGCTGGGCCTCGCTGATTCCTGCCCTGGAGAACAGGCTCCGGAGATCTGGGTCCAGGTTGTTCACCTGCCGGGGAGGAAGGAGGCCAGGGCAGGGGTGGGGGAATAAAATGAGGAGGGAAGAGGCATGGATTATCATTGGGTCCACCTCAGAGAGGGACCTGATAGGGGGGTGGGAAGGAATGGGGCTTGGGGGTGGGGTCTGAGCAATGGTTTGCGGAAGGGTAGGAGTTGAGTGGGGTCCAAGGAACTTTGGGGTTACTCACGTCAAATCCATTCTGGGGGTCCCACCCCACGTGGCTGACATGTCTGAGGGAAGTGAAGAGACCCCACTGAAGCCTCACTGTCCTTCCTTCCCTCCTGCCCTTCCTAGTGAAGCCCTCTCACCCTCTCCTGCCCAGAGGGACACCGAGAAGCCAGAATTAATGAATGAGTCATGAATGAATAAATAAATGACAGGAGTTATGGAATTAGAAGGGGTTCAAAGTCTGTGGTGCCCACCTCTCCCTCTTTCTACCCATCCATTTGTCCACCTATCCGTTCACCTGTCTGACCACTGATCTATCTGTACATCTGTCTATCTACCCATGTACCCACACATCTGTCTACCCAGTTGTTCACCTTATCTGTCCTCACACTTGTCCATTCACCCATCTGTCCATCCATCCATCCATTCATCTATACATGTGCCTTACTTTCCCATCCATCCACTTATTTGTCTATCCATCCAACCATACACCTCTGTGTCCACTTATCCATTGAATTGTCCAGTCATCACACATCTGTCCACCCATCCATCTCCATCCATCTTATCTGTCAGCCAAGTGGGCTACATATTCATCTCTCCACACACCTGTCCACTTACCCATCCATATACCCCCCATCCCCCTCCCATCTACCCCCATCTACCCATACATTCATCCATCTATCCATTCACCCATCCACTCACCCACCTACCCACCTGCCCACTCATGCATCTCCTCTACCATCCATCTCATCTACTTATCTACCATCCACCTTATCCACCCATCTATCATCCACCTTCCCATTCACCAGCCCAACCAAGGTGAGACTAGGGTGAGGGAAGCAAGGTGCCTAGGGCCCAAAATTTGAGAAGTCACTCTCAGAGTCATGAATTGTACTTACATGACCCTGAGAGTAACTGCCTCTTTAAATTTTGCACCCTAGGTACCTCACTTGCCTCTCAGTCCCAGTCTTGCACCCACCCACCTATCCACTCATCTATCTACCCATCAACCCCATCCACCCACTCACTCACCCACTCATCTGCCCATTCTTCCATCCACTCATCCATCCACTCAGCTGTCCTCTTGTCCACCTGTTCATTTCCCACCCAGGGATCTGCGGGCCCACTGGGGGGAAGTTCTCACTTGAATCCACTGGGTGCACCGATATCAGCCTTGCTGATCTTCTTCTTTCCCAAGCGTTTCTTGTCAGCTGGGCCAGGCCCAGGTGCCGGAAGCCCACGGTATCGTGAACTTGTGATGTCTGGGTTCTGGATGTCCACTGTAACCAGCCCAAGGGCCAGCGGGCCAGCTGGTGGGCCTGTGGAAAACAGGGTGACCAGACCACTGACCCAATCACCTACCTTAGAAGACTTTAAGGGGAATCTGTGTGTGTGTGTTTGATGGTCACAGAGGAGTAGGTGAGGGGTCAAAATAGGGTCTATGGAGAACTGGGTGAGTCCCATAAACCATTCATACATTTGCTGATTCATTCATTCATTCACTCATGATCATCACTTAATTATTGACTCATTCATTCACTGACTTGACTAATTAATTTATTAAATTATTCATTCACTCAATAATTCATTTAATATTTTCTTCCTTCACTCACCAAGATTTTGTCATGTATTCATTTATTAACTGTTTATTCACTCACTCATTCATAAATTCACTTAACCATTCATCCATCCATTCATCCAGGTACCCATCTACCTATTCACCTATACCTCCATGTGCCCACCTATACATCTATACTTCTGCTTCTACTTTCATCCTCCCATCAATGAATTCCCCCACTCAACCATCTATCAACCACCACTCCATCCACCCATCCATTTACCCACTCATCTCTCTGTCCACTCATCCCTCCATCCATTTATCTACCCATCCATCCTCCCATCCATCCATCCATCCAGCCAGCCAGCCATCCTCCCATTCACCCACACATTCATGCACGTGCTCATCCATCCATTTATTCATTCACTCAACTATCCACCCACCCATCCACCTACCCATCCTTCCACTCACTTATCCATCCATCCATTCATTCATCCATCCACTCACTCACCAATCCATCCATCCATCTGTTCCCATCCATCCGCCCACACCTCACTGTCCTATCCATTCATTCATCTATTTACCCATTTACCCATCTATCCATCCATTCACCCACTCATCCATCCATCCATCCACCCACTCAATATCCATCCAATCACCCATCCAACTAACAACCCATTTACCCACTTATCCCTATATTCACCCAACTACTCACCCATCCACCAACTCTCCCACCTACCCATTCACCCAGAAACATGGAAGAATCGGCACTTACTCCCTAGGTCTCCACCAGGGTGTGGGGGAAGGGGCGGGAGCCCCCCTCTTCTCTCTGGGAAGATAGAGTGGATAGAGAACCATCACAACTCTGCCACAGGTTCCCAGGATAGCCCCTTATTACCCCTACTTGCACCAGAGAACTCACCCTCATTGGCTGGTGGTGGTGGTGGGGGTAGCTGATGTCTGTCTGTGGAGAGACAGGTGAACTGGGGACCAGAACCATGGTAAGGTCTGTTCCAGCTTTCCACCCTCACACTCTCCCATGCCCAATCTCCTTTCCTCCCCCATGGCCTCCTCACCTCCACTTTGTCTCTGATTCCTTTTTTGTATCTTCTCATGCACCAGGGCCCGGAAGGCCTGGGCCTCCCCCTCATCTGCAAAGTTCAGCCCTGCTTGGCAGTCCTGCACATGCCTTGGGATCAGCAGCCTTCCAGGTCCCCCACATCTTTCCCCATCTCCTCCCCACACCCCAACTTAAGTCCCAGGGTTAGTTGGTCACTCACATCTCCAGCGAAGGTGTGGAAGAAGGGGGTGGGAGTGAAGTAGACCAGCTGTGTGTACAGTTCCTGTTCCCAGAGCAGCCGGCCAGCCTGGAGAGGTGCAGGGTGGGGTCACAGTGGTTCTGAGGCGCACCCTAAGGGGTGTGCCTTTGTTATCTGGGCAGGGAGCATGGTGCCCAGATTTGGGGCCCCAGGTCTGATTTGGAGATTTTCAGCTCAGTATCAGAGTTGAGGTTCTGGGGATCAAGGTTTGGGGATCTTGTCTGAGGACTCAGGGCTCTGGACACAGATCTGGGTTTGCAGGTTAAATGGTTTTCATGTCCAGTGGGAAGTGGGTGTCACCTGGAGGCCGTAAAGGCGGATGAAGTAGGACTTCTGGGGGTTATCCTTCACGAAGCACACAGCCCCACAATGCTCCTTGGTCCAGTGCTTGGCTCCAGGAGGCCTCGCCAGGTACAGCTGAACAACCGCGGTGGCCAGCGTCTGGGAGGGGGAAAACAGGAAATCAGTGGAGTCTGGTCAGGGGCAGCCAAAGGGTTTGGGAACCAGACCTGGTCCTGCCTTTCCTGTGAAGAGCTACAGCCGAAGAAAAGTGGGTAGACCTCAAGATCTTCCTGGGATTGGTGAACTGTGGTAAATGGATTCTAGGGTCGGGGTGGGGGAATGATGGGGAGGGAAAGAAAGGGGAGGAGGGAAAGGTAGAGGAGGAGAGGGGATGGATGGGGAAGATGAGAGAGGAGGACGAAGAGAAGGAAAAGAGAAAGAGAAGGAAAGGGAGACAGAGAAGGCCAGGAGGTCCCCACCTCACCCAGCATTTCTGTCCCAGCATCTCGAAGAGTCGCTGGTTCTCGTGGTCCTGGAGGAGGGCGGAGGGTATGTTCTGCTGAGCCCCAGGCCCTCTCCGGCCCCTGGGTCTGCCTCCCACAGGGCCCCCACTCATGGTGCCTCTTGCCCTTCTCTTCTAGGGCTAGGTTCTTGGTGCAGGGTAAGAAGAGGAACTTCCGCAGTGAGCAGGGGAACAGGAAGTGCACAAACCCACAAGGGAAACAAGTCCCCCAGGGGCCCCTCAGTGGGCCTGGCCTCCTCCTTCTCCCTGTGTCCGGCTTGGACCCTCCTCCCTCAGACTGGCTGAGGCCCTCCTTCTGTGATTAGTTCAGGGTCCTCCTCCATTTGACTGGTTAGACCCATCTCACTTTGACCAGCTCAGTTCCTCCTCCTTTCTGACCATCTGGGGCCCATCTCCCTCCCCCTCTAACTTGCTCACACCCTCCTCCCTCTGACTGTCTGGGGGCACCAGGGTGGCCTTCACCAGCACGTTCCTGGCAGTTACACCATCTGCAGCGCCTCTGCAGGGCTTATTGGGGCAGGGAGTAGTCATGGATGGGGCTGGGTGTCTGCCTTCCTCCCCAAATTCATCCAGTTAGCCTGGGGCCAAGGTCAAAGGCCCCTAGACTTGAAGGGTTATCGCATTAAAACTTTTTCCTTTAATTGCACAGCGAGTACCTGTAATCCCACTGCCCAGCCCGAGAACCTGGACGTTGCCAACAATGTAAACCCACCCGGCTCCCTTGCCCATCCCCTACCCTTGCCTCCTCACAGCTCCCAAATTGTTTTCTGCTTACCATCCCCTTTTCTTCAGAAAAGAACTCTGTACCATATCCAAATGCCTAACCAATATTTAGTTTCATTTTTGTTGTGTTTGAACTTTTCAAAAATATATAATCTTCTGAGACTGCTTTTTTTCCACATCCAGTATTCTGTTTTTATCTAACAAACCCTCATGTAGCGCTCGATGTATGCCAGGCAGTGTTCTGAGCCCTTTGCAAATATTGACACATTAAAAGCAGCCTGTGGGATACACGTTTGCCATCTCCATTTTCCAGATGAGGAAACTGAGGCAGTATGTGAGTGAGTGATTTTCCCCCTCTTTCCCAGCAAGCAAATGGTAGAACCCCAAAACTGCAAGTCAGGCAGGCTGGACCCAGCACATGTATGTTACTGAAATTCATGTTTGCCTGTGGCAACAGTGGTTCACTTTTGCAGGTGTATAGTATTCTATGGTGTGAATGTATGATTTGTTTGTTCACATTCTCCTGTTAACAGACATTTGGGCTGTCTCCATTGGCAGCAATCATGCCATGGATGCTCCTGTACACATCGCCTAGTCCACATGTACGTGCTCAGCTCTCAGGCCTATATTTAATCCAGAAGGGGAATCGGTGGCTTGGTAGGGTTTGCATTTCTTGAACTTTGCTAGATGATGCCAGGCTGTTTCCCCCAGTTGAATGCTAGATCATTTCCCACTCCTCCCTGGGCTTCGCTTTCCCTGCCTAGATGGTAGGCCGTCAGAGGACACAAAGTTCTCAAGCAGTTTGGAGGAGCTAGGCAGATCTAGGGTGCAACTGATATTCCCAGATGTCTGCCAGGCAAGAGCACATTTCAAGGTGGGGTCCACAGTCCTGCCTGGAAACATGGCTCCCACAGGTGCAGAGTCTCTTCCAAGTTCAAAGCACCTTCTGGTATGGCAATTACAACCTGCCTCCCCCCTCACAACCCAGCTGGTGGTGCCCCCAAACTCCCAGGCTATTTTATAGCTCCAGGCCTGGAGCACCTTCCAACCCGTGCATCAAGTAGGGCCCCAACTTGCCCTGAAAAGGCCATTGCACTCTTTTTTTTTTTTTTAGGAGGTACTGGGAATTGAACCTGGGACCTCATACATGGGAAGCAGGCACCCAACCACTGAGCTACACCTGCTCCCCACATTCATTCACTACTTATTGAGCACTCACTGTGTGCCAAGCACTGCTCCAGTATCAGGTGTAAATTAGATGCTCAATAAATATTTACTGAGAGAATGAAGAATTAATCATAATGTCTAATTTTACTTAGTGTTTGCTGCAATTTTTCCCAGTGCCTTACATTTATCAAACCCATTTAACATTCCCAGGCAACGCTATGAGGGAAGCACTGTTGTTATCCCCATTTTACTGACAGGAAAGCTGAGGCCCTGAGAAGCTTAGGTAACTTGCCCAAGGACACACAGCTTATGAGCAGCTGAAGCCAGTGGTTCCTAAACTGTTAGGAACATGTGGGGGCCAAGATAAAATTCTTTGGCTCCTTCTCTGTCTTTCATTCTCCACCTTCCTACTCCTTTCTCTGCCTCAGATATGTCCCCTATAGCTCTACATCAACGGACCCTGAACCTTGGCTGTTTACTGTGTTTGTTTTTTCTATTAACAGCTACAAGTTGTATATGAACCTTGAAAGCTGTATATTTCCTATTCTTATTTCTAAGTAGCAGACAGGTTTAAAACTTTGTCTTTTTCTTTAAATAAAAATCCTACAGCAGATTTTCTTATTTGGGTCCCTACTAGAATGAGTTTCCCCACTCTGGAATACAGCGATGTATTGAATTTAATATCATTTTTCATATTATATAATATAATATTGAGTTACTCTGTCGACTTGCGTTAATAAATTGGAACTGGTTTATGTGTCCCCGTCAACAGGGCTTTTTTTGGCACTGGATAGCATCTGGTGAGGTGATGACCTCAAAGGCACTTTGCTCTCTGAGGCTTTCAAATAGGTTAAAAAGCAAACCAACCTTAATCCAGCTTTTCTGATTGCTATCACCCAGGAGAGCTGGTCTACTACAAGTCCGTCCACCACAGCTGGAAGCAAAACTTCTCATTTACTTCTTAAATTGACACCCACAAACCCCCAAGAACTGGGATATGCCCAATAATTTATACCCACCCAGTGCTCCCACATCATCTACCCCTCCAACCCCCCAGAGGGTACCAGATTGAGAATCATTTCCTGTTTCTAACTCATGCTTCAGTTGCTTCCTTCAGAGAGAATGCTGCCTACACCATCTCCATCTCCATCTCCATGCCTCAAGCCCTGAGTAGGTCATAAGACGTAGCCGGCATTACAGTTCTGGCTTGTCTTCCACATGCCCAGTCACCACCGCATGTTGGAGTCCATGAAGGAGACTGAGGTGTGCAGAAGGTCCAACTGCTGTCCTCTCAGGCCAAGATAGAGGCCGGGATGGCAAAATTGACATTGCCGTGCTATCCTTCTCCCCCAACTCTTGAGGGTGCTTCCTAGGGGACAGGCCCAACCTAAGGAAACAGCACCTCCCAACCCTAGACCTGATGCCCCCCCCTTTTTATCCAAGATGTTTTTTACTTTGTTGAGAACAAACATGAGTTTTATATAAATATTTAAATATTTCCTTTGTCCTATGCCCTTTTTTAAATAAGAAACATGTTGGGAGGCCTCCTTTATCATCATCCTGAAATGACATGCATGGATGTTACAAGTCTTGGTGGTATGGGGCTGTCCCCCAGCCTTGCAGGCTCCTGCCCACTCAGTACCAGAAGCACACCGCCCCCCCCTCCCCCATTGTGACAACCAAAAGATGCCCTTCAGGAATTTCCAAAACACACCCTGGAGACAACTAGGAACAAAGACCTTTGTCTGTCTTGTTTATTGCAGTATCCTTACCACCTAGCACAAGACCCTGCAGGTACTAGATGGTAAATCAATATAGGTTGAATGAATAAATAATTGTAGAGTCTAGATAGCTATGCTGTGATATACCACCCTCTCCCCATGAGGCTACCTCCATCCTGTCTTCCTCTCTTCACTGTCCCCCTTATACTCTGGTATCCTCTAGGAAAAGGAAAAGAGGGAAGAAAAAGAACCCAAGATGTGGAGGGCCTATCCCCCCACAAGGTCTATACTGTTCACTGATACTATGGGAAAATGGGTTCTTTAGGGGCCCTCAGGAGAGCAACTGACTTCTAGACCTTGTAGGGGTAGGATGAGTACAGGGGACAGTGACATCTGTAGAGATAAGAACAGCTCAGTAATCAGAACTCCCAGATTCTGGAACCTGACGGCTTGGCTCTGCTGCAGGCATTGACCAGCTGTGTAACTTCTGTCAACCTCTCAACACCTCAGTTCTCTCATCCATAAAGGGAGGATAAGTATGGTAGTCAGGGTTGTTGTGGAGACTAAATGAGATAGTGCATATAAAGTGATTGGGGGAAATGGATGTGGCTCAATTGGGTGCCTACCACATGGGAGATCCCAGGTTTGGATCCCAGTGCCTTCTAAAGAGCAAGACAGCAAGCTGGTGTGGCAGGCTGGCGCAGCAAACTGGCACAATGAGATGACGCAGTGAGGAGACACAAGAGGAAACACAGAGAGACACAAGAAGCAAGGAGAGGAGGTGGCTTAAGTGACTGGTCACCTGCCTCCCACGAGAGGTCCCGGGTTCAGTTTTCATTGCCTCCTAAAAAGAAGACAAGTAGACGCAGAGTACACAGAAAGTGCAAACAACGGGGTGTGTGTGTGGGGGGACGGATAAAGAAGTAAAAATTTTAAAATTTAAAAAAATAATAAAGTGATTGGGACAGATTTTACCATTTTATATTTATGCATTGTTATTGTTTTTATGAAATAGTTGGGCAACTTAGTTAAAGATCTATCATCCCTTCAGCCTAGCATTCATGCCCCGCCCCCCTCAAGTCCCTCACCACCCTTCTCTTTCAGACTTTCAGGTCCCACCACCACAGATGGATGGTCAGAGATCCAGAACACACGACTACTTTCCCACGGCCCTTCCTTTACTTTCCCTTGCTGCAAAGCTCATTTCAGAGGTCCACTCTTGGGTGAGAGGGCAGCCAGATTCCTCTGGGGCCGTGAGAAGCTCCTGGAGCCCTTGTTTGTGGTTAACCTCGGACCAGGCGGGGATCAAGGGTCCCGCCCCCACCCCCCCACCCCCGTCCCTACACTGCCCGACTAAGTCACCCCAACTCTCCTGGGATCGGTGTTGCCTCCCTGCATCCTAATCTATGTGGCCGTAGGAATGTCCACACCTCAGTCGGGATGATTACAGGAGTGTCCACACCCCGGTCTGGGGGCCCCCAGGAATGTCCACATCCCAATGTGTGCAACGCTTACGGTGCCCACACCCCAGTCTGTGGGACCCCAGCGGTGTCCACGGCCCCGTCTGTGTCACCCAGGGACTGCCCACCCCTTGTCTGTGTGATCCCAGGGCTGTCCACTCCTCAGTCTGCGCTAACCTGGCAGCCTGGAACGGACCAACACGGGTGTGGGGAGGCATGCAGAATGGAACAGTCCACCCAGGATCCTCCCACTGAGGAGGGGGCGGCCATCTTGTAACACAGTTTTATTTGTGGGAGAGGAATATTAAAGGCTCGCTCATCCCAAGGAGAGGATAGGCCCAAGCTCCTGACGGAGAGAATGTCGCAATCCCACTCGTCCCAACACCCACTTCCGGTCCTCCAGACTCCCACCCGCCTGGGGCGGACCTTACTTTCAGGCCGCGCCCTCACCGTGTCTCACGAACGCCATCTTAACCTCCCTGCCCAACAGCCCTTGCTTCCTTAATTTCAAACCAGCTCGCGCCACACCGGACCGGAGCAGGCAATTGGCTGAGGGGTGGTGAGAGCGGCCCGGGGTCTGTCGTAGGCTCTGATTGGCCTAGGGGTGGTGAGAGCCGACCGGGGACTATCGTGGTTTCTGATTGGCGGATGACCGAATTCTCCTCCTTCCTGGGTTTTGACGCCTCCGGGTTCTGGACGGATGACGTAGCCGCGCCTCCACTCTTGCGCGCCGGGCTCTTATTGGCTACTTGTATGGGGCATGCGCAATGGATGACAGCCAACATTCCGGTTCGCTGAGGCGGGGCTTTGGGGCATTTAGGTTGGTGGGTTCTGATACCACCACGGAGAGTCAGTGTGTTCACCTGTAAAAGGACCAATCCTGGTGCTTTCTGTTCAGAATTATTGAGATCACGCGTTGGGTCATTCAATTGTTAAAACTCTGTAACAAGCCCAGTGGGGTTTTCCTGCCTCCGCCCAGTCGTTCTTGCATTCATTTATTCTCTAGTCTGCTCAAAACCAAAATGGTTGCTTTCAGTTTGGGTTTTAGGAAAACGCTCAGAAGTTACTTTAATAAAATTAAATTCTGCCACAGTAGGGTGCCTGGCTTTCCCAACAGCATAATCACAGTGTGAGCCTTCTGTGTGGTCTTTGGATACAACGTAAGAAAATTATATTACTTTAGTTTCTTCCGACTAAAGGGCTACAAAGTGTACAGCGTTAAAAGCTCTAGTGGCTGAGCCATTGACGTTTAAGGGAATAAACAGGGGTCACGCTTATGCACGTCTCAGCAGGATCTCAGATACAACCCCAGGTAACAGTGCTCCTCAGGACTATGGAGACATCCAGGTCCTGCGGTCATGACAGATGGCTCTGGAGTTCATTGCCTTGCCAGTGGGCCCTACTTTGGAATTTGTGCTCCTGAATGTGACAGAGCTGGACTCAGATGTGACCTCTCTACTCATGCCTCTTCTGTCACTTTTACTAAGCCTGTGGGTGGCGCTGGGGTTGGTGTTTGCTCAGGAGACTTGTATCTCTGGACTGTTCATGTGTCAGCTGGGCCCTGAGCCTCAGTGGTGTTGAAACACCTACTCTCCAGTTTATTGGACTTACCCAGGTCAGCTGACAGAGAGGTGAGGATGGACAACCACTACACCAAGGAACTGAGAGAATCTACAGCTGCAGGCACGGGAGTCCCATCCACCAGCCATGTGGGATCGAAGCTCCCTCTCAATTGAGCGGTGGGGTGGGCATCGTCATCCCAGAGTCCTCAGGATGGAGGAAAAAATATTGATTAGAGTGCACTTACTGATATTCTACTATAGAATTATTGTGACTCTAGCAATGGAAGAAATTATATCATTGATGTGGAGACAGTGGCCACGGGAATTGCTGAAGGCAGGGAGAGGGGAAAAAGAGGTATGATATGGAAGCATTTTTCGGACTTAGAGTCGTCCTGAATGATATTGCAGGGACAGATGCAGGACGTTATATATCCTACCACAACACACTGAATGGACTGGGAGAGAGTGTAAACTATAATCCATGCTGTGTAGCAGTGCTCCAAAACGTATTCATCAAATCCCGTGAATGTACCACACTGATGAAAGAAGTTGTTGATGTGAGAAAAGTGGGAGGTGTGGGGAGTGGGGTATATGGGAACCTCCTATATTTTTAATGTAACATTTTGTGTGATCCATGTATCTTTAAAAAATAAATAACAAACATGTATTTTTTAAAAGAAAATAAATACTTTCCCCAATGCTTAATGCACCAAGTGATGCTTTTGGAACATTAGGCCTGCTGTGATTGAATCCTGGTATTTAATACACATCATGGGTAAAATAGCCAGTGACCTGTTTTGAACTTTACAGCTTGAAAACTGTATCTATAACCTGCATTATAAAAGTCTATGTAAATATGCATAGATAAATACCTAATTCGTAGGCTATAGATACATATGCTATAGATACAGCAGTGGGGCCCCAGTTCACTGGCCTGAGTCAATTACATGCTGAAGTGGAGGGGACCGTTAATAATTTAATGTAGTGCCAGGGGTTTGGGAAGCCCAAGCCTTGAGCCCCCTTCCTTCACCAGGCTGAGCAAATTCCCCTTAAGCAGCTTGGAAACTCCAGTGCTATGCCCCATGCTGCCTCCAATGCTGAAAACACAAGCTGGCCTTTGTATCAGCTCTAGTCCTAAGGAAGATTATTATTTTAAGTGTGTATTTGCGCACAGAGTGGGGGAATGGGGGTGGATTCTGGGTAGAACAAATCAAAAGTTGACCTAAAGTGTGGATACTTTTGTCATCACTGTCTGATTCCGATGGTGGCTGAATTCCTAAAATATATTTTTCTTTGTAATCCCCACTCAGGGCCCAGGGGCCAGGGAAGGTGAGAGGTGCATTATTTTGTTAGGAATCTTGCCCTGATGGCTATGATATGGTAGAACCAAACATACAATAAGCTATATAACCTCTTTGGGGGAAAGATACTGCAAAGCAATACAATTTAAAAAGAGAGGGAGGAAAAAGAAAACCCTTAAATTATGAATGAAACAGTGAGCCTATTTGAATGGAATAAAATGCTAAAAAAAAAAATACTCCAATAAAATATATAGCTCGCACTATAAGTCTGTAGCCCTTTAAATTGTAAGAATTTTGGGAAGCAGACTTGGCCCAGTGGTTAGGGCGTCCGTCTACCCCATGGGAGGTCCGCGGTTCAAACCCCGGGCCTCCTTGACCCGTGTGGAGCTGGCCCATGCGCAGTGTTGATGCGTGCAAGGAGTGCCCTGCCACGCAGGGGTGTCCCCCGCATAGGGGAGCCCCACGCGCAAGGAGTGCGCCCCATAAGGAAAGCCACCCAACGCAAAAAAAGTTCAGCCTGCCCAGGAATGGTGCCGCACACACGGAGGGCTGACACAACAAGATGACACAACAAAAAGAAACACAGATTCCCATGCCTCTGACAACAACAGAAGCGGCCAAAGAAGAAGACACAGCAAATAGACACAGAGAACAGACAACTGGAGCTTGGGGGGGGGGGGGGGAGAGGGGGAGGGGAGAGAAAGAAAGAAAAAAGGAAATCTTTTTAAAAAATTATAAGAATTTCATCACCATCATCAACCACAGTTTAAACCTTGATTACAGGCAACTTGAAGAGAGTTTTTCATTGTTGTTGTTCTTGCTGGTTTGCTTAGTTTGGCAACTGTGGGAAAACACAATGTGTGTGGTTGTAATCATATTGTAGAATTTGAGAGAGGTTCAATTATTTGTGCATAGAAAGGCCAGGACTCGGGAATGATTTTGAGAAGGAAAAATGGTTTATTGAGAAGGAAAAATGGTTCATTGACGGCCAGCCCGGCCGGACTCGGGAGCTTTCTGTTTCAAACCCGAGCCCTGAACAAGATTTTTTAGTTCTTTTTATACAGAGAGGAAAGGCCAAATGGTCCTTTTGTTTCAGTTCTCAATAGGCTTGAATTAGCATATATCTTCCACATCTTAGGTAAGCTTTTAGCATGGACTTCATACATTCTAGATAAGCTTTTAGCACATTTGGTTTGCATTTCCCCTGAATACTTAAAGTTTATAGACCTTGCATTGTTAAACTGTTTCCTGGGACTGGAGTCGTTGCCATGGTCACCAAGGGCAGGGCTGCAGCCCCCATCATCCCACACTCACAAGTCAGGACAGACAGCTTAGGTTGAGGTTATCTCTGAAGAGACAAAGAGCCTCCCACCCATAGCCCACATTAATATAATCAATGGAACTTTCTGAGAATTGGGTGATAAATATGTACATATACATGGTGTTAGCATGGCATGTGTTAGTGTTAGTCAAAGAAGCATTAAAAACTTTATTTATTTATTTACTGCCAATTGTGATTTTCCTTTAAAATCAAAGCAAAATATTTTTTATTTTTTCTTTTTGTTTGAGAAGTTGTGAGCAAAACAATCGTGCATTGTACACAAGATTCCCATACAAAGCAAAATCTTTTAAAGATAAAATTCTTTTTGATTGTCTTTGATAACTGAAAATCATCTTCAATGTTTAAAAATATTCATCCTTTCAAAACTTTTTTTCTGTTTGGTTAGTAATGGTCCTATCATAGGTAAATGAAATCCTCATGTAAGGTTTGAATTCTAAAAGAATTATAGCATTGCAAGGTATCTGGCAATGAGTAAGGCCAGGTGCCAAACAGAATTCATCCTCTCTCCATCACATTCTGAAAATCTGCTTGTGATGTCCCTGAACACTTCAGGGTTTGGGTTTTGCAAAAGTACAATTAGATGCCAGGTTACAATGGGAACCAGCATTGGGGTCATCAGGGAGTTCCGCTCAACTTCTGAGCCACTGTCTTCATCCCAAAGAAGTATTTTCACAGAAGAAATAAAATCATGTACTGAAATCAAAACTAGCAGTTGGGGTGTGAATGGACCGCAGTGGTTGAGCACCTGCTTCCCATGTACAAGGTCCTGGGGGCAATCCCTGGTACCTCCTAAAAAAAAAAAAGTCATTGTAATTGGTTTAAAACTCGATGCATTTGGGATAGATGGTTTGTAAGGATGGTCTCAAAATTTCCTCCCATTCTTCTATTCATGTCCCTTAGCAATGTGACTTTGTATCGCCTCCATCCAGAGATGGAACCATAGAATCTGGGCTGACCTTGTGACTTGCCTTGACCAACAAAATGCAGTGGAAGTAATGTTAGGTAAGATTCTCGGCTTGGGCCTCAAGAGGCCTGCTGCTTCTGTCTTTCCCCTATGGGAACCCTGCCCTGACACCTCCTTCTAAGGAAACTGGTCTAGCCTGCTAGAGGATGAGAAGGGATGTGGATAGCCAGCACGAATTGCCAGACATGAGAACGAAGCCATCGTGGACCTTCCAGATCAAGCGATCCTTCAGCTGACTGCTGCCACGTGAGTGAGCCAGGGAAAACCAAGAGAGGAACCAGCCGGCAGATCCCAGCTCAAATTGCCTAACTACAGAATTCTGAGTTAGATACATGGTGTTTAACTCAAAGCTATTACATGGAGTAGTTTTCTGTGCAGCAATAGCTAACTGATACAGCCTTCTTCCTCTCCGTGGCCAGGCCTGAGTGAACCTGACTTTCATTTTGGCAGCCAAAAGATCAATCCTTGTTAGTAGACCACGGAATTCCCACAACTCCAGCTAGGGACCCCTGTGGGAGACTCAATACACATCTGCTTCAATTCTCTTTCTCAAGATTCTGAATCAAACGCCTT
The DNA here is from genome assembly GCF_030445035.2 of Dasypus novemcinctus. Lineage (NCBI taxonomy): Eukaryota > Metazoa > Chordata > Mammalia > Cingulata > Dasypodidae > Dasypus > Dasypus novemcinctus. The sequence continues at coordinate 56,532,616 of NC_080704.1, read as the reverse complement.
TATTGTCTTTGATATCATGGTGAAAACGACTGGGATTTTTTTTTTAAATTTTAAACAATTGTGAGCCTTCACCAAAGAAGTGTCTCTGCAAGGTGTATTATGGACAAGTGATGGTATATAATTTGAATACCTAGTTATTAATCTGAATACCGAAGTTGAAGGTGTGTATAATTTCAAATGTGGAAACAGCATCCTTTAAGATCCAGAGAGAAAAGATCCTCAAAATTGCTTTATGAAGGCCAAATATTGTATTATCTCACTGGTATGAAATGATTAGAATAAGCAAACTTTTAGAGTCAGAATCTAGAATATAAGTTACCAGGGTGGGGAAAAGGAATAGGGAGTTAAGTCTTAAAATGTACAGTCTCTATTTGGGGCGATGGAAAAGTTTTGGTGCTAGATGGTGATGATGGTCGCACAACATTGTGAACATAATTAACGGTACTTGAATTATATATTTCAAAATGGTTTAAAAGAAATTTTAGTTTGTATATTTGTTACTAGAATAAATTTTTAAAATCCATGGAACTGCACAACACGGTAAACCCTAAGTTAAACTATGGACTATAGTTAATAGTACAATTATAAAAATCTACTTTCATTAATTATAACGAATGTACCACACCAATGCAAGGTATTAATAATAGGGTGGTATATGGAAACCCTGTCTTTGATGTATGATTTTTCTGTAAATCTGTAACTTCTGTAACTTAAAAAAAAATTGCTTTACTATTTTGATAGGTTTGATCAGTCTATTACAGAATTCTTTCCCCTGCCAAAGAGTAGTCAGGATTTTCCGCTGAAATGCAGAATGGTAAAATAAATGGTAATCTCCACCAGCGACTTGTTGGCATTGGGTGAGGAGGAATTCCTCCTCAAAGAAGTACCATTCCTGCTTAAGACCTGCAAAAACAGGTTCTAATGCATTGTTTTGAAAAGTGTCTTTGCCCCCCCTGCCCAAATGGGCGATGAATTTCAGGATATGAGTTTACATCTAATAGTTTGATTACACAGTGAGTATGCGTGTTTTTTGTTTTAATCACTGTTGGGAATTGAATCATGTCCCCTACAAAAGGCATGTTTAGGTCCCAACTCCCGGTCCTGTGCATGTGAGCCCATTTGTAAGCAGGACCTTTGAAGATGTTATTAAGGTGTGCCCAAACTGAGTGAGGGTGGGCCTGAATCCAATATGGCTGCCGTCCTTAAGCGCAAAGGAAATTGGACACGGAAAGAGAGCCCACAGGAGAAGCAGGAAGTTGAAAATCAATGGAACACAGAAGGGATAGGAGAGGATGCTACTATGTGCATTGCCAAGGAACTACAAAGATAGCTAGTGAGCCAGAAGATACCAATCCTAAGAGGAAGCAAGCCTTCTAGCCTCTGAAACTGTGGGTACATTCCTGTTGTTAAGCCAACCCCATTGTCTGGTATTTGTTTTAGCAGCTAGGAAACTAAAGCAATTGCCATAAAGGTTTCCACGTTACAATATTGCTTTGTGATATTCACTTTCAACTTTTAGTCTTTAGTTTCCTTTCGTATCCCCTGGGGTCATGTGGCATTTTTCATTCAGGAAAAATGATATCACAGCAATTCTCATAAACGTTCATTGAAATGCAAAACTGAAATTATGGCTGAGAGATTTCAAAGTGAGTTGGGAGGTCATTCCAGGTTACCCTTAGGCATGTCTCAGCAGGATCTCACTGACTGCCTCAAACAGAAAAGATCCTGAGAGCTCCAGAGACTTCGAGACACTATAAGCAGAACAGACAAGTTCAGGAATTCGGCGCCCTGTTAGAGGGCCTTCCTTACTCTAGAATTAATGCTCCCCAGTGTAACAGAGTTAAACTCATGTATAGTTTCCCTACACGCAACTCTTATACCCCCTTTATTTGAACCCGTAATTAACACTATACTTGTTAAACATATGTTCCAGAGACTTATATCTTTGGTCTGTTCATGTGCCAGTTGAGCCCTGAATCTCAGCAGAGTTGCAACACCTCCTCTCCAGTTCATTGGACTCACCCAGGACAACTAACAAGGAGATGATGATGGGTAACGCCCACCCCGAGGAACAGAGAGTATCTGCAGCTGCAAGCAGGATAGTTCCATCCATCTGCCCCATGGGAACTAAGCCTCCTCTCAATTAGAAGCAGAGTGGGCATCACCATCTCAAAATCCTCAAGATTGGGGAATGAGCAATAGACTAAAGTAGACTTATTATTACTCTATTACAGACTTATTATTGTTCTGGCAATGGAAGAATATGTATTATTGATATAAAGGCAGTGGCCACCAGAGGTTCTGAGGGGAAGGAGAGGGAAGAATAGTATAATATGGGGGCATTTTCGGTACATTGGAGTTGTCACACGTGGCATTGCAATGTCATAACCTACAAAATTGTGAGGGACAGAATGTAAACTGTAGTCCATGGTTAGTGGTAATGCTCCAACACGTGTTCATCAATTTTAGCAAATATACCACACTAACGAAGGATGTTGTTAATGTGGGAATGTGTGTGTGTGTGTGGGGGGGGGGCATATGGGAATCCCCTCTATTTTTTATGTAACATTTATGTATTCTAAAGCTTCTTAAAAATTAAAATTTAAAATTTAAAAATAAATAGAAAACTGAAATATATCCCCATTTTTCAGAGGGAAAGCTCAACCACAGACTTGAGAAATCTCCAGAAATTCATCTAAAGAGCTGAAAAGGCCCCTGACAGATAGGCAATCTTTATATGAACCTTATTCAGAAAAAACAAATGTGTATATGTGTTAAATATGCATAAATACACCCACAAATGTGTGTTTATGTGGATCATAGAGCCATGTGTTTGGTCAGGGTCCTCAAGGGAGATGTTACATTACAGCGATCTAAGTGATGCAAGCTACACATCTATCTTTGATACCCATTACTCTTCTAAACTAATTCATTGAGCTTAACACACCAGAGTTCAGAATTCGACCATAGGCAAGAGTTTACACTTGTAAACATTATAGAATGCATTAGAGCTACATAATCAAAATTCATTCAATTCTGGGGAGTGGATGTAGCTCAAGCAGTTGAGCACCTGCTTTCCATGTATGAGGTTCCAAGTTCGATCCCCAGTACCTCCTAAAAACAAAACAAACACACGAATTTTAAAAAACAGCTCTCATTGGGGAGCGGATGTAGCTCAAGTGGTTGAGTACCTGCTTCCCACGAACGAGGTCCTGGGTTCAATCCCCAGTACTTCCTAAAAACAATACAAACGAAAAAAACAGCTCTCACTTGGGAGCAGATGTAACTCAGTGGTTGAGCACCTGCTTCCCATACACAAGGTCCTGGGTTCAATCCCCAGTACCTCCTTTAAAAAAATTAATTCATTCAACAAATATTTTTGAGTGCCAATTATGTGCCAGGCACAGAGGTCATTCCTGTGGTAATCAGCAGGGCCAGGGCCTCAGGCAAGAGGGGAAAATGAATGAGTCACCAGGCAATTACTGATTGCTTGGCTCCAAAATGATGTACTTATGATCCAGTAAGCTAATAAACCATCTCATTCTAAAGACATTGTTTTATGGCACTGTGTATTTAAAATACGGTTAACTATGTTTCCAAACTCAGCAAACTTAGTAAAAATGTGTGGTTTCTCAGTGTCAGTAGCTTCATTCTCTTTTAGGTACAGAGTTATGAATTTCCCTGTGCTTGGGGACGTTTGATCTGCTCATTTCCACACAGGGAAATCTAGGCTCATTTAGGATCCTAAACAATCAAATTTGCCCTCTTACTAGAATATGAAGCTGCTCCTGGTGACAGAGGGTGGTAACTACAGTTCCCAGAACACACTCAGTGGCCCCTTCTCCAGGCTTCAGAGTAGAGATTTCCTTAATGCTTCTCTGCATCTACTTTCAAGAACAATCTCCCTTTTGGTCTAATATTTAATTTACAAAACAAAATTATTTGGAGTCTGATTGCCTGACACCTGCAGTCAACTACCTACCAGTTTGTCAGCTTTCATCAATAGCTGAACATGGGGTAGCAGATGTGACTCAAACAGTTGGGCTCTCGCCTCCCACATGGGAGGCCCCAGGTTCGGTTCCCAGTGCCTCCTAAAGAAGACAAGCAAGATGCGAGCAAAAGGGTGAGCTGATGCAGCAAGCGAACGCAACAAGATGATGCAACGAGGAGACACAATGAGAGACACAACAAGTAGGGAGCAGATGTGGCTCAAGTGATTGGGTGCCTCCCTCCCACATGGGAGATCCCGGGTTCAGTTCCTGTTGCCTCTTAAAAGAAGACAAGCAGATGAGAGAGCGCACAACAGACACAGAGAGCAGACAGTGTGTGTAAACGGAAAGCAAGGGGAGAAATAAATAAAATTTTAAAAAATAACTGAAAATGATGTGTTTGATATAGTCTCAGTCTATTTAGTTTAGAGAGCAAAAAGTGAACTGTATCTCAAACTAGAGCTTTGCCACCAACCCCAAAAAAACCCAAGAGATACATCCCTGCTTTAATACAGGGGGAATTGACTTGATGAATTACTGAGGCATTTCTGCTCCTTGAGATGTCTACTGAGCATCTATTACATGCCAGCCACTCAGCCAGATGCTTTATATAGAGAATCTCATGTAACCCTCAAAACGAATCCATGAGGTAGCTACTTTGATCCCCATTTTTATGAATGAGGAAACAGATTCAGAGAATTTAGGTGACTTGTTTGCTCAAGGCCATGTAGCTGGCACAAGTCTATCCATTCCTGCTCCCAATTTCCATCACTTCACCCCGTTCATCGATCCAACTTCGAATCATCTTTCAACTCTTAACTGAAATCTGCCGACACCAGAGTTCAGGTTATGCGCCTCTCCTGTGAGCTTCTGCCACCCCCTGGATTTACCCCCATCGTACTGACTCCAAGGCCAACCCTTCCTCCGTAATCTGTGGGCGAGAGACTTGCAGCCTTATTTCACAGTCACAGGCAGGGAGTAGACCTTCAAAAAATAGCCATTGGATGGGAGAATACATTAATAGGTGAAGGATACAATCCAAAAGTTTCCACAAAACTTCATAGTCATATTCTACTATAGACTTACTGTGATTCTAGCAATGGAAGAACTGATATCATTGATGTGGAAGCAGTGGCCACTGAGGTCAGGGTGAGGGAAAACAGGTGTAATATGGGTACATTTTGGAGACTTGGGAATTGTCCTGAATGACATTGCAACAACGGATACAGGTCATTACATATCTTGCCATAACCTACAGAACTGGGTGGGAGAGAGTGTAAACTGCAATGTAAACTGTAATCCATGCTTAGTGGCATTGCTCCAAATGTGTTCATCAATTGCAGTATGTACCACACTACTGAAGGATGTTGTTAATGTGGGAAAATGTGGACAATGTGGGGAGAAGGATATATGGGAACCCCCTATATTTTTTATGTAACATTTATGTAATCTAAATATCTTTTTAAAAAATTGAAAATTAAAAAAAAAGAACTTCATAGTCTCAGGTATCAGACCTTCTGCCTACTTACCTAGGTCCAGGCCTTGTGCTGAGTTCGGGGGTGGGGGACAGTGGAAATATGGTACAAAAATGAATGCACCCATTCATGCGTGGGTTCACTCATGGTTGGGGAGACAGACTAAAACTTAAATTGATTGCAATGCAGTGTGCTGCCCTGGGCTGGAGGAGAGGGCTGTGCAATGCTCTAGGATTTGGGAGTAGGGGTGAGGGAGAGTGAGGCAAGGGCAGCTGAGAGAAAGAAAACCAAATGATGTCATCAGAGATGATGCAAAGTTTGGAAAGTCCATATTAGTTTCTCAAATTCACATGTGAGAATCATCACATGAATATAAATGATGAACTGGAGAATCCAGCCCAACACCTTTAGGGTCAGATCTTACAAGTGATTATTATTACAAGTCATTTATCACTTGCCAGTAATTCCCAGGCATTTGGCACATGTCCTTTCCCCTCCCCGCTGTGCTCACAGCCCCCAAGCCTGGCCCTCCTCCTGTCCTCCTGGGCTGCCACCTTCCCTTGGATACCCAGCCTCCTGCTAGCTCCCTCTTCGGACAGTTCAGAACTTAGCCCCCCAAGGAGACTGGAAGCATTCTGAGGATAGGCATGGTGACTCATATTTCTGTGTTCCCTTCACAGTCCCAGGCCAGACTAGATCAAAGGTGGAGAAAGGTATGTAACATGGGTGTGCTAGATAATCTATTGCTTCCTTATAAAAATGCATAGCAGGGGGAGCAGATGTGGCTCAAACAGTTGAGTGCCTGCCTCCCACACGGGAGGTGCCAGATTTGGTTCCCGGTACTTTCTAAAGGTGACGAGCAGATGCAATGAGCTGAGGCAATAAGCAGATGCAATGAGCAGACACAACGAGCAGGGAATGGATATAGCTCAAGCAGTTGGCACAAGCCTCCCACATGGGAGGCCCCAGATTCGGTTCCTGGTGCCTCCTAAAGAAGATGAGCAAGACAGCGAGCAGACACAGGGAGCAGACAACGAGCAGACAATGAGCAGACACACAGGGAGCCATCTTGGGAGGGGGGGAATGCACAGCAATCTGTTTATCTTTTGAACCTTTAATTCAGAGATTCCTGGTCTAATAGTTTAGAAGTTCACTTCCACAGGCACCAGCGGTTTACCTCTGCTCAAGGCACACATTAACTTTAGGGTCCGGACTGAAATACGTGATGGAAGGGAGAATGAACTCTCAAAATGAGTAGTATTACAACTTTGATGAAAAGTTTCTGCTTCAGGATTATGGAGAATTATGGAGGTTAATTCTTTATGTTCTTTTCATACTCCTGAAAGGGGAAGGACTACTCTATTCTTTTATTTTACTTTTCTTTCTTTAAGGTATCTTTTTCCTTTTGCTAATAAGAATAGATAACATCATACCTTTTCATTAGGGAAAATAAAAGCAATTTCAGCATAGTGCTTCAACAATGCAACTCGGGAACCAAATTACCAGGAAAAGAGGGAGAAAATACTCTTTTCATTAGGTGATATTAAAATTCTTAAGCTATTAATATATAGATATTTACTGCCCATAATTGTTCTAAAATGCCCAGATTAGTATATATATATTTGTGTATATATATATGCATGTATATACACACACAAATTCTAAGTGACAACTAGATGTAATAAATGTAGGTATATAAGAAAATGTATACAAAAAAAGTGTAATATATATATATATATAATGAATGTAAGAAAATATAAGAAGCTAACCCAAGACCATAATAATTTTTCTATTAAAACTGGGAGGGATTTGTTTTGTATTTTATTTAAAGATTTTTTTTTAAAATTTCTTCCCCCCCTTCCCTCTCTGAGTGTTTTTCTATGTCTGCTTGTATTCTCATTAGGCAGCTCATGGGAACCGATCCTGGGACCTTCCAGAGTGGGAGAGAGGTGATTACTCTCTTGTGCTACCTCAGCTCCCCTGTTCTGCTACATCTTCTCATTTTCTCTCCTCTGTGTCTCTCGTTGCATCATCTTGCTGCGCCAGCTCTCCTAGTCGGCTGGCACTCCCACCTGGGGCGGCATTCCCACATGGGCTGGCACTCCACGTGGGCCAGCTCGCCTGCATTGAACCCTAGACCTCCTATATGGTAGACGGGAGCCCAATTGGTTGAGCCACATCTGTGTCCCTATTTTGTATTTTAAAGACTTTCCTGTGTTAAATCTTTGTGTACACATGAACAAACTATTTGTGAATGTAAGTTTCAAGAGCATGGTGCAAAGTTATAGAGATTTATAATGAGGAAAAGGCAGATTTGAGCAATGTACTTTTTAGTATTTAGTAAGATACTTAGTATCTTCCCACCTTCTCCTGCCTCTCAGGGTAGGGGCCACTGCTCTTCAGGGAGGATTTCCTATGAGGTTGATTCATAGAGCAACCACAAAGATTCTTTGAATATCTGACAGGACTTCCTTAGTTTAAAAAAAAAAAAAAAAAGATGTTCAGCATGGTTTGATGTTGAATGGCAAGTCACTGTTAAGAGCTTCCAGCCCAAAGTTCCCATCCCACATAATGTGGCTCAGAATCTGTGTGTATCAATGACTTCGAGAAAGAGAGATGTTCCCTTGAGAGGTAATATTTTCAGGTGCTCTATAAACACTGTTCCCAGTGCACTGAGTGAAATCTTTATGGTGAAGGAAAAGTTTAGTGATGGGGAATTTTGTATTCCAGGATCCAGAGCATGGCAATTGGAATGAGCATGAGAATTCCAAGAATGGAAGTCATACAAGTGATGACCTATTGTGTGTTATGCTTTTCTATACAGAACGAACGCTCCTGAAAGCTAATTTGCCAGGTAGGCCTTATGAGCTTGGTTTTACAAATGAGAGAACTGAGGCTCAGAGAGGCCTGGGGTGAAAGATGACAAGCACAGGAGCAGCCAAGAACCCGCCCCGCCTAAAACTGAAGCTCAGTATTACCCATCTTCATATTTCACAGGAGATTCTACTATGCTATACAGTCCCATGTTGCGGTTTTTAGTTTTCCTCCTAGTAATCTACATGACCTTAGCCTTTCCCTTTCAACCACTGTCACACCCATATAATAGCTCTGCTGGTTACACACACTACGCTGCGCTTTCACCTTTTCCATTCATTTACAAAGATTAACAGACTTTTTACCAATTCTGCATATGTAAGATTGTTTTATTTGAGACCGAACAAATGTATGTTAATGTTATAAGATGTTAATATCAGGCAAAACAACAACAAACAAACCACATTATGCTAAATGAAAGAAACCAGACAACAAAGTACCACATATTGTATGATTCCAGTTATATAAAATGTAAAACTAAAATCAATTGATAAAGATGAAATTAGATTAGTGGTTATGTAGGGCTGGGGGAGGCACGCTGAAGGGCGTGGAGTTTTTCTTTTGGGATTAATGAAACTGTTCTAAATTTTTTTGTGGTGCTGAAGGCACAGCACTGTGATTATACTGTTGTGGAAGCAGAGAGATTCAATGATCGCATGTGGAAGGTCAGGACTCATTAAGTAATAATTTTGGGAAGGAAAATTTATTAACGACCGGCTGGTCTTGGGAACTTTTCTGTTCAAAAACCCGAGCCCCAAATAGGATCTTTGGGTTTCTTTTATTCATAGGATGTAGGAGGCAGGAGTCAAACGGTGATGTTTATATGCAAAAGGACTTTTTGTTAGTTTCTTAGAATTTCAAGTGTTTTATCTGAGTATCAGATAGGTCTTGAATGAACACATACTGTCTAGGTAAATTTGAATTAACACATACCCCCCACACATATCTTCCACATTCCAGGTAGCTTGAATTAACATAATTAGCTTATATACACAGCTCAGGTTATTTATAAAGAAACATACAGCCCCCCACACACATACACAGCCCATATCAATACTAAAAGCCATTAATTGTATGTGATTATATCTCAATAAAACAGCTTTTTAGAAAACTGAAACTCATGTTGTAGATCTTCACATTTCTATTTCCCACCCCAAACGACTGAGAAGTTGTGCTGGGGCAGGGTGGGGGGGAGTGACTGGTGTAAAGAACTTTCTAAAATGCTTGCATTGTAGGGCATAACTGGCCAAAGAGATCATTTCAGAGAGGGCAGATCCTTGGCACCATGTTTCTCTCTATTCCTCTACTCCCCTGCTCAGACATTGCTATTTGAACTCATCCTCAGAATCATTCTCATCCCTGCACTCCAGGCAGCTGTTCACAGCCCATAGCGTTGGCACCTGGGCTTAAATCCATCTCCATCCCTGATGATGGTAACCCCATCCTGACAGAGGGGGAAAATGGAAGTGCAGAAGGGTCAAGTGATTCAGACAAGGTGTGAAATGTTTCAGGCCACGTTTGAACTCTTTTATATTGATTGAATTAATCGATTTGATCTTCACAGCAAACTTCGGAAGCCAGCGCTCTTATTAACCCCAATTTCAAGATGTGAAACGAGTGACACAGAGACAGCAAGTAACTTGCACAGCGGGTAAGTGGCAGAACCAGAATCCAAACCCAAGCCGACCGACTCCAGCATCCCCCTCTTCGCTGCCACATGCCGCCTTGGCAGAAATTTTGCTCTGGCTGCATAGAAAGGTTTAGAAGGTAGCTGATTTCCTTTTTCTTTTTTTTTTTCAACGGAGAAATTTCAAAACATCAATCCCCTTGTCACGTTGATGTGGGCTCTGGGTGGGAGGCTGTTCGTCCCTTCGTAGATAACCTAAGCTGTCTGTGACTTGTGGGTGTGGGAGGGTAAGAGGCTGCAGTCCTGCCCTTGGTGACCATGGCAACGACTCCGTCCAGAGAAACAGTTTAGCAATGCAAACTCTATAAACTTTAAATATTCAGGGAAAATGCAAACCAAATGTGCTAAAAGCTTATCTAGAATGTATGAAGTCCATGCTAAAAGCTTACCTAGGATGTGGAAGATATATGCTAATTCAAGGCCATTTGGCCCTTTCTCTGTATGAAAGGAACTCAGAAATCTTGTTCAGGGCTTGGATTTTGGAATGAGAAGCTTCAAGCCCAGCCGGTCGTAAATAAATCACTTTTCCTTCCCAAAAATCATTCCTGAGTCCTGGCCTTACTATATGCAAATAATTGAACCTCTCTCAACTTCTATAACAATGTTAGGCATATTGGCATTCTGAGCCTTTATTTTGGGTGATTGAAGGAGACTACATGCTTTGTAGCAGACTGTTTCTGCCACCCTCACCCCCACCCAAACCTCTCAATTGTAATGTGAGCACTAATCAAGCGGAATGATTTTACAGCAAAACAAAACCCTGTCCACCCTTTTTTCCACAGGTGGAACAGTTAATGGGTCTGTTGTTGTTGTTTAAGGCAGCCACTATTTTGTCTTCTTCATTTCCGACAGAGGCTTTTCAGAGAAGAGCAACTCTTGAGTTGTCTCTGACGGTATTCGTTTGACACCATTAATTCTTGTCATCCCAATGAAAAGAGGCGGAACAAAGAACCTCAGGTCTGGATTTTGAACTGGATGACAGCCAGGGAGGATCACTGCTGCCCCCCGCTGCTCGCCTCTGCTCCCCTCTGCTCCCTGCTGCTCCTCGAGGCCCTACACTGCCCTGCACAGCAGTGTTAGGGAGAGGAAGGGAAGAGAGCGCTGAAGATGAACGTTCTCTGTAAGCAGAAACTGCCTCTGTGACCTCATTTCACAGAGTCCGCTTCTAAGTATCCTCTCTTGGCAACACGTCGGTGATAGAAGACTCCTGCTGCCATCCTCTGGGGAAATAAACCACGAAAGTCACTGTTTTCTTGGCATCAGAGGAGTAAGCATATCGAATCTCTCTGAAGGCTCACCCTTTCAGTCAATTCCTTTATTAACCAATTGAAGGTTCGAAACCTTCAGAGTAGAAATACCATGTATGTTGGACCTTAATCAACCACCAGATCCTACCACCTTTGCTTGATTGCAGTTCTTTAATGATTCCGAAGAGATTAGGAGTTGTTTTGCAAAACGTTTCATTAAATGCTTTGTTGCACGCGGCAGTTTGCCAGGTGACGTTTAAGGATAATGAAACAGGCCTTTATTCTCTTCTCCAGAAGTTTATCATTTAAGAAGGGCAAACGACTGCAAGATCAAAGAGCAGAATTGGAGCTAACCCACACTTGGATTGGAAAGCGATTGCCCTTGAACATATTCTGAGCAGACACATTCTGGAAACAGGGTTGAAAAAAAAGATAGAAAGCCAAGAATGAAGCCAATGGAGAACAAATTTTGACAGAAACAGTTGAGATTACATCCCATGTGGGCTAATTAAGCAAAATCCCCTTAGCCAAGGGCCCACATCTTCCTACATTACATTCTTTCTGCCATGCTCTTTTTTTCATTTAATGTTACATTACATACTATTTACTCCTCCGAAGCTACCCCCTGAGTAATATGTCCTTATGGTCATATCTGGCTCTAATTCCACAGTCCCCAGAATTCTTTTTCTTTTCTCTGTGTATGTGTTCGTGGACACACAGCAGAAAACTTAAAGGGAAGCGGACTTGGCCCAGTGGTTAGGGCGTCCGTCTACCACATGGGAGGTCCCTGGTTCAAACCCCGGGCCTCCTTGACCCGTGTGGAGCTGGCCCATGCGCAGTGCTGATGAGCACAAGGAGTGCCCTGCCACGCAGGGGTGTCCCCCACGTAGGGGAGCCCCACGCGCAAGGAGTGCGCCCCATAAGGAGAGCCGCCCAGCGCGAAGGAAAGCACAGCCTGCCCAGGAATGGTGCTGCACACACGGAGAGCTGACACAGCAAGATGACGCAACAAAAAGAAACACAGATTCCTGGTGCCGCTGACATGGATAGAAGCGGTCACAGAAGAACACACAGAGAATGGACACAGAGAGCAGACAACTGGGGCGGGGGGGGGGGCAGGGGAAGGGGAGAGAAATAAATAAATCTTTAAAAAAAAAAAGAGGAAAACGTAAAGTCAAACACAACCTTCTTTCTTGCAAGTTCTCTCAGCCCCAGCAGCTGGAGGTTTCTGCTGCTTGCCGCCCCCTCGCCCCCAGGCACCCTGGTCTTGCACGGGCTTGCACAGTCTTGCTGGCTTACCTGACCTCTCCACATCTCTTCACTTCATTCCTTCAGGATGGCCTCTGGCCATTTACTTGGGATAATGTCTGACACATGACTCAAGTTTTAGTTGCTATTATTATTTTTTCTTGTTTCTCCTTTAGAAGATCTGTCCCTCTAACAGAGGTCACTAGGTTTTTTTTTTTATTATTTGTTGTGTTTTTTTTTTTAAAGATTTATTTATTTATTTTAATTCCCCCCCCTCCCCTGGTTGTCTGTTCTTGGTGTCTATTTGTTGCGTCTTGTTTCTTTGTCTGCTTTTGTTTCTTTGTCCGCTTCTGTTGTCGTCAGCGGCACAGGAAGTGTGGGCGGCGCCATTCCTGGGCAGGCTGCTCTTTCTTTTCACGCTGGGCGGCTTTCCTCACGGGCGCGCTCCTTGCGCGTGGGGCTCCCCCACGCGGGGGACACCCTTGCGTGGCACGGCACTCCTTGCGCGCATCAGCGCTGTGCACGGCCAGCTCCACACGGGTCGAGGAGGCCCGGGGTTTGAACCGCGGACCTCCCATGTGGTAGACGGACGCCCTAACCACTGGGCCAAAGTCCGTTTCCCTATTATTTGTTTTTTATTAGAGAAGTTGTGAGCTTACAAAACAGTCATGCATAACATGATTCCTACACAATACCCCATCCATAACTCCTTATATTGTTGTGGAATATTTGTTACAGGTTATGAAAGAACATCGTCAAAATATTACGATTAACTATGGTTGAAAGCTTACATTTGGTATATTTTATTTCATACAACCCTATCATTAACACTATTTATTAGTACTGTACATTTGTTATAGCTCATGAGAACACTCTCATGTTTGTACTGTTAACCACAGTCCATCTTCCACCACATGATTCACTGTGTCATACAGTCCCATGCCTTGTACAATCCATCCGAAGTGTACATTGAGTGGCTCTCACTTTCATCACAGAGTTGTGCTGTCATCGCCTCAGTAAATTTTTGGATGTTTTCCTTAGTCCAAAAGAAAAAATTCCCATACTGATGTGGGCTATGGGTGGGAGGCTCTTTGTCTCTTCGGAGATAACCTTAACCTAAGCTGTCTGTGATTTGTGGGTGTGGGATGGTGAGAGGCTGCAGTCCTGCCCTTGGTAACCATGGCAACGACTCCAGTCCCAGGAAACAGTTTATCAATGCAAACTCTATAAACTTTAAATATTCAGGGAAAATGCAAACCAAATGTGCTAAAAGCTTATCTAGAACGTATGAAGTCCATGCTAAAAGCTTACCTAGGATGTGGAAGATATATGCTAATTCAAGCCTATTGAGAACTGAAACAAAGAACGATTTAGCCCTTCCTCTGTATGAAAGGAACTCAAAATTCTTGTTCAGGGCTCGGGTTTGAAACAGAAAGCTCCCAAGTCCCGCGGCCATCAATAAATCATTTTTCCTTCTCAAAATCATTCCTGAGTCCTGGCCTTTCTATATGCAAATAATTGAACCTCTTTCAACTTCTACAACAATGTTAATAATATAAATACAAGAATGTTCCTCTATAACAAGGTGTTACGAATATGGTGATACATGGGAAATATACAACTGATGTAATTATAGACCATAGTTAACAGTAATATTGTAATATTTTTTGCATGACAAAGAATCTTTACTTTTAAATGATTACCAGTACATTAAGCAATAACATGTAATAAGTCTTCAATTCTATCTAGTAATTTTTATTAAAAGAAACTAAAAGCAGCTCAGTTATTCTAGTATTCATTGTTAAAACTCTTAGCCAGAAAGGACTACTTTAAGGTTGGCTGTTGCTTCACACATGTTACAAATGACTATTTACTACTTTTTCATAGATAAAGTCCCTGACCTTTAAGAAAGTCTTAGGGAAATAAAACATTTAACCCCTTTCTTTCTTTAAATGTGGTTTTTGGTACTAGATCTAAGAAAGAAAAAGTCAGTATTGCCACATATGTAGCTTGAGCTAAATGGCAAAGGAAATCAGACAACATATACCCATTAAATTTATAAGAAACAGGAGATAAAAAGATGAAATTCTTTGGATAAGTTCTAAGTCTGTACAAAGAACCTAGGTTTGCTACTCTCTAAAAAGTGAAAGGACCTACTACATAATATACAGAAATAAGTTAATGCCTTTCCCCAAGAATATAACTAGCTTTGCTATAGTTTCATATTCCATGTGAGGGCATCTAAAATGCCCACCCATGGAACAGGCACTCCTTCTCCCCTATCCATTTATGCGGTAGTTTTCATGGATTTCTGGCCGGATGTCACAGACAAAAGCCAAGAGGTTATCCAGAACTTCATCCCTGTTCTGCTGGAAGTAGCTGTGGAGGATGGTCGTCTTCTCCGGGGTCTCCTTCAGTGCTGCAACTGCCGTGGGATCCCAGAGCCGCAGCTTCCTTGGCCTTGAACTCCACAGACAAAGGCCAAGAGGTTATCCAGAACTTCATCCCTGTTCTGCTGGAAGTAGTTGTGGAGGATGGTCGTCTTCTCCGGGGTCTCCTTCAGTGCTGCAACTGCCGTGGGATCCCAGAGTCGCAGCTTCCTTGGCCTTGAACTCCTTCTCCCTCTGCAGGCGGTACTGTTCAATTTCAGCCTGAGCTGCTGCCTGGGCCTGCTTCAGCCTCTGGTTTTTTCGCTTGCGAGCCTCGGACACCTTCTCAGCAGTGCGCTTCTCCGCCTGCAGGAGCTGCTGGATGCCCTGCGACTGAGAAGCCATGGTGGCAGGGACTCTCGAAGCCCGGGCCAGCGGCCTAAAAGGGCTTGCGGGGCCCCTCGGATCAGCTGACCCAGCCCTATTGTAATATTTTTGCAGCAAGGGCAAAGAAAGAAAGACTAAAGGTAAAAAAAAAGAATATGGAATTTAGTTTTATGAAATTTGAATATGATCAAACATTGTTTTTCTTCATTTTCTTCATTAACGAGGAGACCCTGGTTATGTTATTTAACCAATCTGTGCTCATTTATCTATACTTCGGAACACTGGAAGAACAACTGGGTTTGTTTTTAGGATTGAATAAGATACATGCGCCTGGACAGAACTTTTTTTTTTTTTTTATTTTTATTTTATTTTATTTTTTTTTTGTGAATAACAGTATTTATTTATTTATTTTTTTATTGACTTTGTAATAATATTACATTAAAAATATATATGTGAAGTCCCATTCAACCCCACCCCCCCACCCCCCCTCTCCCCCCCCAACAACACTCGTTCCCATCATCATGACACATCCATTGGATTTGGTAAGTACATCTTTGGGCACCTCTGCACCTCATAGACAATGGTCCACATCATGGCCCATACTCTCCTCCATTCCATCCAGTGGGCCCTGTGAGGATCCACGTTGTCCGGTGATCACCCCCGAGGCACCATCCAGGGCAGCTCCACGTCCCAAATACGCCCCCACCTCTCATCTCTTCCTGCCCTTCCCCATACCCATCGTCCACCATGTCCACTTTTCCCAATCCAATGCCACCTCTTCTATGTGGACATTGGATTGGTTGTTGGACAGAACTTTTTAAAGTAGGCTTTCATAATCTGTTAAGATGCCTTTTGTCTGTTATTTTAATTTTTTTTGAAGTTAAATTAAGTTTATGGTGGTTTATGGAAAAATACACCAAATGAAGCTAAGGATCATAGTTAGCAGTAATATTTAGATGACCTTCTTTCATAATCTGTAACAAATGTTCCACAACAACACCAGGTGTTGGTGGTGGGGTGATGTATGGGAATTCCGCATGTTATGCATGATTGCTTTGTAAGCTCACAATTTTGCTAATTTTTAAAAAAGGATAAAGTGTACAATTCAGTGACATTTAGTATACTCCCACTGTTGTGTAACCCCTGCCTCTGTCTGGTTCTAGAACATCAGAAAATCTTCTAATAATACTAACAGCAGATCCTTGAAGAAGTCAGCCAGACAGTGTGTGGTGAGAAACCTTCCCAGTCCTTGTTTCTCATCTGTGGAACGAGGATGAAACCTTGGGCTTATCTTCCAGGCAAAAATTGTAGCCGGTGTTGCTGCTGCTGGTGCAAGAGAAAGCCTGTTGAGCTCTCCTTTCTCCAGGCTCGTTTTTTCTAACTTCGCTGAAGTATTGACATATCATAAAAGCCACCTGTTGGAAGAGTACAGTTTAATGGCTTTTTAGTCAATTTATCAGACTGTGCCACCATCACCACGGTCCAATTTTAGAACTTCTCTATCACCTCCAAAATTTCGCTTCTGTTGGTATAGTCTCTCCCCACTCAACGCCACAGCCCCAGGTAGCCACTGACCTGTTGGTCTTCATAGCTTTGGCTGTTCTGGACATGTCATCTTTTGTGTCTGGCTGCTTTGACCCAGTATAATGTTTCTGAGGTTTATCCATGTTGTAGCACATATCAGTGTTTTGTTCCTTTTTATTGATAGTAGTAGTCCATTGTATGTATATACTACTCTTTAAAAAGTAATAATAAACTTTATTTTTATAGAAGTGGTTTTTTTTTCTTTTTGAGGCCCTGGGAACCGTGGGACCTCATTTGTGGGAAGCCAGCGCTCAGCCACTGAGCTACATAGGCTTCCCTGAGTTGGTTTTTTTCATTTGTTTTGCTTGTTCATTTTTGCTATTTTTTTTTCCCCAGGAGGCACCAGGAACTGAACCCAGGACCTCCCATGTGGGAGGTGGGAGCTCAACCACGAGCCACAGCCGCTCCCAGAGAAGTTTTAGATTTACATAAAAATTACCCCCAATGTATGGGGAATTCCCTTATAAACCCCCCCCCCCAATACACACACACAGTTTCCCCTATTATTAACACCTTACATTACTGTGAAACATTTGTTACAATTGATAAACCTATATTGAAACATTGCTACTGACCAAAGGCTATAGTTTACATTATGGTTTACACTTTGTGCTGTACAGTTTTATAGGCTTTGACAAATGTATAGTGTCATGCAGTATGAAACAGAACAATTTCACTGCCCTGAAAATGTCCTGTGTTCCACCTATTCATCCTTTCCCCTTCCCTCTAAACCCTTGACAACCACTATCTTTATAGCAACATTACAAGTTCTTCTGTTAACACAAGATGATAACTACAGTAACTACTTTGGTCCACAGTTACACTCCCGCCTTATGTTGTTCATTCCTCAATCTCAAGAGATTTGGGAAAGTGTCTGTTCTGATTGCCTCAGACTGAGAAGGGACTTAGATCTTATGGGGCAGAGGGAAGGAATTATTTTGCTTGCAGTTGAAGATATTCCTTGTTTTTGGGGGAAGGGACTTGTCCATCATCATTGTTTTGTTAGTTATCCAGGACAGGCCCAGAGAGCTTTGTTTATTCATTCACCAGTTGACAGGCATTTGCATAGTTTCTAGTTTTGTTTACTGCTATGAATGTTTGTATACAAATTTTTGTGTGTGGACATATTTTTTTTAAGGAGGCACTGGGGATTGAACCCAGGACCTCGTACATGGGAAGCAGGTGCTCAACCACTGAACTACATCTGCTCCCCAATAAGAATTGATTCTTTCTTTGTTTTTAGGAGGTACCAAAGATTGAACCCGGGACCTCCTACATGGGAAGCAGGAGCTCAATTGCTTGAGCTATATCCGCTCCCCCATATGTTTTTTGGTTTTGTTTTTTTTTTAAAGATTTATTTTATTTATTTATTTCTCCTACCCTTCATTGTTTGCACTTGCTGCCTGTCTTCTTTTTTAGGAGGCACTGGGAACCAAACCCAGGACCTCCCATGTGGGAGGAAGGCACCCAATCACTTGAGTCACCTCTGATCCCTGCTTGTTGTGTCTCTTGTGTTTCCCAGTTGTGTCTCTTTGTTGTGTCATCTCACTGTATCATTATGTTGCACCAGCTCACCATGCCAGCCCATCATGTCAGCTCACTGTCTTGCCCATCTTCTTCAGAAGGACCAGAAACTGAATCCAGACCTCCCATGTGGTAGGCGAGTGCCCAGCTGCTTGAGCCACATCCACTTCCCTCCCCATATCTTTCTATTCCCTTAGATAGATTTCTAGGTGTAAAATTGCTGGCTTTGAAATATTTTTTTTATTTTCTTAAAAACTTTTTTATTTTCAAATAATTTTGAACTTACAGAACAGTCGCCAAAATAATACAAACCCTATACAGAGACCCCAACATACCCATTTCCCCCAGGTATCCAGAGTCACCAATTTTAACATTTTGGAACATCTGCCATAACATTCTAATTATCCATCTATCAATTCATCCATCTGCCCATCCATTTATCAATCTACTACAAATACATTTTTATGAAAATTGCCAACCTATTTTCCAAAAGCTCCATATCATTTTAAGTTCCCTCCAGCAGTGTATGAGGGTTCCAGTTTCTCTACATCCTTACAAACCCTTGGTGTTGTCTGTCCTTTTGGTTATACCCATTCTAATGGGTATGTAGTGGCATCTCACTGTGGTTTTAATTTGCATTTCCCTAGTGACTACTGATGTTCGGCATCTTTTCATGTACTTATTAGCCATTTCTGTATATTCTTTGATGAAACATCTATTTAAAACTTTCTCCTATTTTCATATTAGGTTGTTTGTCTTCTTACTATTGGGTTTTAAGAGTTCTTTGCATATTCTGGATACAAGTCCTTTATCAGATAAATGGTTTGCAAATATTTTCTCCCAGTCTTTGGTTTGTCTTTTCATTTTCTTACTGGTGTATTTGAACTCCCAAAATTTTTAGTTTTAATGAGTCTATTTTGTCAACTTTTCTCTTTCTCTTTTTGTGTCTTTTCAAAGATTTTCTCTTATGCTTTTTTCCAAAAAATTTATAGTTTTATATTTAGGTCTGTGACCCATTTTGAGTTAATTTTTGTGTATGATTTGAGGTAATGGTCTTTTATTTTTTGTATATAGATATCCAATTGTTCCAACACTATCAGTTGGAAAAATTGTCCTTTCCCCATTGAATGATCTTAGTGTCTGTGGCAGTTTGATATTATTTATGAATCCTGAAAGAGATATTGATTATGTTTGTAATCGGGTCTGTTCCTCTGGGTGTGATACCCTTTGATTGTATTAGGTTCAGCTGAGATGTCTTAATTTAAATTATGTTAAGATTAGGGTTTGATTTGACCATTTCATTAGGGCATGCAGGGTTGAGTCCCCACCCCCTTGGTGGGTTGATAAAACAGACTCTCACACAGAAGTAGACACACAGAGAAGAAGAACACAGAGGTATATAGAGAGCTCATTAGACATGGCAGAGGCTCTGGGAAGAGAGAAGCGACTGATAGTCTATAGCTGACCTGGTGATGAGACCGGAGCTGCTGAACCCAGAGAGAAATGAGCCCTGGGGAAAGACACAAACCTTATGCCAGCCTACAGCTGAGATCAGAAGAAGCTGGACCCACAGAGCCTTAAGAGAAAAGAGGAAGGCTGAACCCTCATAGATGTTGCCTGCCATCTTGCATCAAAATGAGGCAACAGACTTTGGGTGAGAAAGTACCTCTTATGGCACCTTGAGTTGGACTCTTTAGGGCTTTGTGACTATAAGCTTCTGTCCCAAGTAAATACCCTATATAAAAGCCAACAGATTGCTGGTACTTTGCATCAGCACCCCTTTTGGCCGACTAATATAATATCTTCATTGAAAATCACTTGACCATAAATGTAGGTTTTATTTCTGGACACTTATTCTATTCCATTGATCTCTATCTTTACACCAGTACCATAATGTCTTGATTACTGTATGTGGTTTTATAGTAAGTTTTGAAATTTGGTAGTATAAGTCCTATAGCTTTGTTCTTTTTCAAAATTGTTTTGGCTATTGAAGAACCTTTGTATTTCATATAAATTTTAGGATCAGCTTGTCAATTTCTATAACAAAGCCTGCTGGGATTTTCTTAGGGATTGCATTAGATCTATAGAACAATTTTTAGAGAATTACCATATTAACAATATTGAGTCTCTCAGTATATAAGCATGGATTGTTTTTCTGTTTATTTAGATCTTCTTTAATTTTTCTTAGCAACGTTTTAAGTTTTCAGTATCCAAATCTTGCACTTCTTTTGTTAAACGTATTCCTAAGTATTTTATTCTTTTGGATACACTTGTGAATGGAATTGCTTTCTTAATTTCATTTTCAGATTGTTCATTGCTAGTATATAAAATACAGTTGATTGTTTATGTTCATCTTGCAACCTTGCTAAACTCACTTATTAGTCCTGGTAGTTAGTATTGTGGCTTCCTTAGGATTTTCTACATATAGGATCATGCTGTCTGTGAATAAAGACAATTTTTACTTCTTCCTTTCCAATTTGGATGACTTTAATTCCTTTTTTTTTTTTTGGCTTGATTTTGTTAGAACCTTCAGTACAGTGTTGAATAGAAATGGAAAGAGCAGATATCCTTGACTTGTTTTTGAAACTAATGACAACTTTTTCTTCACTTCAAATAAGAAACTATGCCAAAGGAAGTAGATTTGGCCCAACAGATAGGGCGTCCACCTACCACATGGGACATTCAAGGTTCAAACCCAGGGCCTCCTGACCCGTGTGATGAGCTGGCCCACGCACAGTGCTGATGCGCGCAAGGAGTGCTGTGCCATACAGGGGTGTCCCCCACATAGGGGAACCCCATGTGCAAGGAGTTCACCCCTTAAGGAGAGCCACCCAGCATGAAAAAGTGCAGCGTGCCCAAGAATGGTGCCGCATACATGGAGAGCTGACGCAGCAAGATGACACAACAAAAAGAGACACAGATTCCCAGTGCCACTGACACAAGCAGACACAAAAGAACACACAACGAATGGACACAGAGAGCAGACAATTGGGGGGGGGGGACAGAGAAGGGGAGACAAATAAAAAAAAAGAAACTATGCCAAATTGATGATACTTGCGTAACACTAAGGAGTTACTTAAAAATGTCTTTTCTCATTTTTACGTTGACATTATATAAATCATTTTAAGAATTGTGTATTATTTGGCCTTTGATGAGTGACAACCCCAAAATGTAGTAGCTTAAAACAATTAACATGAATTATTTCCCATGATTCTATTGGTCAGCTCAATTGGAGGGTACAAGATGGCCTTACTCACATGTCTGGCCTTTGGTAGACTGGTGGGTCTAAGAGGGGCTTCTGCTAGGATGGCTCACTTCTGCTCCAGCAGGTGCAGGGTTCCCAAGAATGGCATGAAAGATTAGGACCCAATGTGTAACTACTTCACAAGCTTCTATTTGCATAACATTTGCTACTGTCCCATCAGCTAAGACAAGCTTAGATACAAGGGGTAGAGAAATAGACCCCACCTCCTGATGGGAGGACCTGTAAAGTCATATTGGACAGGGACATGGATACAGGAAGGGGTGGAGAATTAGGACCATTTCTGCAATCTATCACAAATAAGTATGGTTTCTAACCATTAAATACTTAGAGGTGTCATAGTGGCAACAATTAAAAACCACAGCAGGGGGGGTACTGGGTTCCTGGCCAGTGGTGCTCTATCGTGGTCCCTAGGGGAGCAGCGACAGTCTCCCAGGTGCAGCGGCGGGGACCGGGAGGGAGTGAGGGTTCAACAGTGAGCCCCTGACGCTAATGACTATGCTTGTGAGCTGATAAGCCTAAAATAAGAACAAGGCCTAGAACAGCATTGTGCCTGGGAATTTCCTCCTGTCAGCCTTCATGTTACTCAAATGTGGCCAGTCTCGAAGCCAAACTCAGCATGTAAATGCAATGCGTGGGACATGACACCCGGGATGAGCCTCCCTGGCACCGAGGGACCACTATCAACTACCAACTGATGATGCAACTGGAAAATGACCTTATACGGAAGGTTCAATGCGAATCATCAGAATATCCCTGTCTACATAAAATAACAAGACTTTAAAATGCTGTTTGACCTAATGTAAGGGGGAAATGGAAAGGAGAAATGAGTCTATTTGGCTACGAGTCTCTAAAAAAGAGTCTGGAGGCTGGCAGAAGGATTGCCCTTATGCACAACTGAGCAGAGTCTGAGAGACAGATAAAGCAGATACAACCCCCAGATATTGGTTCCTTTGAGGGCTAAGGAGACCCATGGGAGTTATGGTCATGGCCGATGGGGTTAACTACCAGGTCAGATGGCCCCTCTTTGGAAATGGTGTTTATGTGTGATGAATCTGGACTCAGATGGGATCTCTCTTCATAAGACTTTCATGCCAATGTGCTGGAGGTGCAGTTAGTGTTGGGGTTTAAGATATATTTAGGGGATTTGAATCTCTGGACTAACAATGTGATAGCCAGGTCCTGAGCCTCAACAGACTCCAGCACCTACAATCTGATTTATTGGACTTACCACACTCAGCTAAGATGGAGTTGAAGAAGGACAACCACCACACCATGGAGCCTAGAGTGATTACAACTGAAAGTGGGAGGATTGCATCCAGCATCCATGTGGAATCTGAGCCTCCTCTTGACATAGAGGTGCAATGGACACAACCAATCCAATGTCCACATAGAAGAGGTGGCATTGGATTGGGAAAAGTGGACATGGTGGCTGATGGGTATGGGGAAATACAGGAAGAGATGAGAGGTGGAGGCGTCTTTGGGACATGGAGCTGCCCTGGATGGTGCTTCAGGGGCAATCACCGGACATTGTAAATCCTCACAGGGCCCACTGGATGGAATGGGGGAGAGTATGGGCCATGATGTGGACCATTGACCATGAGGTGCAGAGGTGCCCAAAGATGTACTTAACAAATGCAATCGATGTGTCATGATGATGGGAACGAGTGTTGCTGGGGGCGGAGAGGTGGGGTGGGGGGGTGGGGTTGAATGGGACCTCACATATATATTTTTAATGTAATATTATTACAAAGTCAATAAAAAATTAAAAAAAATAAAAAAAATAAAAGACCTGTACTCAGAGAACTACAAAAATAATAATAATAATAATAAATAAATAAATAAATAAATAAATAAATACTTAGAGGTGGTGTTGTAGCAGAGAGAAGTTGGGTGTTTGCAGTATTGAAGGCCAGGATGCGAGAATCTGAGAAGGAAGATTTATTAACAGCCGGCCAGGCTCAGTGGACTTCTGTCCTAATAAAAACTGAGCGCCAGATAGGATGTTTGGATCCCTTTTATACAGAAGACGTAGGAACGGGTAGTCAAATGGTGCTTTTACACAAAAGGACTTTCTTTGCTGGTTTCTTAGAGTTTTAAGTGTTTTATCTGAGTATCAGATAGGTCTTGAATTACATATCCCCCACATTCCAGGTAAGCTTGAATTAACACATATAGTCTGTATCCTCCCTGAATATTCAAAGCCTATAGAGCCTATATCACTTAATTAGCTTTCCGGGAACTAGGCATACTTGGATATAGGATAAGTTTGAATTTATGCACAGGCCATATTAGTGGAAGTTAATATAGACTTTCCATGTGACCCAGCAATACCATTACTAGGTATATATCCAGAAGAACTGAGGACATCTGCACACCCATGTTCATAGCGGCATTATTCACGATTGCCAAAAGTTGGAAACAACCCAGGTGTCCATCAACTGATGAATGGATAAACAAATTGTGATGTATATACATGATGGAATAATATGCAGTGGTAAGAAGAAATGAAGTTGTGAAGCATGACAACATGGATGAACCTGGAGAACATTATGTTGAGTGAAGCAAGCCAGACACAAAAGGACAAATACTGTACAATTGCACTATTATGAACTAAATATATTGTGTAAACTCAGGGAGTTAATAATTAGAATATAGGTCACCAGAAAATAGAAGGAGGGTAGAGAATGGAAAGCCGAGGGTTAATCTGTGCAGAATTGGTAAAAAGATTGTTTGTTAATATTTAGAAATTAATAGAAATGGTTAAAGCATATCATGGTGTTTGTAACTAGCAGTGCTATTGTATGGATATGACAATGATTGAAAACGAAAGTCAAGGTCACGTATATTACTAGAAGGAAAGCTAAAAACCGTAACATGGGACTGTTTAAGATAGTAAAACCTCATGCAAAACATGAATATAGGTTGATATTGCATATATAAGACTATTTTTACAAAATATAAATACAAATATATTAGAAAGAAGGAAACAGAATAGTAGCCATGTTCAGAAGGGAAGCACAGAGAGATTGAGAGGTGATGGGTTTTGTTTTTTGTTTATTATTATTAATATTGGAATAATGAAAGTGCTCTAAGAATGACTGAAGTGATGAATGCACAAGTATGTGATTACATGGAATACCATTGATTGTACAGTTTGGGTGGATTTATGCTTTATTAATATGTATCAATAAAACTGATTTGTTAAAACGAACAAACAAACAAAAATAGCGGCCCTAGGACATTAAGTTGATTATGAATTTTATATTTGTCAACAAAGTGTGCAGAAAGAAGCCTATAATTTAAGTGAACCTTCCTTGATTATGCTTTTCACAAATGTATTTTTTCCTCTGAGAATCTGATTTTCAGTATGATGCTATATTTGGGCATAAAAAAGAAAGCACTCTGTGCTACCTCATTATCTTCTCAGTTCACATCCAAATCAGAGGAAAACCCTGGGCCATTCAGGAACTTCTCAGGAATACAAAGACATTCCTTCAGAGGAAAATTTCCAGGGGCTACTTGGAACATCCAGATAAGGCTTCTGAAGCTTCCAGTAATTTGGCCCCAAGGATCCCAGAGGGTGGACCTGTATTTTCACAGCACATTCTGCATTCTATTCCAGTGTTAACAGGAAATGCTCCTACATTTGCAAGGAAGCAAGAACTTACCTTTGTGACCCAGAAAGCCCCCAACTGAGGTTGGATGAACTTGTCACCAGGTTTTTTTGGAGCTTGGTTTGATGGGGGAAACAGGGGTTGGAAGGATTAAAGAAGAGGACTGCTGCAGGCAGCCATCCCATCTGTTTTGCCCATTAGCACCTGCACTCAGCCCCTGGGCACATGACCCCTCTTTGCATAAGCAAAATGACTGGAGTGGCTGGGCTACTTCTGATGTAGAGGACGAGAGAGGCTCAATTTTTTGCATATAGAAAGGCCAGGACTCGAATGATTTTGAGAAGGAAAAAATGATTTATTGACGGCCAGCGGGACTCAGGAGCTTTCTGTTTTAAACCCGAGCCTCGAACAAGATTTTTGAGTTCTTTTTATGCAGAGAGGAAGAGCCAAATGGTTTTTTTGTTTCTGTGCTCTATAGGTTTGAATTAGCATATATCTTCCACATCCTAGGTAAGCTTTTCTTTCACACGGACTTCATACATTCTAGATAAGCATCTAGAATGGTCTGCATTTTTGTAGAATTTGCATTGCTAAATTGTTTCTCTGGGACTGGAGTTGTTGTCATAGTTACCAAGGGCAGGGCTGCAGTTCTCACTGTCCCAAAGCATCGCACAGACTATCTACAAATATATGAACAGCCCGCCCACCCATAGCCTACATCACTTCCAGTATGCAACAAAACATATCAAGAGAATGAATGACAAAAACCACAGGATCATCTCAATAGATGCAGAAAAGGCATTTAACAAAATCTAACCCCCATTTGTGATTAAAAAATAAAAACTCTCAACAAATTAGGAATAGAAGGAAACTTCCTCAACCTGATAAAAGGCATCTTAAAAAAAAAATCTACTAGCCTCGAAATGGTGAAACACTGAATATTTTCACCCTCAGCTTGGGAAGAAGTCTGGAAATTAAATTGCCAATAATATTAACACGTGAGTTGGGAAGAAGAAGAGTATCCTGTGAGGCAGATGAATTTGTTCTTATTGAAGTAAAGTTCTTATTGTTCTTATTGACTTTTTCAAAGCACACAGTAAAGTTGTTCATTGACTTGAATTATGGGTAGGAAAATGTAGGTTTCAATTGGTGAAGAGATTTTTCTTAACACTAAAATCACAGGAATAGAAAGTATGTCTTCCAAATAGTGGAAAAAACAAAAAGGGAAGGGGGAATAAGCCCCCCAGATCAATCCATGAAGTGAAACAAATGTACATATATTGATATTTTGTTTTCAAAATATATACCTCTCAAAAATAAAGAAAAAAATGAAAAAGATATCTAATATAGTAGACTAAAATGAAAGGTTATACTACCAACTTAAAAAGTCATTAGGTTGAGGGATGTAGCCCAAGTGGTTGATCACCTGCCCACATATGATACCTCGGGTTCAATCCCCAGTATCTCCTAAAAAAAAAAAAAAGTCATTAGGTTGAGATATTTGTTATTTGTACGACAGTGTTTATAGCAGCATTGTTCATAAGAGTCAAAAGGTGGAAGCAACCCAAATGCGCATCAACAGAAAAAGCATCAACATAAGAAGACAGCATAGACACAGTATGGTATGTACACGCTGTGTTATATTATTCAGCTGTAAGAAGGAATGAAGTTCTGATACATGATAAAACATGGATAAACCTTGAAGACATCATGTTGAGTGAAATAAGCCAGATTCAGAAAGATAAATATTATATGATCTTGCTTACATGAAATACCTAGAATAAGTAAATTCATACACAGCAGATTACAAGTTACCAGAGGGTGGGGGTGGGTAAGGTTGCTGAGGGGAAGGGGAAGTTATTGCTTAATGGGATAGAGAAAGTTTGGGTAATGGATGTTGTCACAAGTAGTCCAATATTGTGAACGTAATGCCACTGAATTGTATATTGAAAGTGGTCAAAATGGGAAATTTTGAATTATATATGTTACTATAATAAAAGTTTTAAAAATTAAAAAAATTTAAAAGTCATTAGCTCTGAGGAATAGGATTAGCCTTTTTAAACTTTAATTTGGGGGATAATTTTTGGATAATAAACACGAGAGCACTTATCATAACAGGATAAAGAGGAAACAATTACATAAAACCGGTGCAGACAGTAAGTCCACTGTCATGTGAAATATGCATATTTTGGCATGAAGTAATGCATAGAATGAGAGGCATCAAGAATATTTTAAATATAATAAACTTTTTTTAAAGAGGTTTTAGATTACAGTCAAGTTTTTTTGTGCTTAATTTTATAGGAGGGATAAAGGTAAATCATTTTCTTATTTATAGTCTAATTATTTCAAAACCCGGTAAATGCCAACGTTGATTTTCCAATCAGAATAAATACTAAATTTTTTATCTACAATTAAAAAATAAATAGCAGGTACTTTGAGAATAACTACATGAGAACATTGCAATAATATAAGGATAAAAAACAACATGATGGCATGACACAATATATATGATATGAGCTTAATTGTATAAAAGAAAAAAGTGTAATGTCTTATTCTTTATAAATATATTTACATACATGCTTATATATATATATCTTGCAAGATGAGTATTATATGGGTTGTACCTTTAGACATTTTGTGTCCATGCTCATACATATTAGGTATAATGATTGTATGTAAATGTAGGTTGTCTGAAATTATACAAAACAAGCTGATCATAGTGAATATACTTTTGGGAAGTTAGCTTGACAATTGAAATATTTATTTGTTTCTATATTCCTGAAATTTCCCTATAACAAGGTATTACATTTTTATTGTAAAATATGCACTCACAAGTTATTGTTTCTGGGAAATTGTAAGTAATGTTAATAGTACTTACAGAAGTGAAAAAGTACGCTTCAAAATGATATATACAAGTACACCCTATTTTAGAAAAATATATTCTTGTAAATACAAATATGGAAATTTAGAAAGGTATAAATATTTAAAGTACAGAAACGAGAACTTGTTCTTAGGGTGTTGGGTTGATGTTTGCCATTGATTTCTGCAAGGTATTTTTTTTGTGTGAAAACCCTGCAAGCAGCATGGATGACTTTTCTAATGAAAAGAGAAAGCACTATTTCTGAAATGAAAGCGAAGGAACCAGGAAGCACTGGAAGGCCATTTAATGGCATGGGAAAGGGCTTCATTCCAATGATGAGAGAAGACCAGAGTACAAAACTTCCACACAGACACACACAAACACACACACACAAGGGTGTGTGTCTCTACGTGAGCATCGAATGGTGCACACATTTGAGAACCGCGGGACCATTTCTCTGAGGACTTGAGCCAAATAGCTACATCCGGGTTAACACAGCCGGCCCACTACACTGGTTCTCAGACCCTAGCACCTCCAATCAGCCCCTGGGCACCTGACCCCTCTTTGCACAAACAAAATGACTGTAATGGCTGAACTTCACCCGGTATGTACCAAAACATATTAAGAGAATGAAGGACGCAAACTTGCTCAAACTTCAACGTGAGTCAGAATCACCTGGAGGGCTTGTTAAACCATAGGTTTCCGGGACTCCCTTCCTCAAGGTTTCTGATTCAGGGGGTCTGGGGCGGGGTCTGAAGAGTGCACGTTTTTAACAAGTTCCCGGAAATGCTCCGTGGAACACATTTAGAGACGCACTGGCCTAGTGGTGGTGTGTGTGTGTGTGTGGGGGGGGGGGGTGTCAGCAAATGGGGGTCAAGACACTTCAGCACACTGGCTGCTGTGTGAGGGGAGGGACTTCATGGCTCGGTGGCTAGAGATGCCCTCCTCCGTGCCTTCAGCTTCCAGCATGCCTTGCTCCCTCTAGGGCCGTCTTCCGGGAGACAGGTCCCCTCAACCTGACCCTTTCATAACCTGGAAAATGTTGGGACGCTAATGTGGAATTCTTAAAAGCGGTCTGACGAGAGTTTGCAGCTTAGGCTTCAGATTGCAGATTCTAGAGGCGAAGCTGCAACAACAGTGAGAAGGCGGTGACCAGGTTTCCCGTAACCAAAGGAATTTATTTCCACAAGCCTTTATAACCTTGTGACTTTTATTTTTTTCAGACACAAAGGGCGGGGGAGAGTGTGGCCTTCTTTGCATTTCTGGAGCCACACCGCCACCTAGAGGAATTATGAAACTCTTCAAGCCTCGTCTGAGCCCGGAACTTCAGAAACGAATGCTTTGCGTTAGCCGAAAATCCGGAAGTCATGAAAAAAGCCTTCAGAAACCAACTTGAAAATGGTCTTCTGACGGATGATGGGACAATTCGAGCATCAGTAAGGATTATAATCGCAAGGGATTGGAACATATTCAACAGAACCAGGTTTAAATCCACGAATTCATAATGATACAAATAAGAATAGCTCATTGGTCGCCTTGGAAGGATGCGTGGGAAGCAACTCTTTATATTGAAAACTGGAAAATATGGGCAAAGAATCAAGAATTTAGCTTGTGTTTCCTTGTTTTTCTATGCCCATCCACTTCCCCGTCCCCATTGGATTATTTTGAAGTAAAACCCAGCTAACATACTGTTGTAGAAGTTGAGAGAGATTTAATTATTTGTGTATAGAAAGGCCAGGACTCAGGCATGATTTTGAGAAGGAAAAAATGATTTATTGACTGATGGTCGGACTCGGCAGCTTTGTTTCAAACCCAAGCCCAGAACAAGATTTTCAAATTCTTTGTATACAGGGTGGGGAGTTAAATGGTGCTTTCATGAAAGAAAACGACCTTCTTTGTTAGTTAAGTGTTTGCCTGAGTACCAGGTAGGTTTTGAATTAACATATCGCCCACATTTCAGGTGAGCTTGAATTAGCATCTCACCCACATATCCACTGGATGCATCTTTGAATACATTCAGTTTTACATCCTTTTTGAACATTCAAAGCCTATAGGGCCTATATCACTTAACTGGATTTCTAGAGACTAGGGACACTTGGATACAGAATTAGATAATTTTGAATTTATGCACAGATTATATTATATTTCCCATTCGAGGCCAAGTCCAAGCCCCCTTAAGCTTCGGCATCACCACCATCAGAGTTTCCCTGGACTAACTGGTATGTATATAGAGTTTATATTGCTAAATTGCCTCCGGGGACTGGAATTGTTGCCATGGTCACCAAGGGCAGGACTGCAGCCTTTCACTGTCCCACACCCACAAATCGGAACACACACAGCTTAGGTTATCTACGAAGGGACGAACAGCCTCCCACCCAGAGCCCACATCAATACCACTTTATCCATAAATAGCTCTAGATACTGCTGTAAATGATAAAGGCCCTTTTGAAAAAGTTAGCCATAAATCATTCTCACACCTCAAAAAATTAACAATAATTGCTTAATATCATTAATTATCCAGCCAAGTGTTCAAATTTTCCTTATTTTCTCAAAATTCTTAAAATTTCTTTGTTCCAATCAGGATACAAACAAGGGCCATACATTATAATTTGTCACGCTTGCTCTTTAGGCTCATTTAATATATAGGTTCTTTCCTCCCTCTCTTTTATTTCCTTACCTTGCAATCTGTTGAAAAAATAATAGAGGTCACTTGTTTTGTAGTTTTTTCCACATTCTGATATTGTCCCTTGTAAAGTTTGCCCCTTGTATTTTCTGTAAACTGGTACTTAGATCTCTCTAGGGGCTTGACGAGAGTCAGGTTTAATTTCTTTAGCAAGATTACCTCATGGGTGGCTCTGTGTTCTTCCCAGGAGGTGTGTAATGTTTGGGGTCTCTTTGTGATGCTGCGTTTGATCTGTGGGTTCAAAAGTTATCGGCCTGACCCCTCCATTAGAAAACTCTCAAGAAAAAAAAAAGAGAAAAGAAAGCTCCCCATCAGCTTATCATGTAATGATTTTAGCTGCCATTGATCTAGAGCCAGTATTTCGTTATAGATTGCAAAATGGCAATGGTCTCAGCCTTCATAAGAGAGTGAAACTCAGACAAAGAAAGAAAAGCTATGGAAGCAAAATGCTGAAGGCAAGGAAACCAGAAAAGAAGGGAGAGACTAGCAGAAGCTGCCATTTGCCTTGCCATGTGACAGAGGAGTCTAGGATCGGCAGCAGCCAGTCTTTGAGAAGAAAGTGTTGCCTGATGATGCCTTGATTTGGATATTTTTCTTAGCCTTGAAAATGTAAGCTTGTAAATTAATAAATCCCCACTGTTAAAGGCCAAGGAAAACAAAACAAAAAAGACAAAAAACAAAATAAACACACATCAAGAAAAAAAGTACATCATTCTTTCCCTTTACCAGTGGTCAGAATAATGGGTTGGTTCACTAGCATCCTCCAAAGGTGAGCAATGATTTTTCTACTATCATTATGATCTCATGAGCATCTGATGTGCTTCAATCCATTGCAGTTATTATTTATAGTTCTCAAGTTGCCCCATCATTGGCTAGTGGGAACTCTTTAAACTTGGTTTCTATGACCCTAGTAGTCTTTGATAGCTTCCTTGCTTTTTCAGGATGACAAAACTTTAAAAAATAATAGATACATATTCCATACAAAACAATTTTATCTTTCCTTTTATTTTGGGTTTACCCTTTCATTAAAATATATATTAACAGCTGGATTTTTTTAAAGTAAAAAAAAGTAAATTCCTAAAATGGAGTTTCTGGAACAAAACTTAGTAAAAGAAAATAATAAAATAATTTTTAAATTTTGTAAATTTAAAAGTTTGACACATATTGCCAAACTTCCTCCAAAATGCTTGTACCATTTTATACTTCTACCCACTGGTGTATTATCATATTTTCTCCTAGCCTTGACAATCCCTGATATTATAAAATGTGTCCATTTTTATCCATCTGAAAAGTGAAAATAATAATTGAAGAATTTCTTCAATTTTGAATGAGAGATTGAGCATATTTTGTATATTTATTGGCTACTTGTCTCTCTCTTTTTTAAGATTTACTTTATTTATTCCTCCCCCTGCCCCCCACGTTGTCTGCTCTCTGTATCCATTTGCTGTGTGTTCTTCTGTATCCACTTGCATTCTTGTGATGCAGCACTAGGAAACTCCTTGCACATGGGGCATCCCTATGTGGGGGACACCCCTGTGTGGTACGGCTTTCCTTGCATGCGGCAGCTCTGCGTGTGGGCCAGCTCACCATACGGGCCAGGAGGCCCTGGGTATCAAACCCTGGACCCTCCATATGGTAGGTGGATATTCTATCAGTTGAGCCACAACTGCTTCCCAATTTGTCTTTCTTTTTTGATGAACTTTCTGTCATATCTCTTGTCCATTTTCTATTCACTTATTCTCTTTTTCATATTGATTTATAAAGTAAAGAGGTTAACCCTTTGTCTATCATCTGTTGTAAATATTTTCCCCACTTTATCATGTATCTTTGCTTTTGTTTTCAATATTTTAGTTGGTTAGAAACTTTTCAATACTACGTTGTATAGAATATCTTAAACTATGAATTCTTCTCTGAGATCAGATTTAGCCAAATTCCTTAAGTTTTCATATGTGATGTTTTCAATCACAAAAAAAAATTCTTTATCATAGTCTAGATTTTCTGCAAATTTCGGTTTATATATATTTTGATGCAAGAGTTAAATTCTTTTAAAATTTTAAATTTTATTGAAGTTTTGTTTTGTGAAAAATTCAAGTTTATTGGATTATGCTCAGGGAATCTGATCTGTATTCATTTGGCCTATTGGAATTTATTGCATTTTTTCTTTATGGCCTAATATGGTCACAAGAATGCAAGATGTTCTGTAGTCACTGGCTAAAAGATCTATCCATGTTTATAAGAGAATAAAGTTTGATATCTCTATTAGGTAACTTTATTAATTATACTATTTTTGCTTAATTTTTGTCTACTAGAGCTATCATAATCTGACAAATGTAAGTTGAAGTCTCTTGCTACTGTCGCGTTTCCATCAGTTTTTCTTGCATTTCCTGAAGCTTATACTTTTTGCATCTCGCCACTCTATTACTTAGTACATACTGTATGACATTTGTAGCATTAGTGTGGACTGTGCCATTTTATCATTATAAGTACTTCTGGAGTCATTCTTTCCAATGTTAAAAATTTGAACTATGTCATATTTTGCTTTCTGGCCAATTGGCATGATTTCAGTTGAGGTTTCAAAGTTATTTGTGCAATTCCTTTTCTTTAGACTTCCGAGAATCCAACTACTACAAATATAAAGATATTGTTAGTGCTGGAGGTCTGTTACCAGGAGTCAGGAGAAAATGTGTGTTTTAGTTTGCTAAAGGCTGCTGAAGGCAATATACCAGAAATGAGTTGGCTTTTACAATGGGGATTTATTAGCTTCTACGCTTACAGTTCTGAAGCTGTGAAAATGTATCAATCAGGCATTATCAGGTGATGTTTTCTCCCCAAAGACCAACTGCTGACAATCCTGTTCACCTCCATCACGTGACCAGGTACATGACGACTGCTTCTGGCTTCTGACTTCCATGGCTTTCTCTCTTTGCCTGAATTTCATTCTCTTTTAAAGAACTCTAGTAAAAGGATTGAGACGCACTGTGGACCATGCCTTACTGAAGTAACTTTGTCAAAACACCCTTAACTAATGTAACCTAATCAAAAGGTCCCACCTACAATAGGTCTACATTCACAGGAATGGATTAACTCTAAAAATATACTTTCTGGGGTCCATAAAGCCTCAATCCATCACCCACCCTGAGCATTTGTACTTAATGCTAGTTGTCTTCTATTCAACACTCACTGGGAGCCAGACATCATGATAAGCACTTTAATTACATTACATTATTGAACTTGTTGAAGACTTTTGTGAGAATACTATCATCGTACAATTTACAAATGAGGAAACTGAAGCTTAGAGATGAATGTCACCCAGGGTAAACGTACCTTTAAAGTGTTCTGCAGCCTGAATTGGGTCAATAAGAGCTCCCAGTAAATGTCTGCTGAATCTTTGATTAAAATGTGTCAAGGGAAAACAACATTTGCACACACACTTGAGAAAAACACATATCCAGATTAGCTGGGAGAAAAACAAGCATAAATGCTTGTTTAATTATAGTTTTATAATTGCAAGTTTAATTATAGTTTTCAAATGCAGTTATATATTTATTTTTTTTAGGTAACAGGACTGGGGATTGAAACTGGGACCTCTTATGTGGAAAGCTGGCACACAACCACTGAGCCACACTGGTTTCTCTGAGTTGGTTGTTTCATTTGTTTGCTTGTTTGCTTTTTGTTTGTTTGTTTGTTTTTAAAAGATTTATTTATTTATTTATTTCTCTCCCCTTCCCTCCCCCCAGTTGTCTGCTCTCTGTGTCCATTCGCTGTGTGTTCTTCTGTGACGGCTTCTATCCTTATCAGCGGCACCGGGAATCTGTGTTTCTTTTTGTTGGCGTCATCTTGTTGTGTCATCTTGTTGTGTCAACTCTCCGTGTGTGCGGCATCATTCTCAGGCAGGCTGCACTTTCTTTCGCGCTGGGCGGCTCTCCTTACGGGCGCACTCCTTGCATGTGGGGCTCCCCTACGTGGGGACACCCCTGCGTGGCAGGGCACTCCTTGCGTGCATCAGCACTGCGCATGGGCCAGCTCCACACGGGTCAAGGAGGCCCGGGGTTTGAACCACAGACCTCCCATGTGGTAGACGGATGCCCTAACCACTGGGCCAAGTCTGCTTCCCTCCACATTCTTA
Organism: Dasypus novemcinctus; assembly: GCF_030445035.2. Classification (NCBI taxonomy): domain Eukaryota; kingdom Metazoa; phylum Chordata; class Mammalia; order Cingulata; family Dasypodidae; genus Dasypus; species Dasypus novemcinctus. The sequence continues at coordinate 56,497,684 of NC_080704.1, read as the reverse complement.
ACACCTTGTAATAAAAGTTCATTCTTACGTTTGTACTATTAACCACAATCATCATCCACCACTGAAATCACCATGTTCCACAGTCCCTAGATTATCTTCTAGCTTTCTTCCAACTGACATTAACCTCCCTAGATCTTCATGTTCTTTATTGTCAAATGTGCCACTCCTGGCTAACTTCATATCTCCTACCATGAGAAGATAGCAATGCTGTTATTATTCACAATATCTTACCCATTCTGTCTTCTCTTGAACTCTTTAAACCATAATCACTGCATTCCTAGCATGAGGTGTATTTCAAGCTTGACCCCACCCCTGCCTCCCATATATCACCAGCAGTGGGGAGGATAGACAAGGGGCTCATGGGCCGAGGGAGAAGTTCATTTGTATAAAGAATGTCCATTCCTCATCTGGCATGGCTTAAGACTAATCTGGGAGGACATGATGTTACCACATTAATGGGAGCCAAGAGGGGACATTGATCTTGGAAGGGCCTGCTGGAGTTGCAGAGCAAGAGTCTTGAGGTGAGGTTGACAGGGCCAGGCCCAGAGGACTGCTGGATACCTGGTACAGTGCCTGCAGAGAGAATGACTCTTCAGAGTGATGGTGGCAGGGTGAAGACCCCTCCTGCCACCATCCCTGCCACCCTTAGGTGCTCCAGACTTGAGGTGCTGATAAATAGGCCCATACATGCAACTCCAGCTCTCTGAACTTGTCCTGAGTGACACGAATGAGAGACACCCAAATGAGTGTCTGCACCATTCTGGCGGCCCAATCTCATGAAATCCCATGAACGAAACAGCACACCAGCAAGCAAGAGTGATCCACTTGTCAGGCCACCTGTCCCCTGGAACTGAACATTGGGCCATGGAACAACCCTATAGGCCCAAGTTCCAGAGCTCCTCAAGGCATCTGGTCAACTCTACATGTGGTATAGAAGGTAAGATAAAGCACCTCTAAATAGAAGAAATGGAGATCAGGGCCCACATGTGTCCTGGCCAAGGCTCAGGGCACCCTGTTCAGATGGCACTGTCAGCCCCGGCCAGTCCCAGCCAGCAGAGGGAGATTTAGAAAAAATTGAGGAAGCACTCCAATATATGGAGCTCCCTGTAGTTCAGGGACCAGAGGAGGGGTCCTACTTGCCCTGTGCCTTATGCATAAGATATACTGAGTTTCAGATCATCTTTTCTTTTTCTTTTTTTTTTTAAGATTTATTTATTTATTTCTCTCCCCTCGCCACCCCCCCCGCCCCGGTTGTCTGTTCTCCGTGTCTATTTGCTGCGTCTTCTTTGTCCGCTTCTGTTGTTGTCAGCAGCATGGGAATCTGTGTTTCTTTTTGTTGTGTCATCTTGTCGTGTCAGCTCTCCATGTGGGCGGCGCCATTCTTAGGCAGGCTGCGCTTTCTTTGACGCTGGGCGGCTCTCCTTATGGGGCGCACTTCTTGTGCGTGGGGCTCCCCTATGTGGGGGTCAGTGTGGCACGGCACTCCTTGTGCGCATCAGCACTGCGCATGGGCCTGCTGCACACAGGTCAAGGAGGCCCGGGGTTTGAACCGCGGACCTCCCATGTGGTAGACGGACGCCCTAACCACTGGGCCAAGTCCACTTCCCCATATCATCTTTTCTTTTTTTTTTTTTTTATTATTGTTATTTTTTTTATTGACTTTGTAATAATATTACATTAAAAATATATATGTGAGGTCCCATTCAGCCCCACCCCCCCCACCCCACCTCTCCCCCCCCCAGCAACACTCATTCCCATCATCATGACACATCCACTGGATTTGGTAAGTACATCTTTGGGCACCTCTGCACCTCATAGTCAATGGTCTACATCATGGCCCATACTCTCCTCCATTCCATCCAGTGGGCCCTGTGAGGATTTACAATGTCCGGTGATTGCCTCTGAAGCACCATCCAGGGCAGCTCCATGTTCCAAAGACGCCTCCACCTCTCATCTCTTCCTGCCTTTCCCCATACCCATCAGCCACCATGTCCACTTTTCCCAATCCAATGCCACCTCTTCTATGTGGACATTGGATTGGTTGTGTCCATTGCACCTCTATGTCAAGAGGAGGCTCAGATTCCACATGGATGCTGGATGCAATCCTCCCACTTTCAGTTGTAATCACTCTAGGCTCCATGGTGTGGTGGTTGTCCTTCTTCACCTCCATCTTAGCTGAGTGTGGTAAGTCCAATAAATCAGATTGTAGGTGCTGGAGTCTGTTGAGGCTCAGGACCTGGCTATCACATTGTCAGTCCAGAGATTCAAATCCCCTAAATATATCTTAAACCCCAACATTAACTGCACCTCCAGCACATTAGCATGAAAGTCTTATGAAGGAAGATCCCATCTGAGTCCAGATTCATCACACATAAACACCATTTCCAAAGAGGGGCCATCTGACCTGGTAGTTAACCCCATCGGCCATGACCATAACTCCCATGGGTCTCTTTAGCCCTCAAAGGAACCAATATCTGGGGGTTGCATCTGCTTTATCTGTCTCTCTGACTCTGCTCAGTTGTGCATGAGGGCAATCCTTCTGCCAGCCTCCAGACTCTTTTTTAGAAACTCGTAGCCATATAAACTCATTTCTCCTTTCCATTTCCCCCTTACTTTAGGTCAAACAGCATTTTAAAGTCACATATCATCTTTTCTTAATCAGTTATTTTTTAAAAATTAACCTGTAATAGGGGAGGCAGGTATGGCTCAGGTGATTGGGCTCCCATCTACCATATGGGAGGCCATGGGTTCGATTCCTGGGGCCTTCTGGTGAAGGCAAGCTGGCCTGCACCACGGAGAGCTGACGGCCCATGCTGCTGTGGAGAGCTGAGAGCAGACAGTGAGCACAAACAACAAGGGGGGAGGAATAAATAAATGAAGTAAAATAAAGCAATCTTTTAAAAAATTAATCTGCAATAGATTAGTGTGGTGGGTTTTTTTTTTTCTCCCCTTCTCCCCCCTACCCCATTGTCTGCTCTCTGTGTCTATTCACTGTGTGTTCTTCTGTGTCTTCTTGCACCCTCAGCAGCACCAGGAAACTGTGTCTCTTTTTTGTGTCATCTTGCTGCGTCAGCTCTCCGTGTGTGTGGCACCACTCCTGGGTGGGCTGCGCTTTTTTCACGTGGGGTGGCTCTCCTTGCAGGGCACACTCCTTGTGCGCATGGGCCAACTCACCACATGGGTCAGGAGGCCCTGGGGAGCAAACCTTGGACACTCCATATGGTAGACAGGCGCTCTATCAGTTGAGCCACATCTGCTTCCCAATTCTTCTCCTTTTGAGCAAGGACTGGTCTTAGTAGCTTGTTTCTAATGAATAGAATGTGGTGACATAATGGTGTGTCATGTCCAAGACTAGGTCAGAAAAGACATTGTGGCTTCCTTCTTGCCCTCTTTCTTGGACCACTTGCTCTGGGGGAAGCCAGATGTTGTGTTGCGAGGATATATCAAGAAACCCCGTGGAGAGGTCTATGTGGCAAGGAACTGAGGCTTTTTGTCAATAGCCATGTGAGTGAGCATGGAAGTAGATCCTCCTGCCCAGACAAGCCTTCAGATGAGACAACAGTCCCAACCAACATCCTGACCATAACCTCATGAGAGATCTTGAACCAAACTGCTGCTGGATTCCAGGCCCTCAGATACTAGATGAGATCATAAATGTTTGTTGTGGTTTTAAGCCACTAAGTTTTGGGGGGTAATTTGTTCTGCAAATACTCTTGGTTAAAATTGTTCGGTAAAACTTTATAAATACAGGCCTCCAGTCCAGGGGTAGGTGAAAGTGGAGAAAATTAAGGGAGGGAGTATATATTTAACTTTCTGAGTGGAAAGTTCTGCATGTTTAAGTTTGTCAATAGCCAGCATTCATATATTAGAAGTTGTGCTAATGACAGGTGTCTCTTATTTAAAAAGTCCCCCAAAAGAACTACTGAATAATTCCCATTAACCAGGAGTTGTTGGATGTACTTAAAAATATAAAACTATGGAGCAGATGTGGCTTAAGTGATTGGGCATCTGCTTCCCACATGAGAGGTCCCAGGTTTGATCCCCAGTGCCTCCTAAATACAAACAAGGGAAAGCAGACTTGGCCCAATGGATAGGGCATCCGCCTACCACATGGGAGGTCCAAGGTTCAAACTTCTGAGATTAGTTCATAGAAAGACTGTGGCTTCCATCTTGGGTGTGCTCTCTCTCTGTCTCTCTCAGCTGGAGACCAGCCCTCATCCAGTGAAATCCAGGCTATCCTGCTCGAGAGGCCACATGAAAAAGAGAGGTCCTGGAGGACAAGAGGGCATGTGGAAGAGACCCCTGAAGCCATCCAGCCAACTGCCAGCACCAACTGCCAGCCATGTGAGTGAGCCTTCCTGGTAGTGGAACTTCTAGCCCTCAGATGGCTGCGTCCCAGGTGCAACTTCCTGAGAGACCCTGAGCCAGAACTATCTAGCTAAATTGCTCCCAGATTACAGACCCATAGGAACTGTGAGATAACGTTTGTTGTTTTAAGCCATTCCAAAAAAAATTTTTGTTGAGACAAAATATCTCTAAGGATAATGATGAAGCCTATTTTTAAAGAAGTCAGTGAACGCCACATATGATTTCTAAAATGGATGAACATCATTTTATAGAGGAAAAAATCTTGGGATAAGACATAATAATCCTGAGACATAAAAGACATTATTTGCCAAAGACAGCAAGTGAAAAGAGTCTGCAAGTCTGGAGTAGATTCTAAACATCTGTATTTTTATAAAATGTTATGGAAAAGTCTGATGTGCATTGAGAACCACTGGCCTAGAAGATGTGAGATTTAAACCATAGAAGTAAGGCTGTGACCAAGGAAACATTTATGCGGAAGTGGATGTGGCTCAATTGATAGAGCGTCTGCCTACCATATAGGAGGTCCAGAGTTCGATACCCAGGGACTCCTGACCTGTGTGGTGAGCTGGCCCACACACAGTGCGGCTGCGCACAAGGAGTGCCTGTGCCATGCAGGGGCGCCCCCGTATAGGGGTGCCCCACGTGCAAGGAGTGTGCTCCACAAGGAGAGCCGCCCTGCATGGAAAAAGCACAGCCCACCCAGGAGTGGTGCCGCACACATGGAGAGCTGACACAGCAAGATGACGCAACAAAAAAGAGACAGTTTCGCAGTGCCTCCCGATAATGCAAGCGGACACAGAAGAACACACAGTGAATGGACACAGAGAGCAGACAACAGGGGGAAGGAGAGAGAAATAAATAAAATAAATCTTAAAAAAAAAAAGGAAACTTTACAACAACTGCTATTGTCACTGATAATTCTCCACTTCTATTGTCTAAAATCATCAGGCAAAGTACCACCAGGACTCTGACAAACATAGGAAAACTCAATGGAAATATTTCATAAGCATTTTGATCAGTGTTTCCTCTGAGGTTTCGGCATATGAAAATGAGGGCACAAATCTCCAGGGACTTCCCATAATACATACATCCTCTAAAATATCTATATCAATAACATCTTTTTATAAATTCTTTTTTATTATATTTTTTAAAAAAAGATATAGATCACACAAAATGTTACGTTAAAAAATATGAGGTTCCCATATACCCCACTCCCCACACCCCCCACTCCTCCCACATCGACAACTTCTTTCATTAGTGTGGTACATTCATTGCATTTGATGAGTACATTTTGGAGCATTGCTACACTGCATGGATTATAGTTTATGTTGTAGTTTACACTCTCTCCCAGTCCATTAAGTGGGTTATGGCAGGATACATAGTGCCCTGCATCTGTCTCTGCAATACCGTTGAGGACAACTCCAAGTCCTGAAAATGCCTCAATATCACTAACATCTTAACTATACCAATTTAAGCTAGGGATGGCTGAGTGACTCTTTGGATTTACCAACTGTTCCCATGCAACTCATCAATAGTAACACTTCAGATAAACTTCATTATTTCAAGCATCTTTTTCTTTTTAAGGCAAAAAGACAAACTTTTGTGCTTTTCCAGGCACTGTCTGTGAAATCTTAAAGATAGTAGTAGGTGTAAAAGAGATCCTGGAAGTTTTCTTTTATTTGTTCTATATTTAGTTGCCGGTGTGGGGGAGGCAAAAATTAAAAAAAAACATCAAAGGAGATTTAGGCATTTGATCAAGATAGGATACTGGGTGCCTGGGAAACAACCCGTGGTGATCTAGGTAACCAATGTGACAATGAATCATTTGAAAATCAGCATAGAAGGTAACATGATAGTAAAGAACCTTAGCTCTTTCGGAGGTGAGAAAACTTTGCTCTTAATAATTTTTTCCTTCAAAGATTAAGGACATAATAAGGCTAATAAATATAAAGCACAGAAAATTATTCTGATAAGACACATTAGGCAGAAAGTTGAGAACAACTATTCATGTTGTAGGCAAAAGCTATCAACAGTGAGTCAAGCAAACCAGCAAACCAGCCCATCCCAGGGGAGTGAACTAAGCTAAGAAGTTAGCACATTTCATAGCTTCTTTCGAGACTTCGGTATTATAAAAGAAGGGGAATAAAATTCTGTTTCCAACTTGCGTCCTTCATTATGCTCATTCACATTCTGGAACCAAACGACACTTTACTTGAGGACAGATTCCATGGGGTCCACAAAGTCAGAACTGATTTTGTAGTGATAAGAAGATATTATTTGTTAGACATGCAAAGCATTCACCACTGCTCTCATCAAATAAACCAGTAGATAAGCATTTTTAAAAGATACTTATATTACATAAATGTTACATTAAAATGTAGGGGATTCCCATATACTCCACTCCCTAGCCCTCTCACACATTCCCACATTAACAAAATCCTTCATTTGTGCAGTACATTTGTTACAATTGATGAACACATAGTGGAACATTGCTACTAAGTGTGGATTATAATTCACATTATAGTTTAAACTCTGTCCTGCACAATTTTGTAAGTTATGACAAGATATATAATGGTCTCTCTCTGTTATTGCAACATCATTCAGGGCAATTCCAATGTCCCAAAAAAGCCCCCATATTACACGTATTTTTCCCTCTCCCTCCCCTCAGAACCTTTAGTGGCCACTGCCTGCACATCAATGATAAAAGATATTCCATTGCTAGAATAACAATAAGACTATAGTAGAATAACAGTAAGTTGACTCTAGTCCATTATGTATTCCCCAATCCTGAAGATTCTGGGATGGTGATGCCCACTCCACCTATAATTGAGAGGGGGCTTAGATCCCATGGGGCAGATGGATGGGACTATCTTGCTTGCAGTTGTAGACTCTCTCTGTTCCTTGGGATGGTCATTATCCATCATCATTTCCCTGTTACTTGTCCTGGGTGAGTCCAATAAACTGGAGAGTAGATGTTGCAACTCTGTTGAGGTTCAGGGAAGCCCAAAGATTTAAGTCTCTTGGACATAAACCTATCAACTCTAGTACTAACTATAGTTTCAAATATAAGGGGCAGAAGAGCCATGTGTAGGGAAATAACTGAGTTCAACTCTTTCACATGGGGGACCATAAATTTGAAAGTAGGGCTCACTGGCAGGGCACCAAACTCCTGAGCTGTCTACCCTGCCTATAGTGTCTGGATGTCTCTAGAGCTCTCAGGAGCCCCACTATTTAAGGTGATATTTTCTGTGGCAGTCAATGAGATCCTGCTGAGACGTGAGTAAGTATAACCTCTGGAATGACCTCCTGACTCACTTTGAAGTCTCTTAACCATATAAACTCATTTGTCTTTACCCTTTTTTCCCCTTTTGGTCAAAGTCTTTTTTCAGTTGCATTGCTAGTTGGTGCTTGGTATTAATCCCTTGGTGCCAGGGAGGCTCATCCCCAGTAGTCATGTCCCACGCCAGGGAGAAGACAATGCAGTTATATGCTGAGTTTAACTTAGAGAGAGGACATATTTGAACAACAAGAAGGATCTCAGGAGATAACTCTTAGGCACCCTAATACTAGGCTAAGTTTCAGTTTCAAAAGAAAAGGTTCATAAGTACAGTCATCAATATCAAGGGTCTGTCGATGGTCCATCCTCCTTCATTAGTCACTGCCTCTGTACTCAGGGGATTCTTACTGTCCCATTAGGGAATATGGCAGAACTCCCCAGGATGGGAGTTGGATATTCTTTCTGTTATTGTCTGGATTTCTATCCACTGCAACAATGTCACATGAATATTTGAACTCTTTCATATGCCTTATAGGTATGCTCCAGAGGAACCTCTTCCCATGCATCCCCTATCACTGACACCCCACACCAGTGATCCTTCCCTGCCACAGTTGTAACCCTTCTGTGATCGAAACTAACTAAAAAACTTACTAAAATTAGTGAACATTGGTGTGCATATATCGGTTTCTGTCCTTGACTTCAGTTCTTCTGGGTATATACCCAGCAGTGGGATTGCTGGATCATATGGCAGTTCTATAGTTAACTTCCTGAGGACTCACCAACCCATCCTCCACAATGGCTGCACCATTCTGCATTCCCATCAGCAGTGAATAAGTGTTCCCATTGCCCCACATCCTCTCCAACATTTGTAGTCCTCTGTTTTTTTAATAGCCACCATTCTAATGGGTATAAGATGATATCTCATTGTAGTTTTCATTTGCATCCTCCTAATAGGTAGTGATGTAGACCATCTTTTCATGTGCTTTTTAGCCATTTGTATTTCTTCTTTGGAGAAGTGTCTATTCATCCAATGTGGATACCCCAGGCAGTCACTCTCCCCGGGCTCCATCCAGGTGGTGCAGGGGAGCATAGGGCTCTGCCCAGTCATGTATAGTCCCATTCCACAACGTTGGGGATGAAGCCAGGCTCTCGAGCCTGCACCTGCATATTCTTAATGATGTTTAGTCTTCCTATCCATGAACAGGGAATATTCTTCCATTTATTAAGGCCTTCTTTGATTTCCTTTAACAGTGTTGTGTAGTTTTCTGTACAAGCCATTTACATCTTTAAATTTATTCCTAGGTATTTGATTATTTCAGTTGCTATTGTAAATAGGATTTTTTTTCTTGATTTTCCCCTCAGATTGCTCATTATTGGTGTACAGAAATGCCACTGATGTTTGCATGTTATTCTAATAACCTGCCATTTTACTGAACTCATTTGTAAGCTCTGGAATCTTTGTTGTAGATTTCTCAGGGCTTTCGAGGTATAGGATCATGTCATCTGTAAATAGTGAGATTTTTACTTCTTCCTTTCCAATTTGGATGCTTTTATATCTCTTTCTTGCCTAAGTGCTTGAGCAAATACTCCTAACACAATGTTAAATAAGAGCAATGACAGTGGGCATCCTTGTCTTGTTCCAGATTTTAGAGAGAAAGCTTTTAGGATTTCACCATTGAATATGATGTTAGTTATGGGTTTTTCATTTATACCCTTTATTGTGTTGAGGAAATTTCCCTCTATTCCTATCTTTTGAAGTGTTTTTATCAGGAAAGGGTGCTGTATTTTGTCAAATGCTTTTTCTGCATCTATAGAGATGATCATGTGATTTTTTTTTCTTTCAATCTGTTTATATAGTGTATTACATTGATTGGTTTTCTTATATTGAACCATCCTTGCATACCAGGGATGAAACCCACTTGGTCATAGTGTGTAATTTGTTCAATGTGTTGGCTGAATATGATTATCAAGTACTTTGCTGATGATTTTAGCATCTATGTTCATTAGAGAGGTTGGTCTATAGTTTTCCTTTCTCATGGAGTCTTTGACTTTGGTATTAGGGTGATTTTGGCACCATAGAATGAGTTAGGCAATGTTTCCTCCACTTCTATTTTTTGGAAGAGTTTAAGCAGGATTGTTATTAGTTCTTTCCGGGAGAATTCACCTTTGAAGGCATCTGGTCCTGGGCTCTTCTTAGTTGGGAGGTTTTTGATGACTAATTCAATCTTGTTACTTGTTATTGGTCTGTGGAGTTTATCAATGTCTTCTTTCATCAATGTAGGCTGCTTGTGTGTTTCTAGGAATTTGTATGTTTCCTCTAAATTGTCCTTCTTGTTGTCATACAATTTTTCCAAGTACCCTCTTATGATATTCTTTATTCATTGGGGCCAGTTGTGATATCCCCTTCCTCATTTCTTATTTTATGTATTTGCATCTTCTCTCTTTTATTCTTTGTTAGTCTACCTAAGGGTTTGTCAATTTTATTAATCTTCTCAAAGAACCAGCTTTTGGTTTTGTTTATTTTTTCTAGTGTTTTTGTATTTTCTATTTCATTTAGCTCTGCTCTAATGTTTGTTATTTCTTTAGTAGATAAGCATTCAAAATGTGCTCAGTTTTAATTTCTTGCATTGCAAATATTAATCATCATAACCCACATCAACAAAAGCTCTTTGGGGTCCTCAATAAATCCTAAGAGTGTAGAAGGATCTGAAGTCCAAAAGGGTTGAGAACCACTGCTTTTACTATTTTCTCCTTGAAAAGCAAAAGCAGGGGAGCGAAAGTGGTTCAAGCAGTTGAACGCCTGCTTCCCACATGGGAGGTCCCGGGTTCAGTCCCCCGTGCCCCCTAAAAACAACAAACACACACACACAAAGGAAAAAACCAACTTGGGGGAGCTGATGTGGCTCAGTGGTTGAGTGTCAGCTTCCCACATACAAGGTTCTGAGTCAATCCCCCGACCCAGTACCTAAAAAAAAAAAAAAAAAAAAAAGCACAGATATATTTCTCTATCACTATTGCTCCTAAGTGTAGTTGCAACCCTTGACAGTAATTATAACTTTTAACCAAAGTACCTAAACTCTTTTTCACAGAGAAAACCAGCGAGTGGGTCATTGTGAACTGTCTCTCACTTTAGCAGACTTGCAGAGCTCACAAGTAAACATAAGCCAGCTTCCCACTACCACACCCGTCCCTTATACAGCTTCACAAAATGGCAAAAACGAACTTGCTCACTGGCAGACCCAAAGATACAGCCTCTCTAGAGATATAAAATAAGAAGCAAAAGTATATAAACTTAAACTCGAATATAGGTTACTAGGGGTCAAAAGAGGGAGGGGAATAGGGAGTTAACGTTTAATTGATATAGAGTTTCTGTTTGGAGTGATGGAAAAGTTTTGGCAATTGACGAGATGATTTGACGACAGACAACTTTGTGTATGTGGTTAACAGCACTTAATTGTATATTCAAAAGGGGGAGAAAGGGGAAATTTTAGGTTATATATGATTTAACACACACACACACACACACACACAACATGGAACTGTTTAACACAATGTAAAAAGTCCGTTAAAGTTAATAGCATAATTAAAATAACATTGTTTCATCAATTGTAACAAAGGTACCACACTAAAGCAAAAGGTTAATAATAGGGAAAATTGTGTGTGAGAAGTGGTATATGGGAATTTTATATTAATACTTTCTGCATGATGTTTCTGTAAACCTACAGCTATTCTAATAAAAAACTTTTAAAATACATAAACTTAAATTATATTTAGGGGGAACAGATGTAGCTCAAGTGGTTGAGCACCTGCTTCCCATGTACAAGGTCTTGGGTTCAATCCCCAGTACCACCTTAAAAAATTATATTTAGGAATCTATTCAGTGTTCTATCTTACTTGAAAATGATCTACGCATCCAATGAATAGCCATTAGTTGACTCAATTTAATATCAAGTCAAGTTTTAAATTACCTAAAGATCTTGGAAATTATCTTGAAGCAGACATATTACAAAACATAATGACTATTGAAATAAATTTATCAGAATAACGGTTTACTTTAGTCAAAAACAAATTTATGGGAAGTGGATTTGGCCCAGTGGTTAGGGCGTCCGTCTACCACATGGGAGGTCCGCGGTTCAAACCCCGGGCCTCCTTGACCTGTGTGGACCTGGCCCACGTGCAGTGCTGATGCGCGCAAGGAGTGCCCTGCCACGCAGGGGTGTCCCCCGCGCAGGGGAGTCCCACGCACAAGGAGTGCGCCCCGTAAGGAGAGCTGCCCAGTGCAAAGAAAGTGCAGCCTGCCCAGGAATGGCATCGCACACACGGAGAGCTGACACAGCAAAAAAGAGACACAGATTACTGGTGCCGCTGACAAGAATACAAGCGGACACAGAAGAACACACAGCGAATGGACACAGAGAGCAGACAACAGGGTGGGGGAAGGGGAGAGAAAAAAAATCTACATTTTCCATAATCTTAAACATTAGCTACAAGTAATAGTTGTTTCTATTTGATCAGTAAATCTGCACAAATTTAGGAAAACACAAACCCAGGTGGAATAAATGCACCCTTGTATTTATTAGCACTGATAAATCAGAGAAGACATAATTGTTTTTATTGAACTAGTCTCATTTGCCAAATATTTACCTTAATTATGTGAACTTGGGTTTTAAAAAGTTTCTGGGGGAGCAGATGTGGCTCAAGCAGTTGAGTGCCTGCTTCCCACATGGGAGGTCTTGGATTCAGCTCCTAGTGCCTCCTAGAAAGAAACAAAAACAAACAACAAGCAAAAACAAATGAAAAAAAAACCACTCAGAGGAGCCAATGTAGCTCAATGGTTGAGCACTGGTTTCCTATATACAAGGTCCTGGGTTCAATTCCCAGGCCCCAATACCTCAAAAAAAAAAAAGTTTCTGTAAAAAAGTTAAGTCTAGCACATGTAAAATATCTGAACTTTAATTTCTTCATTTTCTTGGAATTTCAGGAATATTTGACTTATATAAGTGATTATTTACCTCTACAAACCAAACTAATCAGAACAGCGCTCCTTTAATTTAAGAAACTTCAAAAAATAATTTGTTGACACCCTCTGGAAATAAGAAAACATTACACATTCACACAAGGAGAGGTGAAGGCCTTTCTGAGTTACAGACACAGAGAGAGCTTATAGCTTCAATTCTATAATGTCAGCCACCAGTCAAGAGATACAAGAGGCAAAGACTAACAAACCAGACCTTCTGTCGTCTCACACTCAAAATCCATAAACTCATTTGCAGAGATCACCCAATGGTCAGGTCATAACACTGAATTCCCAATCATTGCTGCCACCAATAGAAAAAAGTTAGCCATAAACCAACCAAAAAAAAAAAAAATTAAACACGGGGCTGGACAGGCAGTGTGGCCTGGCCTCCAATGTCTATTTTCCCTTATTTGAACCATGTGAAGAGCAGGGTGATACACAGTGAAATTTCTTTCTCTGGCCCGTTGGTTGACAGCTGCTGGAGTAGCCCTTCTAAAACTTCCTACTTATCTCTTAGCATTTGTTTTAGTTTCCTGGGCTGCTCAAGCAAATACCATGAAACGGATCGGGTTAAAACATGGGAATTTATTGGTTCATGGTTTTGAGGCTAAGAGAAAGTCCAAATCAAGGCATCATCAAGGCGATGCTTTCTTCCCAAAGACTGGCAAACTGGGGCTGGTTGCCAGTGATCCTTGGCCCTGGGCTCTTCTGTCACATGGCAAGGCACATGCTGGCCTCTCCCTTCTCTTCTGAGTTCTGTTGAATTTCAGCTTCGTTGCTTTTTCTCTCTCTCTGAATTTCATTCTGCTTATAAAGGAATCCAGTAATAGGATTAAGACTCATCCTGATTGAGGTGGGCCACACCTTAACTGACCTAACCTCATCAAAAGGTCCAACTTACAATGGCTTCACACCACAGGACTGGATGACGTTTAAGGACATATTTTTTTTGGAGTGCATACAGCTCCAAACCATGGCAGCACTCCTGCTCAAGAACCCACAGTGGCTCCCTCTTTCCTGTCACCATGTGGATCCAACTGTCACGTGTCTGAATATGCATCAAGGCCCTGGCACTCTGTGTGTGTCATAATCAGTACAAGCAAGACCAGGAGTGACCTCTGCTGAGTCTGTGTCACTGGATGGATTTTAGGGGTCTTTGGGGCTGTCAGCTCCCTGAGCGCAGGGGTTTCAGTACGTTTTGTTCACCGTGAGATCCTGGCACAGTACCTGGCACACCAAAGACCCTCAGTCAATATGTCAGGAGAATGAATGAATTTCCTTCCCACCCTCACTTGAGCAATGAGGAAAATGAGGCCCAAAGGGTGAAGATTGGCTCAGGACCAGAATTTTACCTGGGCCACAATATGTCACAGCCCTTCTAACCATGCCTTTCCTGGCTGCAGTGGATGTGCAGATGCACCGCCCAGATCTCCTAGGAAGAACTTGCTGTGCAGCTGGGGGGAGTGTGGTCAGCAGGCAGCCTCCAGCTGTCAGCTCCTTCTGGGGCTGCCTCAGTCACAGAGAGTCCCTCCCCCAAAGTCATGTCCTTCCCAGAGCAGCCCATATGTGGTGACAGAACGAGGCCTGAGTGTAAAGACCTGTCATTTCCTCCAAACAGGGGCCACTCTGACTGTCAGTACTTCCTTTAATGCTCCCTGCTGGGTTGACCATGGCTTTGTGGAGACTGCATTGCAGTTGAACTTCTTCTGCCCAATTCCAATTCTTTTACAGACGCTTCACGGGAATTGATCCTCACTAAACAGCTTGTACCCTGAATTCCATCTCCATTTCTGCTTCCGGAGAACCCAACCTATGACACTAGTTTTCCAGCCCTCACTACCAGAGGCCAACTTTTAACCACTGCTTTCATCAGGAAGTACACCAGTGTGGGAGAGGCAGATGTATGAACTTGCTACCCTGTTAATCAGCTGAATATATTCATATGACTAGTCGAAAGAGTCAGTAAAGCTCTCCTAAGAACACTGAAACAGCTTAGCACCAGGAAAAGCTGCATTAGGGACTGTGTGGACTTCACTGGCACTGGGTTCTAAGAGCTCCACCCCACATGACCAAGTAGGGGAGACAGAGCAAGCAAAACAGGCCTGGCTTTTACTCAGCACATATTTCCATGTGGTTCTGAGGGGATCAAAAAAAGATTGGATGGATTTATGCTTTATTGATATGTACCAATAGAACTAATTTGTTGAAAAGAAAAGAAAAAGTGCCCAAGAGAACAGCAGATGGATTGCATTTTTCAGAGTCTGGGAAATTGGTCGGCAAGGAGCTCCTGAGACGGGTACCAGGCACTGTAGCTCAAGAATCACATTTGAAATTGGTTCCACTCCATTTGCAAAGAAGGTGAGTTTGAAGGGTGGGAAGGCCTTCCAAATCGAGGTCACTTTGAGGGAGGCACCAGGGAAAGGATGGGCTGTGGCGGCACAGCAATCTCGATGTGGATCCAGGCTCTGCCATTTCCTTATTGTGGGACCATTGGGCAAATCACTCAACATCAGTGAATCTCTGTTTCAGCTATCATAAAATGGGGCTAATAGTACCTCCCTCCCAGAGTGTGGGTGATCAGGTGTGGGACTGGTGCCCAGTAGATACCCGGTAAATACTAGGTCTCCTACTTCATTAAGGAAAAAAAAGAATACGGGGTTTGGTTTTGTGAGCTATGAAAAGATTAAGCATTTTTTTCTCTTCTTAATTTTTTCACTAATAAAGAGATTTTGACCTTGTCATTTAACTGATCCACATCTAGTGTATCTTTTCTGAAAACTAGAGGAACGATTGAGTTCATGTTGGAATTAGATGAGATAAAAGTGCCTGGACAGAACTTTTTAGGTGCAATGTTTCCCTAACTTGTTAAGCTTCCTTTTTCTGTTATTTTATTTTTTAAATTTGAAATTTAATAAAAGAAAGCAAGAAAGAGAATCCAAAGAAAATAGAAATGTACCTGGTGGCTTAAAAGTGAAGCAGAGACTTCCAGGAAGATGGCAGACTAGAAAGACACGGGACTCTCTTCTCCTCCAGGAAAAATAGCTAGAGGACAGGCAGAAATGCCCTGGGAAAAAATCTTCTAGGGTTTAGGACACTAGGGGAAGGCTGGACACCACCCAGAGGGAAAGGGGCAAAGGATAAGAATTGCGATGGCAAAACAGTGAGTTAAAAGCAGCAGCTGCAACTGCTGGCATCCTTCCCCACCTTATAGACACTTTTGAATTCTCAGGCCTTGGGCCAGCAGCCTAAGGCTGACTGAGATTTTGACCCACAGATTTCGTCTGTTGTGTCTCACAAGCCCTTCCAGGCCGGGAGGGGCTGCATCAATGTTTGCCTTAGGAGCCAGCAAGGGACTAAAGAGATCAGACCCTCACAATCTCCCTCTCCTGACCAGGACTGGTTGTTGAGGATGCAGAGGGGAGTGGAATTATTTCCTACTGTTGCAGAATTTGAGAGAGGTTCAATTATTTGCGTATAGAGAGGCCAGGACTCAGGAATGATTTTGAGAAGGAAAAATGGTTTTATTGACCTACGGCTGGACTCGGGAGCTTCCTGAGCCCCAAACAAGACTTTCGAGTTTCTTTTATACAGAGAGGAAAGGTTAAATGGTCCCTTTGTTTCAGTTCTCAATAGGCTTGAATTAGCATATGTATCTTCCACATCTTAGGTAAGCTTTTAGCATGGACCTCAGGCATTCTAGATAAGCTTTTAGCACATTTGGTTTGCATTTCCCCTGAATATTTAAAGTTTATAGACCTTGCATTGTTAAACTCTTTCCTGGGACTGGAGTCGTTGCCATGGTCACCAAGGGCAGGACTGCAGCCTTTTATCATCCCACACCCACAAGTCACAGATAGTTTAGATTATCTCTGAAGAGACAAAGAGCCTCCCACCCATAGGCCACATCACTACCAGAGAAAAGGGAGGCGGCTGCTAGCAAAGCTTGGAGAACTGCTTCTGAGAAAGTCTGAACTATGCGGCTGTTAGCCTCTGAGCAGGATCCTCTATCTCAATGACTAGGTCCATGTTGCAACAAACAAACACACTCTGACCGGGCTTTAAACTGAGTGGGCTTCTAAAGAACGCCATCTGCTGATGGATCAAGGAATTGCACATGAGGAAAATAAAAATAAATAAGTTAGAGAAGCTTTTTCTGGCCTTTACTGTCTCCCTCTCCAAGGCCCTAGGAAGCCAATCTGCGACCCATTACTGGGTCCAGGGCCCAGATTTGAGCAACTAACAGGAAAAGTCTTAAAGACACAAAACAGGTTGAATCAAAGAATAGCAGTAACACACAGACTCCCGCCACTAAATTCCTATGAAAGAGAGGGAGAGTAAGTATCTGAATAAACTCACCATCTTAGATGGATGCTTAGACATCAGCAAAAAATTACAAGCCATACTAAGAAAATGGAAGAAACGGCCAAAGAAAAGAAATATATGAAAGTCCCAGAAGAGACACAGGACTTGAGGCAACTAATCAATGAGATGCACACAAATTTCCAAAATCAAATTAATGAGTTGAAAGACAACATGGCTAAAGAGATAAAGGACATCAAGAAGACACTGAGGGAAGGGGCGTGGCTCAGGCAATTGAGCTCCTATTTACCTTATGGAGGACATGGGTTTGATCCCCGGGACCTCCTGGTAAAAAAAAAAAAAAGTCATCCCAGACCTGTGTGGTGTGGAGAGGCACAGGCCCCCATGCGGCAAAGTAACACACCAAAAAAAGACAATGATGGAACAAGATAGGAAAAAAAAAGAAGAAGATACTGAGAGGAACAGATGTAGCTCAAGCTGTTGAGCGACTGCTTCCCACATGGGAGGTCCTGGGTTCGGTCCCTGGTGCCTCCTAAAACCAAAAACAAACAACAATAAGCAAACAAACAGGGAAACCAAATCAGGGGAGCTGATGTGGCTCAGTGGTTGAGCACCAGCTTCCCACATACAAGGACCTAAGTTGAATCCCTGGCCCCCATATTGAAAAATAAAAAAATTAAAAAAGACACTGAGTGAGCACAAAGAAGAATTTGAAAACCTGAACAGAAAAGTAACAGAGTTCATGGGAATGAAAGACATGATGAGCGTGTTAGTCAGCCAAAGGGGTGCTGATGCAAAATACCAGAAATCTGTTGGCTTTTATAAAGGGTATTTATTTGGGGTAAAAGCTTACAGTTCTAAAAGTGTCTAACTCAAGGTTGTTTTCTCACCAAAGTCTGTTGCCACATGTTGAAGGAAGATGGTTGCTGATCTCTGTGAGGGTTCAGCCTTCCTCTCTCACAGCTCCAGGCTGGCATAGGGCTTGTTTCTTTCTGGGCTTTCTTAGTGCTGCAGACTATCAGGTGAATGGCTCATCTCTCTTCCCAGGACTGCAGGATCAAAGTTCTATCCTCTGCCATGTCTATGAAGCTCTCTCTCTTCCTCTTGTATCTTCTTAAGTGAGTGTCCATTTATATTAGCCCACCCAGGGGCAGGGCCTCAACCCTGAATCACGCCCTACTGATGTGGTTGAATCAAAGCCCTAATCTTAGCAGGTAATTTAATCAAGACATGTTAGCTGAATCTAATGCATTCAAAGGGTATCACACCCAGAGGAATAGGCCAGTTTACAAACATAATCCTTATATTCTGGGGGGTTCATAAGTAATCTCAAACTGTCACAATAGGTGAAATAAAAAACATATTAGAGGCACACAACAGCAGTCTCAAAATGATAGAAGAACAAAAGTGATATAGAGGTGGAGCAGATGTGGCTCAAGCGATTGAGCTCCTGCTTCCTACATGGGAGGTCCCAGACTCAGTTCCTGATGCCTCCTGAAAAAAACAAAAATGAACAAGTGAAACAAATTTTTAAAAAAACAACTCAGGGGAGTTAATATGGCTCAGTGATTGTATTAGTTAGCCAAAGGGGTGCTGATGCAAAATACCAGAAATTGGTTGATTTTTATAAAGGGTATTTATTTGGGGTAGGAGCTTACAGATACCAGGCCATAAAGCCTAAGTTACTTCCCTTACCAAAGTCTATTTCCACATGTTGGAACAAGATGGCTGCTGACGTCTGTGAGGGTTCAGGTTTCCTGGGTTCCTCCCTTCCAGGGTCTTGCTTCTCTCTGGGTTCAAGGTTCCTTTCTTCCCAGGGCTTGCTTCTTCCTGGGCTCAAGGTCCTCTCTTCCTGGGGCTTGCTTCTCTTTTCTCTGTGAGCTTACTTCCTGGGGCTCCAGCTTAAGGCTTCAGCCTCAAACTTCAACATTAAAAACCCACAACTCTGTCTTTTGCCATGCGTTTTATCTGTGAGTCTCCACCCACCAAGGCGTCGGGACCCAATGCCCTAATCATTACTCAATCATGCCCAGGTACAGATCAGATTACAAACACAATCCAATATCTATTTTTGGAATGCATAACCATATCAAACTGCTACAGTGGTCAAGTGCCGACTTTCCACATACGAGGTCCCAGGTTCCATCTTCAGCCAATGGTACTCAAAAAAAAAAGTAATATAGAAGACAGAACAGCTGAAATTGAGGAGAAAAAAGAACACAGAGAGAAAAGAGTGGAAAAAATTGAGCAGGGCTCTGGGAGTTGAATAACATGAAATGCAACAATGTATGTGTCATGGGAGTTCCAGAAGGAGAAGAAAGGTAAAAGGGTCAGAAAGAGTATTTGAGAACATAATGGCTGAAAATTTCCCAACTCTCATGAAAGAAATTAACTTACATGTCTGAGAAGCAAAGGGTACCCCAATTCGAATAAATGCAAATAGACCTACTCCAAGACACATACTACTCAGAATGTCAAACATAAAAGGTAAAGAGAAAATTCGGAAAGCAGCAAGGGAGAAGCAAATCATCACATACAAGGGAGGCCTAGTAAGACTTAATGTGGATTTCTCATCAGAAATGATGGAGGCAAGAAGACAGTGGTATGATACAATTAGGATACTGAAAGAGAAAAACTGCCAGCAGAGAATTCTTTATCCAGCAAAATTGTCCTTCAAATAGGAAGACAAGTTGAAAACATTCACAAACATTATTTAAGAGATTTCATAAAAAAGAATCCACCTTTGTGGGAAATATTAAAAAAGAGCCTTGCAACCTGAAAGAAAAAGACAAGAGAGAGAAGCTTGGAGGAGAGTATAGAAGACAAGAATAACAGAAAGACTAACCAAAGGAGTAAAATGACAGATGAAAATAAGGTATGACATATGAAAACCAAAGAATAAAATTGTGGAGGTAAATAATGCATTTACAGTAATATCATTGAATATGAATGGATTAAAATATCTAATCAAAAGATATTGGCTGGCTGCACTGCAGAGAGCTGGCAGCCCATGCCACAGAGGGCTGGCATCCCGTGCTGTGGAGAGCTGGCACAGCAAGATGATACGACAAAGGGAGACACAGAGGAGAGACAGTGAGAGATAGAGCAGACCAGGGAGATGAGGTGGCTCAAGCAATTGAGTGCCTCTCTCCCACACCAGAGGTCCCGGGATCAGTTCCCGGTGCCTCCTAAAGAGAAAAGGCAAGAAGTAAAAAGACAAGCAGACATGAAAGAACACAACAAATGGACAGAGAGAACAGACAGCAAGCACAAACAACAAGGGGAGTGGGAAGTAAAAGAAAAAAAGAAAAAGATTTTGGCTGGGAGCCAGTGTAGTTATGTGGTTGAGCACCGGCTTCCCCCATACAAGGTCCCGGGTTCAATCCCTGGCCCCAGTATCCCCCCAAAAATAAAAAATAAATAAAAATGAAGGTTAAAAAAATAGATATAGATTGCATGAGCTATCCGTGAGCTATGCTGCCTACAAGAGACTCACCCTAAGGTAAGGTAAGGAATACAACTGGCTGAAAGTGAAAGGATGGAAAAAGATACTACACACAAACAGTAACCAAAAAAGCAGTGGTAGCTACACTATCAGACTTTTAAAAAGATTTATTATTTATTTATTTCTCCCTGCCTCCTCATTGTTTGCATTTGCTGCGTCTCTTTGTTGTGTGCTGGTCTTCTCTTTCTAGGAGGCATCAGGAACCAAATCTGGAGATCTCCTATGAGGGAGGTGCTAATTGCCTGAGCCACCTCCGCTCCCAGACAAAACAGACTTTAAATGCAAAAAATTTTTATAAGAGATACAGAAGGCCATTATATATTAATAAAAGGGACAATTCAGTAATAAATATCTATGCATTAAACCAGGGTACTCCAAAATACATGAGTCAAACTCTGGCAAAACTGAAGGGAGAAATAGACATCTCTACAATAATGGGTGGAGAATTCAACACACCACTCACAGCATTAGATAGAAAAACTAGACAGAAAATCAACAAGGAAATAGAGAACTTGAACCATATGATAAATGAGTTAGACCTAACAGACATATACAGAACTTTGCACCCAAACTCAATGGGTTATAAATTCTTCTCAAGTGTTCATAGATCTTTCTCCAGGATAGAACATATGTTAGGTCACACTGCAGGTCTCAATAAAGATAAAAAGATTGAAATTATACAAAGTACCTTCTCAGATCATAACTGAATGAAACTGGAAATCAATAATAGTTGGGAAAGAGGTAAAACCACAAATGTGTGGAGGCTGAACAACACACTCCTAAATAATCAGGGGTCAAGGAAGAATTTGTAAGTGAAATTAGTAAATATACTGAGACGAATGGAAACAAGAACACAACTTAACAAAATATTTGGGATACAGTGAAGGCAGTGCTGAGAGGGAAATTTATAGCCCTAAATGCCTATATTAAAAAAGAAGAAAAAGCTAAAATCAAAGTTCTAATTGAACAAATGGAGAAAATAGAAAAAGAACAGCAAGTCATTCCAGAAGCAAGCAGAATGAAAGAAGTAATAAAGATTAGAGCAGAAGTAAATGAAATTGAGAAGAACTACAACAAACAATAGAGAAAATGAACAAAATCAAGAGCTGGCTCTTTGAGAAGATCAATAAAATTGACCAACACTTAGGTAGACTAACAAAGAAAAAAGAGAAAAAGATGCAAATAAATAAAATCAGAAATGAAAGTGGGGAGTTAAGACTGACCCCACAGAAACAAAAAGGATCATAAGAGGATGAGAATCTGTATGCCAACAAACTAGACAACCTAGATGAAATGGACAAATTCCTAGATATGCATTACCTACACTGATGCTACAAGAAATACAAGAGCTTACCAAACCAATTACATTTAAAGAGATTGAATAGACATCAAATATCTCCCAACAAAGAAAAGTCCAGGACCAGATGGCTTCACAGGTGAATTCTACCAAGGATTTAGAGAAGAATTAACACAAATCCTGTATAAACTCTCCCCCAAAAAAATTGTAGAGGAGGGAAAGTTACCCAATACATTTTATGAAGCCAACATCACACTAATATCAAAGCCAGATAAAGACACTATGAAAAAATCACAGAGCAATCTCTCTATTGAACATAAGTGCAAAAGTTCTCAACAAAATGGTTACAAATAGAATCCAACAGCACATCTAAAGACTTACACATTACCACCAAGTGGGATTTATTCCTGGTGTTCACTAGTGCTTCAATATAAAAAATCAATTAATGTAATACACCACATTAATTAATTAAAAGACAAAACCCACGTGATCTTCTTGATCAATGCAGAAAAACGCATTGGACAAAATCCTGCATCCTTTCTTGATAAAAAAACACTTGCAAAGATAGAAATAGAAGGGAAATTCCTCAATATGATAAAGGGCGTATATGAAAAACCCAGAGTTAACATCATACTCAATGGGAAAAGGTTGGAAGCTTTCCCTCTAAAATCAGGAACAAGACAAGAATGCCCACTGTCACCACTGTTATCCAACATTGTGCTAGAAGTTCTAGCTGGAGCAATAAGATAAGGAAAAACAAAAGGCATCCAAATAGGAAAAGTGGCAGTAAAACTCTCACTATTCACAGATGACATAATCCTATATTTAGAAAATACTGGAACGTCTATGACAAAGCTACTTGAGCTAATAAGAGAGTTCAGCAAAGTGGCAGGATACAAGATCAACATGCAAAAACTAATAATGTATATGTATATTAGTATCAAAAAATCAGAGGAGGAAATCAGGAAAAAAATCCTTTTACAATAGCAACAAAAAGACTCAAATAGGAGGAGTGGATGTGATTCAAACAGTTGAGCACCTGCCTCCCACATGGAAGGTCCCAGGTTTGGTTCCCAGTGCCCCCTAAAGAAGACAAACAAACAATGAGCATACAACAAGCAAAAACAACAAGCAAGACAATAAGAAAAAATAATGAGAAAAAAATGAGCAAAAAAACAATGAGCAGAAACAATGAGCAAACAGATGAGGGAGTCCTCTTGGGTAGGTGGGCGTGGGGGAAGAGTCAAATAGCTAAGAATCAATTTAACCAAAGAAGTACAGGACCTATATGCAAAAAACTACAAAACAGTGCTAAAAGAAATCAATGAAGACCTAAACAAATGGATTATTCATGAACTGGAAGACTAAATATCACGAAGATGTCAATCCTACCCAAACTGATGGGTAAATTCAATGCAATACCAATCAAAATCTCAACAGTCTACTTTACAGAAATAGAAAAGACAATAATTAAATTATTTTGGAAGAGAAGTGTACCTGAATAGCCAAAAGTATTCTAAAAAGGAAGAGAAATTTCACTGCCTGATCTTGAAACATATTACAAAGCTACAGTGGTCAAAACAGCATGGTAATGACATAAAAATATACACATTGATCAGCAGAATGGAATTGAAAGTCCAGAAATAAACTCTCACCTCTATGGCCAACAGGTTTGTGACAAACCTACCAAGCCCATATTAATGGGACAAAACAGTCTCTTCAGCAAATGGTGCTGGGAGAACTGGATATCCACAACCAAAAAAAATGAAAAAGGACTCTTATCTCACTCCCTATACAAGAATCAACTCAATGGATCAAAAACCTAAATATAAAAGGCAGGACCATAAAACTACTAGAAGAAAATGTAGGGAAACATCTTAAAGATGGCAGGTGGTGGTTTCTTGGACCTTACACCCAAAGTATGTGCAACAACAACAACAACAAAAATAGATAAATGGGACCTCCTCAAAATTAAACACTCTTGTACCTCACAGGACTTTGTCAAAAGGATGAAAAGGCAGCTCACTCAATGGGAGAAAATATATAGAAATCTCATGTCCGATAAGAGCTTAATATCCAGGATATATAAAGAGATGTTACAACTCAACAATAAAAAGACAAACAACCCAATTTAAAAATGGGCAAAAGACTTGAGTAGACATTTTTCCAAAGAAGAAATGCAAATGGCAAAAACACATGAAAAAATGCTCAACATCACTAATGATTAGGGAAATGCAAATCAAAATTACAATGAGATAGCATTTCAGGCGGTGGACTTGGCCCAGTGGTTAAGGTGTCTGCCTACCACATGGGAGGTCCGCAGTTCGAACCCCGGGCCTCCTTGACCCGTGTGCAGCTGGCCCATGCGCAGTGCTGATGCGCCCAAGGAGTGCCCTGCCACGCAGAGGTGTCCCCCGTGTAGGGGAGCCCCACGCGCAAGGAGTGCGCCTTGTAAGGAGAGCCGCCCAGTGCAAAAAAAGTGCAGCCTGCCCAGGAATGGCGCTGCACACACAGAGAGCTGGCACAAGATGATGCAACAAAAAGAAACACAGATTCCTGTGTCGCTGACAACAACAGAGGCGGACAAAGAAGACGACGCAGCAAATAGACACAGAGAACAGACAACCGGGGTGAGTGGGGGGGAAGGGGAGAGAAATAAGTAAATAAATAAATAAATCTTTAAAAAAAGAGAGAGAGAGATAGCATTTCACACTTATCAGAATGGCCACTATTAAAAAGACAGAGAACTAAAAGTGTTGGAGAGGATGTGGAGAGATAGGAACACTTATTCACTGTTGGTGGGAATACAGAATCATACAACTGCTGTGGAGAACTGTTTAGCAGTTCCTAAAGAAGTTGAATATAGATTTGCCATGTGATCCTGCAATACCACTACTGGGTATATACCCAGAAGAACTAAGAGCACTGACGTGAATAGACATCTCCACACCTACGTTCATAGTGACGTTATTCACAATTGCCAAACGCTGGAAACAACCCAGGTGTCCATCAGCCGATGAATGGATAAACAAACTGTGCTGTATTCACACAATGGAATATTATGCAGCTGTAAGAAGATATGAAGTTGTGAAGCATATGACAACATGGATGAACCTGGAGGATATTATGTGGAACAAAGCAAGGCAGACACAAAAGGACAAATACTGTATGATTGTGATATTATGAACCAAATATATTGTGTAACATAGTGTATGATTTTAAAAAGTATATGTATACAGTAAAATAAATAAATAAATTGCATTCTTTTAACCAGGAAAAGACGAAAGACCCAATTTAAAAATGCAAAAGACTTGTATAGACATTTGTCCAAAGAGGAAATAAAAATGGCAAAAAAACAAAAACACATGAAGAAATGTTCAGCTTCAGTAGCAATTAGGGACATGCAAATCAAAGCTACAATGAGATAGCATTTCATACCTATTAGAATGGCCACTATTAAAAAGACAGAGAACTAGTAGTGTTGGAGAGGGTTGTGGAGAGAGAGGAACACTTATTCACTGTTGGTGGGAATGTAGAATGGTACAGCCACTGTGGAGGACTGTTTGGCAGTTCCTAAAGAAGTTGAATATAATTTTGACGTGACCTGGCAATACCACTACTGGTTATATACCCAGAAGAACTCAGAGCAGTGACACAAACAGACATCTGCACACTGATGTTCATAGCGGCTTTGATCACAATTGCCAAAAGATGGAAACTACCCAAGTGTCTATAAATTGATGAGTGGATAAACAAACTGGCATATACACATGATAGAATATTATGCAGCTGTAAGAACAAATGAAGTTGTGAAGCATATGACAACATGGATGAACCTGGAGGACGTTATGTTGAATTAAACAAGCCAGACACAAAAGGACAAATATTGTATGATTGTGTTACTATGAATTAAATAAACTGTGTAATCTTATGGAGTAAATAACTTGAATGTGGGTCACCAGAAAATAGAATGAGGTTAGAGAATAGAAAGCTGAAGGTTAACTTGTGCAATATTGACAAAAGATGTGTGTTAATCTTTAGAAATGAATAGAAAAGGTGAAAGCATATCATAATGTTTGCAACTATCAGTACTATTTGGTATGTATGAATGCGACAGTGGTTGAAAGGGTAAGTCTAAGGTCACGTATATTACCAAAAGGAAAGCTAAAAAATGTAACATGGAACTGTATAACATAGTAAAACCACATGTAAAATATGAATACAGGTAAAATTGCAGACATAAAACTTTTACTTTGAAACTGAACTAACATATGTTAATACTACAAAATGTTAATATCAGACCCAAAAAAACCTTTATGCTAAGGTTTTTTAGCATAAAATAACCAAAGTACTACATATTGTATGATTCCATTTATACAAAATGTAAATATAAATCAATTTATAAAGGTGAAATTAGATTACTGGTTATGTAAGCCAGGGGAAGGATAGAGGGCTTGAGAGGTGATTGCTAAAGGGGGTGGAGATTTTCTTCTCGGACTAATGAAATTGTTTCAAAATTTTTTGCGGTGATGAATGTACAACATTGTGATTATACTAAAAGCCATTAATCAGACACTATGGATACATTGTATGACATGTGGATATATCTCAATAAAACTGCTTAGGGAAGCAGATGCGACTCAAGCAACTGAGCTCCTGCCTACCACATGGGATATCCTGGGTTCAGTTCCCAGTGCCTCCTGGAGAAGACGTGCAAGACAGCAAACTGACACAATGGGCAGATGTGGCGAGCTGATGCAACAAGATGACGCAAAAAGGAGACACAAAGAGGAAAGATAATGAGAAGCACAACAAAGCAGGTAGCTGAAGTGGCTCAAGCGAATGAGCACCTCTTTCCCACATGGGAGGTCGCAGGTTCAATTCCCAGTGCTTCCTAAAGAGAAGAAGAGCAGGCACAGGGAGCACACAGTGAATGGACACAGAGAGCAGACAGCGAACATAAACAATGGGGAGGCAGGGAAGAAATAAATAAAAATAAATCTTTAAAAAAACTTATTAAAATATAAAACTCTTTAAAAATAAATAAATAGAGAAGTGGATGTGGCTCAACCATTTGGGTCCCTGCCTACCACATGAGAGGTCCCAGGTTCGGGTTTGGTGCATCCTAAAGAAGACGAGCAGATGCTGCACCTGCCACAATGAGCAGATACCGAAACGACCTGATGCCACAAGCCAGCAGACGCCACAGCCCATGGGAGTGGATGTGGCTCAGGCTGTTGGGCACTCACCTCCCAAGTGGGAGGTCCCAGGTCCCATTCCCAGTGCTGCCTGGAGAAAACCAGCAGACAGACGAGGGAGCTATCTCGCGGGCAGGGAGAGGGGGAGGGATTTAAAAAAATAAATAAATCTTTTTAAAAAATGTGACACAAAATCCTAATAAAAACTATGAACTATCGTTAATAGTATAATTATAATAATATTCTCTCATCAAGTGTAACGAAGACATCACACGAATGGAAACTGTTAATAATAGGAAAAATAGTGCTCACTTCGGCAGCACATATACTAAAATTGGAATGATACAGAGAAGATTAGCATGGCCCCTGCGCAAGGATGACACACAAATTCGTGAAGTGTTCCATATTTTTAACTCCTACCCTCTGGTTTATTGGACTTACCCCACTCAGCTAACATGGAGTTGAAGAAGGTCAACCACCACACCATGGAGCCTAGAGTGTCTACAACTGAAAGCAGGAGGAGTGCATCCAGCATCCATGTGGAATCTAAGCCCCCTCTTGACATAGATGTGGAGTGGACACAACCATTCCAAGGTCCACAGGATGGAGGAATAGAGTATGGATCAGAGTGGACTTACTGATATTCTATTCATGAACTATTGTGATTAGTAA
This sequence comes from Dasypus novemcinctus, assembly GCF_030445035.2. Taxonomy (NCBI): domain Eukaryota; kingdom Metazoa; phylum Chordata; class Mammalia; order Cingulata; family Dasypodidae; genus Dasypus; species Dasypus novemcinctus. The sequence continues at coordinate 56,470,030 of NC_080704.1, read as the reverse complement.
TCGAGGAAAATGTGGCATTGGTGTGGAGAAAGTGGCCATGGTGGCTGCTGGGGGTAGGGAGTGGGAGGAAGAGATGTGATGTGGGGGCGTTTTCAGGACTTGGAGTTGTCCTGGGTGGTGCTGCGGGGACAGTTACCAGACATTGTATGTCCTCCCATCGCCCACTGGGTGGACTGTGGGAGAGTGTGGGCTATGGTGTGGACCACTGACCATGAGGTGCAGCGGTGCTCAGAGATGTATTCACCAAGTGCAATGAATGTCTCATGATGATGGAGGAGATTGTTGTTATGGGTGGAGGAGTGGGGTGAGGGGGTTGGGGGTATATGGGGACCTCATATTTTCTGAATGTAACATTAAAAAAATAAAGACAAAAAAAGTCTCAAAAAATCAATAGGGAAAATAACAGTGAGGGGATATATGGGAACTTGGTATTTTCTGCCTGATTTTTCTGTAACCTACAATCTCTATAATAAATTTTTAATACAAAAAAAAAAAAAAAAAGAACAAACAGGTTTATATTCCGGGAACCTAAAATATAGCAGAGTAATCTTCCATTTTCATATACTTCATTCAAAACAGATGATTTAAAAGAGGTTATATTTGAATGGATTGTAAGTTTTATTAATATGTATCAATAAAATTTATTTGCTTAAAAAAAAACAACAAAGAGGTTCTATTGCTCGTGACTTCTACTTGTCCCACTTTTATTTCTTGGTGTCCCCAGCAGCGACCTCAAAGTTGGCAACCCTGTGAAAACAGTTGCCAAACTACCGAGCAAATCATAAGCATTGGTCATAGACATCCTAAGTATTTCAATCCAGAAGAGGAAATGTACTGATGACAAAAAATGGACCTGAACGTTTTCAGCAATCATCAATATTCTCATGCTAACTCTTCTTGTGCTCGCCTATCTGTACCACTCCTAATAGTACTGGACTCGGTGAATATAGGTACTTATCTCACTTTCAAACAGAATGTTGTGAGGTCTTTAATTTAAAATACTTTAAGATCTTTAAGAAAGGAGTGAAAACCTCTGGGACACTGTACTCCAGGGAGAGCATGGGGAGAGAAATTATGTGCAGAAGGGAAGGTCTCTTTTAATCTGCCACTTGTTTTTAGAATTCTCTTCAAGATGTATAAATTGCCCCCTAGCTTTTATATAAACGAGTTTTATTATACAGTTAAATATATTAGCAATTGAGACCCACCCAAATAAAATTTGTTGTTTTGAGGACAAAAAGGAAAGTGACACACAAAAAAGATGAAAAGAGAAACCTAAGTTTATGAGGAAAGATGATGTTCTCCTGATAAAACGCAACTAGAAAACAATTGGATAATAAAATTTATTATTGGAAAAGAGAAACCCCAAGGATCGAATTGCCCCATTAAGAGAGCCAGCTTTTTCTCTTGAGGTATCCGATTTAGTAAGTTTCATTGCTGAGACTCCTAAGAGTTGGCTTTTTCCAAAGCTTTATATGAAATTTATTAGGAAATTTAGCGAAGCATTAGGGTCCCTTTTCCTAATGTGTCGTGGGATTGAACATAAATATCCCGTTTGGAATTTTTTGAATGTAAACTTTAAAGAAAACGTTTGTTTTTCATTCCTTGTATTTTTTTCTTTCTTTTTTTTTTTTTAGTGTTTTTTTTGTATAGAATGTAAACTATTTTGAGGTGTTCAATGTCAGGCTTTTCCGGCAAAGCCAGGTTGGTTCCCAGCAGCAGAACTGAAACCAGGGCCTCCTCTGAGCCCAAAGCCGCCCTGTAGATTTGGTTCCTCCCTGCACGATCATTTCCCTGACCTGATAAAGTCGATGCTTTATCTAGGGGTCCCTTTTTCTGTGAAATTTGATCATTTTAGGAAAATAGGGTACTCTAAACTAGGCACTAAAATTGTCTAAAGTTTGTTTTAAGAAAAATTTAGCAATGAGGATTGGAAAGGGATGGTACCTGGCACTTGAATAATCAATCTCGCTGTTGCAAGATCGAGGGACACTGGAAGGTTGAGAGCTGCCCCTGTCCAAATGAACCCTGTCAGGAAAAGTTAGAGCATTGCCCAGGACAGGTGGAGGAAAAAAGTCTTAGATATTCCAGCTAGAACCTCAGTTAGCTGTGGTGGCTTTTCTTTTCTTTTTTTTTTAGTGTATGAGTATTATTCACTCATCCATGCCCGATTACGCATTTTTTCTCCATTTAAGGTATAATTTTCATGTAGTAAAATTCACCCTTTTTACAGACAGTTCTGCAAGTTTTAACAAACATATGTAGCCAGTTATGTAGCCATTGCCACAAACAAGATGTAAAATGACTCCATCATCCTCCAAATTTCCCCATGCCTCGTTGTGGTAAATCCCTAACCTCTAGTCCCGGCAACTACTCATCTGTTTTCTGTCCAGATAGTTTGGTCTTTGCAAGAATGTCACATAAATGTAATCAGGCGGTCTGTAGCCTTTTGAGTCTGGCTTTTTTAACTTAGCATAATACAATTGAGATTCTTCCGATTATTGACTGTATCAACCATTCTTTCTTTTTATTCCTGAGTAGTATTCCATTGTCTGGATGTACCACAGTTGGTTTACACATTCCTCAGTAGAAGAGAGTGAAATTCAGACCAAGAGAGAGCAAAAGCCACAGAAGCCAGAAGCTTAAAGCAACGAAACCCACATGACAGAGGAGTCCAGGATGGCCAGCAGCTGGTCTTCTGGGAGAAAGCGTTGCCTTAAGCTGCCTTGATTTGGACACTTTTTTCAGCCTGGAAATTGTAAACTTGTAAGCTAATAAATTCCCGTTGTAAAAGCCAACCCATTTTATGGTATCCGCATTTTGGCAGCCTAGCAGACTAAAACACTTGGTATTGCCACTTTTTATAATTTTAGCCATCCTAAGACATATATAGTGGTATTTCACTGTGGTTTAAATTTGCATTTCCCTAATGACTAGTGATGTTGGGGATATTTTTATGTGCTTAGCTGCCATCTAGATATCTTCTTTGATGAAGTGTGTGGTTGTTCAAATCTTTTGTCCACTTTTTAAAAAATTACTACTTTATTGAGATATAATTCACATCCCATACAATTCACTCATTTAAAGTGTACAATGTGGGAAGCGGATGGGGCTCAAGTGATAGGGCTTCTGCCTATCATATGGGAGGACCCAATTCGATCCCTGGGGTCTCCTGGTGAAAAAAAAGAAGAGAAAGCGCGCCTGCTCGGCGAGCCAGTGCCCATGCGGTGAGCCAAGTGCCCAGGCAGTGAGCCAGTTCCCATGGGGCAAGCCAGTGCCCTCATGGTGAGCTGAATGCCCATGTGGCGAGCCGAGTGCCCCTGCAGTGAGCCAGTGCCTGTGCAAGTGAGTCACGCAGCAAAGATGATGATGCAACAAAAGAGAGATGAAAGGGAGAGTCAAGATGAAGTACAGCAGAAACCAGGAATTGAGGTGGCACAGCTAACAGGGAAGCTCTCTCCACATCAGAGGTCCCCAGGATGGAATCCCGGTGAATCCTAGAGGAGGAAAAAAAAAAATGAGAAGAAAAGACCAAAAGAGAATTAGATACAGAAGATCACATAGCAAATGGATACAGACAGCAAAAACAGCAGGGCGGGGAGAGAGGGAGGAGAAGGGGGGAAATAAATAAATAAAATCTTTTTAAAAACCCACAAAACTAGTTATTTAAAAAAAATAAAGTGTACAATGCAATGGTTTTAGTATATTCACAGACCTGTGCTACCATCACCACAAACAATTCTAGAACATTTTCAACACCTCCAAAGAAATCCCATACCTATTAGCAGTAATTTTTCATTCTCCCCACCCCTACCCTCAGGCTCTAGGTAATCAATAATCTACTTTCTGTACCTATAAATGTGTCTATTCTGCACATTTCATATAAATGGAAACATATATTGTTCTGTTTCTTTCCCCAATTTTAGAACAGTTTCATTGCTCCAAAAAGAAAGACTCCACACCCACACCCAGCACTGGGGTTGCATCCTTGCTACAACTGAAGGAAGATCATTTAGATAGTCCATAGTTTGCATTAGATGTATTTTTCCCATATAGCACCTTATCATTAACACCGTATAATAATGACATACATTTGTTCTAGTTCATGGAAGAACAATCTTATATTTGCACCATTAACCTCCTTCATTGTCCACAACATTCACCAGCAGAGGACCAGTGGTGGTGGGATATTATCCAGAGGTCGGGATTCAAGGTTGGACCAAAAAATAGATATCAGAATTTCAGTTCCAAATGAGACCAGAAGGGTGTTGCTAGTGCAACAGTTTGCAGAAACTCGGGTTCACGGTCAGAACAGAGGGGTGGGGGAATATTTAGCAAGAGCATGGGTCTGAGGTCTGCCCTGCGGGAATTGATGCTGCAAGTATTACCAAGGGCCCTAGGTTCCCCTCAGACCAGAGGGGCAGTTATAGAAAAATAGTAAATAGACGCCAGAGTTCGAGGTAAGATTATAGGAGCAGAGATAATGACATAGTTTACTGAGATCAATCTGGAGATGTATAGAGGAATAAGAGAGGCTCAAGTTCAAAGAGACTGATAATGAGTTAACCAAGGCCTGTAGTCAAGGGCCCAGCAAAGACTTATTGAAGGCATAATTTAAAATAGAGTCCTAGGTTGGAGTTTAGATGACACTGACTCTGATGGTGGATGAGTTACAAAGACTCAAGTTCAGGGAAGTGGATGTGGCTCAAGCGATTGGGCCTCCGCCTACCACATAGGAGGTCCTGGGTTCCGTTCCCAGTGCCTCCTGGAGAAGGCGAGCTGGCGCGACAGGCAGGTGTGGTGAGCTGATGCAACAAGATGACACAACAAAAGAGACACAAAGAGGAAAGACAATGAGAGACACAACAAACCAGGGAGCTGAGGTGGCTCAGGGGACAGAGAGTCTCTCTTTCACATGGGAAGTCCTAGGTTTGATTTCCAATGCCTCCTAAAAAAAAGATGAGCAGACACAGAGAGCACACAGCAAATGGACACAGAGAGCAGACAACAACTGCAAACAATGGGGGTGGTGGTGGTGGTGAATACATTAAAAAAATAAATCTTAAAAAAATAGGATCCAAGTTCAAAGTAAAACCAGGAGTCTTGATGGTGGAACCATTAACAGTGGATTGAGGGAAGCAGATTTGGCTTAATGGACAGAGCATCCACCTATCACATGGGAGGTCCAGGGTCCAAACCCAGGGCCTCCTGGCCGGTGTGGAGCTGGCCCACGCGCAGTGCTGATGCACACAAGGAGTGCCGTGCCACGCAGGGATGTCCCCCGCGTAGGGGAGCCCCATGCGCAAGGAGTGTGCCCCGTAAGGAGAGCCGCCCAGTACAAAAAAAGCACAGCCTGCCCAGGAATGGTGCCGCACACACAGAGAGCTGACACAGCAAGATGACGCAACGAAAAGAGACACAGATTCCCGTGCCGCTGACAACAGAAGCGGACAAAGAAGAAGACGCAGCAAATAGACACAGAGAACAGACAACTGGGGTGGGGGGGGGGAGGGGAGAGAAATAAATAAATAAATAAATCTTAAAAAAATTAAAAAAGAGACACAGATTCTGGGTGCCGCTGACAAGAATACAAGCAGACACAGAAGAAAACACAGCGAATGGACACAGAGAGCAGACAACGGGTGGGGGCGGGGGGGCAGGGAAGGGGAGAGAAATAAAGAATAAAACTTAAAAAAAACAAAACAGTGGATTGAGGGTAGACCAGATGGATGCTGATGGTTGTCACGTTAAAAGTGCCTGAGATTTGAAATTTTGCCTTTTTTTTTTTAAAGATTTATTTTTTTATTTATTTAATTCCCCTCCCCTCCCCCGGTTGTCTGTTTTCTGTGTCTATTTGCTGCGTCTTGTTCCTTTGTCCGCTTCTGTTGTCATCAGAGGCACGGGAAGTGTGGGCGGCTGCCATTCCTCGGCAGGCTGCTCCCTCCTTCGTGCTGGGCGGCTCTCCTTACGGGTGCACTCCTTCCGCGTGGGGCTCCCCTCCGCGGGGGACACCCCTGTGTGGCAGGGCACTCCTTGCGCGCATCAGCACTGCACATGGGCCAGCTCCACACGGGTCAAGGAGGCCCGGGGTTTGAACTGCGGGCCTCCCATGTGGTAGATGGATGCCCTAACCACTGGGCCAAGTCCGTTTCCCTGAAATTTTGCCTTTTAATCCCAACTGTGACCCTTTTATAGGTGCCTTCACTTCAGCTGTTTGCCTTAATGTCTATATAGTCTTTCTCTCCGGAGTGGTGAATGAAATGCAATACTCGGCATTTTTCTGTAAAAAAAAAACATTTTATTTATAAGAAAGTTGGAATATTTGTAACCTTCCCCCCAAATATTTTAAAAGTGCCCAGGGTTTGAGGTCATACTAGACAGGCATTAGTGGAGGAAACTTTTTAAGAGCTGCCCAGATTTGAGGTCAGACCAGAGACAGTGATGGTAGAAAGGCTGAACAGTTTGAACCGTGCGGGCATAACAAGGCAGATCATAATTGACACCATAAGGGCAATTAATGATGAAATAATTCATAGAAGATCAGATTCAAGACCCAGACTGAGGCTCCTTGAGGTTGAAATGGAGCAAAAGGGCACTGATCGCAAGATAATAAACAGAAGCCCAAGTTCAAGGTCACGCGAGAAGTGACTTGCTGGTTCTGCGCATGCGAAGGACGCCGGCTCTAGGGGTCTGAGAAGCCGTGGGCCGCCTTTCCTTATCCGCCGCGCCGTTTGGCATCGTGAGGCAGGTGGCTCGTTTACTTGCTGGGCAGTGTCTCCACGAGGCCCCAGGACCCAGTGTGGACCAGGTCCCCAGACACCCGGGCATTGGTGCGGCCTTGAGCGAAGAGGGAGTGCGAGGGGCCATGGCGGACGGGCTCGGCGGCGTGAGTCGGCAGCAGGCCTGCCTGCCCGGGGAGCCGGTGGAGGAGGCCGAGCGTCGCGGTTGCCCAGACCGGGTCAAGGAGGTGGCCTTGCCGCCATCAGAAACAAGGAGCAATTTAGAAAATAATGTGCAATGTGTGCCCGTGATGAAAACTCTAAAGGTGAAGAGGTCTCGTTTTGATGTATCTCTGGTTTATTTAACGCGAAAATTTCTGGATCTTCTCAGATCCGCTCCTGATGGTGTACTCGACTTACATAAGGTTGCGGCAAAACTGGGAGTGCAAAAACGAAGAATATACGACATCACCAGCGTCTTAGATGGAATCAACCTGATTGAAAAATCCAAGAACCACATTCGGTGGATAGGATATGATCTCAGCGATGCTGGAGCAATACCCCAGCTGAAGAAGCTATGGGAGGAACTTTCTGACTTATCATCAATGGAAGATGCTTTGGATGAGTTACTGAAGGATTGTGCTCATCAGCTGATTGGGCTAACGGAAGACAAAGAAAATGAAAGACTAGCATATGTGACGTTTCAAGACTTTCGTAGCATTCAGTCCTTCCGAGAACAGATGATTCTTGTTGTGAAAGCTCCACCAGAATCCAGATTGGAAGTGCCACCTCCCAGAGAAGAGTCTATAACAGTGTATGTAAGGAGCACCGAAGGGCCTATTGATGTTTATTTATGTGAAGGGGAAGAAGGTAATACAAGTAACGAAACACCTGAAGCTGTAGAAACCTCTTCATCTGAAAGCAAGCCTCCAGAGCACCCTGGTCAAGAAAATCCTCCTCAGCAACGTGGAGAACTACGTAAAGTGAGCAACTGACTACCTATGTAGTATTTGAGAATTCACGTATTAAGTTTTGGGTTTGTTTTTTTTTTTTTTGGTGGGGGGGGTGACATCCAAAGGGATGAATTATGCATCCAATTTGATTCTCAGAGCAAGCAAGCATCTCTGACGCGGTCTTGTTCCCAGGTAGTAGCATCGTTAGGGTCAGTCACGTGTCCTGCCGAGGCCAGGGGCATGCAGAGCGCCAGTATCTTGGAGCAGTCCACTGCTTAGATTCATGGGTAATTGTGGTTTATGCATTCGAAAACAACTCTTTTTATCATTAGTCGCTACTTTTTGTCAGTGAAACAGACATCTTGCCTACCGACATAACTTCTTTATAAAGAATATCACTAAAATAGATGATCAGATCTGAAACAGACAGTTCTTTATGGACTCTCCCCTTTTTCTTCAAGGATTGTGTGTAGTATATAAAAAGAAATGACCTTACACTGGGACATGTTTACATTTAACTGCTGTAAATTGAATAGGTGGACGCAACGCATCGGAATGTGATTTTTTAAATGAATCTGTATAATGTTTAGATTTCTTAGGAAAAGTGTCTAAGCAAAACTTCACCATTGCACAGCCAAAACAGTGTATATATGGGAAGTAACTGACAAATTCTTTAATTTCTGTGAAGTCTATGACTTATTCGAATCTTTGAATGAGGCTTAGAGAAGACTTTTCAAATTTCTACATGTAGAAGTATCATAAATGTGCTACACATTTAAAGCTCATGAATATAATTATTTTAATATGATTCCCGATGCTAGAGAGAGAGAGAATTGCTGGTGGAATATGCAGAAGCCCTGGCTTGAGATCTGACTGGTGGTACGCTGATCAGGTAAAATTAACAAAGTCCCAGTTTCAAGCTCAGACCAGAGAGGCTCTTGATGGTGATGGAGTTAAATGTAGAAGTTCAAACTAAGACAAAGGGAATTGACCACGGAACAGTTAGTAAAGGCCTGGATTTGAGGCACGACTAGAGTGGCATTGATAGTGGAGTCATTAATGGAGCTCCAGATTTTTTTTTTCACTTTTAAAAATAGTTTCTTTTCCAGCTCCAGATTTTATGTCAAGCCAGGCACAATGATAACAGACCAGTCAACAGGCCCAAGTTTGACCAATAACATTATTTTTACTTCACTACTTATTTGTTCATTATCTATTTCCCCTTAGGTCAGGAGTCAAGAAACAGCCTAATGAAGATAAATTTAAGGCAGAGTGTCAACTCTGACACCTCAAAAATTTCACAAGGAGGAAAACCTGCAAAATCCTGCCCACCCACAAGAATTATCACACATTTTGAATCCAGAGTCAATAGTTAACATGAAAGGTGTGAAGAAAAGAAGAAAGTGTTAAAGAAAAGAGGTTGCCGAAAATTATCTTGCCCATCCACCAACTTTAGTTGAAATTGAGCCGCTATTTGGTGTTGCACAATGTGCAGAAAAAAATGAACACAGAAGCCCTGAACTGCTGTCCTTGGAAAGGCCTACTTGCAAGGTTGGCCCTTGGCTGGTGGGTGGGAACTTTGATTTTGGAAGGGTTCCCACCATTCACTAACTGACAAGAGTGGTTCACTGTGCCTAAACTGTTCCAACAAATAGTGTGATTTATGCTGAACATTTGCTTCCCTTTGGTAGTCTGGAATGTTAGTACATGCTAGGTCTAGGCTACCTACTTGACCAACCCTGACAAAACCTTTGGACTCCTGGGCTCATGCAGCCTTCCCTGATAGTAAGCATTTCACACGTATTGTCAAAAAAAACTCTTTGCTAGGGGCAATTCAGCATGTCTTGTGTGACTCTCCTGGAAGAGGCCCCTTGGAAGTTTGTTCCCGATTTTTCCCACTCATTGCCCCATGAGGTCCTTTTACTTCATTTTCCTCTGTATCCTTTTGTGGTAATAAATGATGACCATGAATTTAACTATAGGCTGGGTCTTGTGAATCCTCCTAGCAAATCATGGAAACGGGTGGTCTTGGGCACCTCCAACACGTAAATGTATATCATCTCGACCACATGAACAATCCATCTCACTGTTATCCCTATCGCATCACAATTTACCTTTTTTTTAAAAAAAAGATTTCTTTAGCCCCCCCCCCCCCTCATTTTGTGCTGTCTGCTCTCTGTGTCCATTCGCTGTGTGTTCTCTGCGTCGGCTTGTCTGTCCTTTAGATGGCACCAGGAACCAATCCTGGGACCTTCCGGAGTGGGAGAGAGGTGTTCAATCTCTTGTGCCACCTCAGCTCCCCGGTCTGCTGCGTCTCTTATTGTCTCTATGTGTTGCATCATCTTGCTGCACCAGCTCTCTCCTCGGGCCACCTTGACGCGTGGGCCAGCACTCTGCTTGGGCCAGCTCACCAGGCAGGCCACCTTGCCTTCACCAGAAGGCCCTGGGAACTGAACCCTGGGCCTCCCATATGGTAGACAGGAGCCCAATTGCTTGAGCCACATCCACTTTCCATCACCATTTACCTTAAGGGCTGTCAGAAGTACCAGTTAGGAGGGGGGTGGGGGGTATATGGGGACCTCATATTTTTTTAATGTAATATTAAAAAAATAAAGAGACAAAAAAAAGTACCAGTTAGGAAATGCTGTGGCTGCAAGTATCCAAACTGTCGAATAAAGTGAGTCAAACAGGAGACTGTATTTCTCCTCCAACAATGCTGCTACTGTTAGTTCAGCAACCCAACGGTGCTGGACCAGGTTAGGGTGTCTGTGACTCTGTGGATTGACCCTGAAGGTCTCAAGATACTATCCACAGTTTCCACTGATGCGTCTGCGTGTGGCAGCATATGGAACTGGAGGGAAGAGAGCAGAGGGAGTGAGAGCCAAGCTTCTGGTAACTTGGTTTTGGAATCACAGGACAGCATTCATAAAGGATTTGGGTTATCTCCCTGTCTATGTCCCATGCTCCCTCTTCACTCAGGGAAGCCTTTACTGATGCTCCCTTCTCAAATAGCGAGCATCACTTTTTGGACCCTGAGCTGTTCAGGGTTCGAATTTGGGCCTTGGGGCAGACATGGTAGGAGACAGGGTGGGCTGGGGGTTTACTTATCTTTTTTTTATGTTTTTTTTTTTGTTTTAAAGATTTGTTTTTATTTATTTCTCCCCCCTTCCCCCCGCCCCAGTTGTCTGCTCTCTGTGTCCATTCGCTGTGTGTTCTTCTGTGTCTGCCAGCATTCTTGTTAGGCGGCACTGGGAATCTGTGTCTTTTTTGTTGCATCATCTTGCTGTGTCAGCTCTCCATGTGTGCGGTGCCACTCCTGGGAAGGCTGCACTTTTCACGCGGGGTGGCTCTCCTTGTGGGGCACACTCCTGCGTGGGGTACCTCTATGCGGGGGGGGGGGCACCCCTGCATGGCATGGCACTCCTTGCACACAGCAGCCCTGTGTGTGGGCCAGCTCACCACTGGGCCAGTAGGCCCTGGATATCAAACCCTGGACCTCCTATACGGTAGGCAGATGCTCTATCAGTTGAGCCACATCCACTTCCTTATCTTGTTTTTTTTATAAAGCTGATCTAATTCTATGTAAAGAGTTGCTCTGAAAACTGATTATATCTTTCCTACATAAAATATTATAATGTCCTTTCTTTTCCGAAACGATGCTGGTAATAGGTGGCAGTTTCCTTATACAAAAAATTAAATTGGCAACATTGTGTCAAACCACCTTTAAAAAAAATAATACTGGTTCTTGAAATCCAAGTCATGGAACCAATGATAAAGCAGTTTTTGCTCCAGTGGGGATTTTTTGATGTTGAATACATTTTCACCTATCACTGCTGAAGGTCTCTTAAATGTGTTTTGCAATGTCTACTAAGTGATGAACTACAGCTGAAGGCTTCTCCACATTCATTATAATCCTAAGGTTTTTCTCCAGTATGAATCCTCTAATGTTTAAGCAAAGGATGAACTGTCTAAAGGTTTTCCCACAATGACTGCATTTCTAAGGTTTCATTCCAGTGTGGACTCTCAGATGGATAGAAAGATGTATTCTCTGGCTAAAGGCTTTCCCACATTCCTTACATTTATATGGTCTTTCCCTAGTAGTTCTCAAAGTTGTTAGCTATGTGTTATGGCTGAACGTTTTACTGTAAACACTACAAATACAGCATTTCATACCGGTATGAATCATCTCATGTTGCCTAAGGTGGCTCAGCCTTCGGGCCGATGGTTGTTCCTACACCTGCTTGGAGCTCAAAGTACTCAACACTTGCTACTTGTGGGAAACCCGATGCACAGGCAGATGTGGGGCCCAGGCAGAGGCTGTGGGAGGCACCCTGAGAAACCAGTAGAGCCCTGCAGCCTAATGTTATGTGGTGTCACCCAACATTCCCCAACTCGACTCCTTCACTTGCCACCCTCCCCAGTGCAAGTCCCCATCAGTGCTTGCCTGAACGTCGCCGTGGTTCTGACCGGCACTGTTTTCATCCTCGCTCCCTAGTCTGTTCTCTTCACAGTAGCCAGAGAGGTCCTGTTACAACCAAGTGAGATTACGCCTCTCCACTCAAAATCCTCCAGTGACTCACTCCTCACTCAGAGGAAAAGCCCAAGCCCTCACCATGGTTCACGAAGCCCCACATGATCTGGCCTCTCTGACCTGATCTACTACCACACCCCAGCCCAGCACGCTGGCCTATACAATGTTCCTCCTGGCACATTCCAGCCTCAGCACCTTTAAATCGGCTTTTCTCTCCGTCTAGAATGCCCACCCCCTCTTGCATCTGCCTCCACTAGAATGTAAGCCTCAGCAGGGAAGGGATTTCTGTCTGCACAGATCACAGCTGTATCCCCAGTGCCAAAAACAGTTCCTGGTACATAGTATATAAAATAATGTTTGCTGAATGCGTGACTAAGTAAAACACTTAAAGCTGTGCCTATGACACAGTGGACATTCAGTACATGCTTGTTGAATGAGTGAGCAAATAAATGAATGAGTAACTGAACCCCATTCCATTTTGGGTCCTAAAGCTTCCGCCTCCCCCGTTTCCTACCAGCAGACCTGGAAGCCAGTTATCAGCACAATCACAGAAATTTTATTTACAGACACAAGGTGAAAGGGGGGTGGGAAAGTAGATGGTGGTAGGACCGAGAGGACCCTACTTCTGCTCACGCCTCCAGACGATGACCATGCCGCTGGCATCACTGGAAGCTAGCAGGCTCTCGTCGCAGTTGAAGCTGACGTCAAGCACGGGAGCACTGTGGCCCTGCAGCTTGTTGACAGCAGCCTTCGCCGCCCGCTCCACGTCAAAGAAGTGCACACACATGTCCTCGCTGCCCGTCACTGTGCAGGTGGGAGGGAGAAGACATCAGAGGGCCCCAAGGCGCCCTCAGGGTGAAGTCTCTGAGGTGTTGAGGGGTTTAGGCCCAAGCTGTGAGGTCTAGAGCGTGTGTGTGTGGGGGGGGGTCTGTCTCCCTAAATGGGAGGGGACCCTAGCTGTTTGAGTTCTGTGTCCAAAGTATGAGGTCTCTGAGCTCCTTGGGGATCAGTGTCACAGTCTGTAGAATTTCTGAGCTGACTGGGATCTGTGTTCAAAGTGTGAGTTCTCTGCATGTGAAATATGAATTTGGGTAAAATTACATCTTTTTTTTTTTTTTTTTTTTTTTAATTTTTTTATTTTTTATTGACTTTGTAATAATATTACATTAAAAATATATATGTGAGGTCCCATTCAACCCCACCCCCCCACCCCCCCTCTCCCCCCCCCCCCAACAACACTCGTTCCCATCATCATGACACATCCATTGGATTTGGTAAGTACATCTTTGGGCACCTCTGCACCTCATATACATTGGTTCACATCATGGCCCATACTCTCCTCTATTCCATCATGTAGGCCCTGTGAGGATTTACAATGTCCATCTTTAAGACCATTTTTCTTTGAGGCTGAACAAATGAATGTTAATATCAGACCAAAAAAACCTCACTTGGCTAAGTGAAAGAAACCAGACACAAAATATATGATTCCATTTATATAAAATGTAAATATAATGGGAAGCAGATATAGCTCAACAGATAGAGCTTCCGCCTACATTATAGGAGGTCCAGGGTTCGATAGCCAGGGCCTCCTGGCCCGTGTGGCAAGCTGACCTACGTGGAGTGCTGCTGCATGCAAGGAGTGTATCCCGCACAGGGGTTCCTCCCACGCAAGGAGTGCAGCCCCTATAGGAGAGCAGACCAACCAGGAGTGGTGCCGCCCACATGGCAAGCTGACGCAGCAAGATGACACAACAAAAAAGAGACAGAGAAAAGAGACAATATGAGGCACAGCAAACTAGGGAGCTGAGGTGGAGCAAAAGAATGATCACCTCTCTCCCACTGCAGAAGGTCCCAGGATGGGTTCCCAGAGCCACCTAATGAGAATACAAGCAGACACAGAAGAACACACAGCGAATGGACACAGAGAGCAGACAATGGGGGAGAATGGGGGGGGATAAGAAAAAAAAGGTAAATATAAAACAATTTATAAAGACAAAATTAGATTAGTGGGGAAGGACTGCTAAGGGGTGTGGCGTTTTTCTTTTTGGAGTAATGAAATTGTTCTAAAATTTCTTGTGGTGATGAATGCACAACATTGTGATAACACTAAAAACCACTGATTATACACTTTGGATAGATTATATGGTATGTGAATATATCTCAATAAAACTGTTTAATAAATAAATAATTGTGCAATAGCAAAAAAAAGCAGCTAAATACAGCAGGGGAAGCACAGAGCGATTGAAAGGTGAGGAATTTTCTTGTTTGTCTGTTTTTTTTTGTTTATTATTATTGAAATAATAAAAATGCTTTAATCATGATTGAAGTGATGAATGCACAACTCTGTACCACTGATTGTACACTTTGGATGAACTGTATGCTTTATTAATATATATCAATAAAATTGATTTGAAAAAAAAAAAAGGGTGAGTTCTCTGAGCTGTTTAGAGTTGTGAGATCTGGCATAGGTTACTAGGGTGTGAGAGATGGTGAGGCCCAGGAAGTCAGGTCATCCGAGTGCCAGATCAGCACCAGTCCTGGTCCCTGCCCTTTGCCAACCACCCAGACACCCGGATCCCGTGGGACTTACCCACACAGGCTCCCTGGCGGAAGGACATGAGGGGGCAGAAGATGCTGCGCACAGGGTGTGAGCTCTGCTCAATGGGGAAGCTTCTCTTCAGCTGCAGGGTGCCCTCGTTGTCCACTACCCTGAGGGAAATGTGGGAGAGAAGCCGGTCAGGGTGACGCATCAGCCCCAGAGGGCGGACAACTGGTGGGGCCAGTCTGGGTCCCCACCCCTGAACTTGCATTCTTTTCAGGTCCAGGAGATCTAGTTTTGAGATGACAGCATCAACGTGGAAGATATGAGCTGATGGGTTAAGTTTGTGACACATCTCTGTTGATATAAGTGGGGAGCCTCTGCAGTTTAATTCACCATTTTTCTTTCTAAGGGTCTCTAAAAGGCAAGCACGAAGAAAGGAAATGGCTGGACAAGTTGTGGGGCACGTGTGTTATGAAATCCTCCACAGTTGTTGAACAGAATGAACTAAAGGCTACTGCAGGTGACCTGGATGAGAAAAGTGAGATGGCAGAAAGGATGTGGAAGGGGCCCAGGCCTGTAAAATGGTGCCCTGCCCTCAAACATGTGTGGATGTGTGCGCATGCTCAGGATATGCTAGAGAACAAAATACAGAGAGATACGGATGAAGCTGTTAACAGGCTTTAGAGGGCTGATGCGGCAGGAGGGAGGAGGAGAGAAGAGCGAGGATGGGGGAAATAGGCAAAATAATTAAGAGTATATTTAAAAATGAAAAGTATACATGCATGTTGAACATTTTTTTCTTAAAAGGAAAAGAAAAATAAAATGTGAAAATAAAAAGCATCCTGCTGGGCAGTGGTTTTCAGGTCTGGCTGGACATCAGGATCACTTGGGGAACTTCTAAATCTACTGATGCCCAGTCCCACCCCAAAAGCTTCAGATACCATTGCCCTGGAATTGGGACCTGGACATTATTTTTTTTTTAAGCTCCTCAGGTCATTACAATACACAGCCCAGGCTGAGAACTGCCTTTGGGTAACATGACAGATATAAGTGGGAAGAGTAAACCCAATTTAAAAATAAAGAAAAAAAATTTTAAAAATAAAATAAAATGAGGCAAAACAGTAGGCCTCTGTCCTCCAGGAACTCTGGTCTGATTAGAAGGCAGGGTCTCTACTCTAAGGGGTCCTCAGTAAAATGGAATAGTACCTACCCCACAGGGCTGGGGTGAGAATTATTTGAGGAAATACTTATAAAGGCTTAGAGCAAGGCCTGGCCACAGCTAATGCTGCTGCTGCTGCTGCTGCTACTACCGTTATTATTAATATATTAAGACACTGGACTGCCACAGTGAACCTAAACTGACGGAAGAGATGGGCTCCCAGCCCTTACACGGCTCTGGTCTGATGAGGGAGGCAGGTCTGCCGCTGTCTGATGGAGGAGGTGCCCCCCTCCCCAGGGAACGCTGACCGGCTAGACTCACCTGTAGAGCAGCAGCTTGTTGAGACAGGCGTTGATGAGCAGCGAGGGATCCCGGGCCTCACGGCTGACCCAGGAACGGGCGGAGATGCTGGTCACAGGACTGCCTTCGTGCACCACCAGGCGCTTGGCTTTGGTCAGCTTCCCTGCAGCGACGAAGGGAGTGGGGGCAGAGGTCAGGGTGAGGGCTGGGCAGCGGGACGGCAGGACAGGGAGCCACCAGACACTGGCCCCATGGCCCGCTCACCTGTGGCCATGTCGAAGAGGAAGGAGAAGACGCTGCCACGGTCATCGCCCGCCCAGAGCAGTCGGCCAGGGGCATCAAAGGACAGAGCCAGGACACGGCCTGTCAGCTTGCTGGAGCCACCCTTTACTTTCTTGCCCGTGGAAATGTTCATGACATGCACGTTGTGCTTGGCATTCCCCACCTGTGGGTGGAACCCACACACCTTCAAGCGGCTTCTGGGCCAGTCCCTCCTCGAAGCTGACCACAGTGGGGCTTGCTGCTGATGGCACTAAAGGGATTGATGGCCTGTAATCCTGTTCCTGACTGGTTCCCCACTGGAGTCTGGTCACAGCAGGGTTGTGGCAGGTAGACTAGAAGGTAACCCCTGCCTATAATCCTTCTCCTGGCTGGCCCCTCTTGCAATCTGATCAGAGTAAGACAGCTGTTTGTGGGGCTCAAGGGGTCTCGGACCCACCATGCTGTCCCTTGGCCACTGTCCCCTGTAGTCTGAACACTGTGGCGCCATCCCAGAACTAGGATGATAGCTTTCTCCTGCTCCCTGACTTGTCCTTCCTAGAACCTTGACCACAGTAGAGGGGCTGCTGATGGAATGAAAAGGGACCCAGGCCATAACTGCACTCTTTACTAGGTTCCCGTCTTTACTCCTTAAGGCCCATGCCAGTCTTTTCATTTCCTTCCTTGGCACCAGTCTCACCTTGGAGTCTGATCACAATGGGGCTGCCACTGACAGACTGGATGTCTCAGAAGCATAACCCTGTTCCCCACCCACTGCAGCCAGAAGACAGGAGAACGTCTGCTGATGGGACCAAAGGGGTCCCAGACCCATAACCCTACCCATTACCAGTTCCCCCTGCAATCTTCCACAGTGGGGCCGTCCCAGACCAATTAACTGCACTCGCCTTTTCTCTTGTCCCTTTGGGTCTGACCACAGGACAGTTGTTGATGGGATTAAGGGGATCTTGGACCCATAATCCTGTCCCCAGGAACTACCCTTTATTCTCCGATTCCCTCAGACAGCCCAAGCCCCCACCCTCTCAACCCAGAATTCCCACCCTTGGTGAACAGTCCCCCATGGAGTCTGACCACAGTGAGGTTGTTGTTGACAGGCTGGAAGGTACAGCAGAGCAATTCAGCGCCATCAGGGTCAGGGATCTCCCGGATGCAGCGGCCATCATCAGACGCCCAGATACGCATGGTGGCGTCGAGCGAGGTGGACACAAGGATGTCATTGGAGAGGGACCAGGCAAAGTCGGAGACACCGCGGGTGTGGCCCCGCAGCACGCGGAGCACAGTGGGTGGGGCAGGCACCAGCTGGCACAGTGAGATGCTGCCATCGAGTGAGCAGCAGGCCAGGCGGTGCCGGTCGTCATTGGCGAAGCGCACCCTTGGGACTGCAAGGCCAAGGAGCCAATTGTGGGGGGTGGCACACTCACTGGGTGCTGTAGTTTTCAGACGGTTCTAGCATGTGTCCTGGGAGCTGGAACCCACTGCCAAGCCCCATGAAAGGCTTTCCTTGACTGATAAAGGGAGCTGTAACCCCAGACAACCCACCAAAGGCTCCCTATATCTTAGCAGGTACTTTATGGATCAAAGTCATCTGCAATGTGTCAAAGCACCTCCATCTTCAGCACACACTTTACAGTTTACAAAGGTCTTGGCAATTTGCTAAGCCTTGACACTGTGGAACCCACTCTGCCCCTTACAAGGGGATTTATCTTTGGCAAAGGCTTTGAACTCGTCCAAATGACTCACAAACCCAGGAAGCCTTTTGCAAAGTGCTCTGTTAAACTTCTGAGGCCCTTCACAGGATACTAAGTACCCGAGATTCTGCAGCTATCTTTGCAGAGGGTTTCCAGTTTGCAAAAAAGCTTGATAGATTTTTAATTCCATCTTCTGAGGAATGCCAGAGGCTTTACTTTCCAGAAAAGGGTGCAATGGGTGGCTGTCGGAGTTGGGGAAAAAGTTTGGCAATGGGACCAGCCACCCATGGGCTTACCTGCCTCATCTACGTGCTGGTCAAAGACGTGGTACATGCCCGCAAAGGCATAGTTCTCACTCAGCGATGTGTCCCCAGCCATGGCCCGACTTGCCTCTGCTACCGATGTAGGTACCACGCTGCCAGGGGGCCTATGCCCCAAGAGGAGTAGGGGGCAACAGGAGGTAGGTATGAGTGTCTGGCCTACCCTTCCACTGTGGCCCCTCCCCTCCCTACAAGCCCTCCTCTCCTGGCCCCTCAGCTGTCTCTGGTGCATACCTGTCCTCATAGACAGCGCGGTTCATCTGAGCCTGCAGCTGGTAGGAGCCGCGGCTGACCGAACGGCGGTGCCCCCGGGCCCCCAGGGCCCGAGGATCATCCTCAAAGTCCTGCAAACAGAGAGGGTGAGGGTGGGTGCATCTGGAAAAGAGCCTGCCAGGCCCTGGTAAAGTCTGAAGCCTTCAAATTATGCCCATGACCAGATAGATCTCACCACGTCCACTGCTGCCATCAGGACTGCTTACTTGGGTTACTGTGGTGGCCTCACTAATTCCCCTGCAACCACCCTGGCCCCACTCAGCAGATACTCACAAGCGTCTGTGAACAAAGAGCTAACACTCTTTCCCCCAGAAAACTACTTGGCTGGGTCTCTCACTTCATTCAGGTCTCAGCTCAATTGTCACCTGCTCAGAGACATCTTTCCTGATCATTGCCATCAAAGACAGCTCCCGTCTGCCCCCCCAGGCCAGTCCTTTCTGATCCCCTCCACCTGCTTTATTTTTCCATTTTAGCACTTCTCACTACCAGGCATGGCATTTATGGACTTGGTTATCTGGTTTACTGTATGTTTTTATTGACCTATTTGTCTTCTTTATTGCCTGTTTATCTTGTTTCTTATCTGTTTATTGCCTTATTTATCTTGTACACTGTCTCTTTCTTTCCTCTGCTGACTGTGCGAGCCTGGAACAGTGCGTGGCACACCGCAGGTGCTTGACCGATGTCTGCTGAGGGAATGCGTGAAGGCAGGTAGTGTGACGAGGAGCTCACCTCCATGCGGTCGAGGGTAGTGCGGCTGCTGCGTACAATGCTGTTGCTATAGGCGCGAGCACTGCCTGGTTCGGAGAGGGGCCCGTAGCGCTGGCCCAACAGCTGCCCACGCAGCCTCAGGTACTGCCGACGCAGGGCTGGGGGGTGCCCAGCCTTGGCATTCTCCCGCAGCAGCTGGCTGCGCCGCCGGATGTACTGTGTCCGGAACTGGGGAAACGTTGGCGTGCGGTACGCGTTGTACCTGCCAGGGCAGGAGGCAGGACAGGTGGCAGGCACAGGACAGAGGGGATGCAATCAGCTCAGGGGACAGGGAAGGAGAATGAGGTGGGTAGAAGGGACTGGGGGGTCAGGATGGCGAGA
This sequence comes from Dasypus novemcinctus, assembly GCF_030445035.2. Lineage (NCBI taxonomy): Eukaryota > Metazoa > Chordata > Mammalia > Cingulata > Dasypodidae > Dasypus > Dasypus novemcinctus. The sequence goes on along the minus strand of NC_080704.1, from coordinate 56,450,180 downwards.
GAAATCAGCATCAAGCTAGAGCAGTGATGGGGGTTCCTTCTGGTGTTATGATGAGGGTGTCTGCGGGAATCATGGGAGTCGGCCTGGCGGGGTGATGGGGTTAATGTGGGGACAATGGAGTCAGTGTGCTGCTTTGCTGGGGCTGGCGTAGGGTGACTGAGTACAGGCTATAATAGGGGTCAACTTAACATGGTGATGCTGGGGGTTAGTGTGGGGTGGTGATGGGATCAGTCTGGAGACTGATGCAATCAGACTGGGGAAGTGATAAAGGTAAGAGAAGTCTAGGGGGCATTAATAGAGGACAGGATGTCACCAGCCGGAGCTCCATCCCTCCCCCCGCCAAAGGGGCTAGCAATGCAGCCTCTTTGCACATGCCCACATCTGACTGCATTTCCCCAGCATGCTTTCAAGGCCCTCTCTGGCCTGGCCATCTCACTGCAGGCGGGGTACCCACACCCCGCTACTGCGCATGCTCACCTTTGGCAAGCCCAGGCAGCAGCACAAGGCACTTTCTCCTAGCCTCACTTATCGCCATTGCGCATGCACTACAGTAACTTCCGCTCCCACGGGCTCCGACCCCAGGCCTCACCTCGCGTCTACTGCTAAGACCTGCTGCCACACCGCGGCCATTCCCCGGCCTCCGGACACCTCCACCGGCGCGTCCGCCCGCGGGAGCCTGCGGGACAAGGGCCCCGAACATCAGCTTCCCAAATCCTTATGGAAAGGCTCTAGCCACGCCCCTTCCGCTAAGCTACTGTTGCCATAGACACCGAGTCCCACCACGCAGGGACGTCGCGAAACCCCACCCACCTCAAGCGCACCTGGCGTGACCACGGCCATCACCCCCGCCCAGCCTTTCCAGGCAGCGCCCTGATGACTCATAGCTGAGAGCACGGTCTCTCCCCGCCCCTACCCGGTCGCTATAGCGACGCCCCTCCCCCTCGGAGCAATCCTTAATGGCACTCCCCACGCATCTTGCCCATGCTGTCCCCCCCCCTTCCCCCACCCCCCCGTCTTCCCTTCGCGACTCCAAAGAGCACCGCCCGGGACCGGAGACCACCTCCGGAGCTGCCTCCGGCTCTTGAGGCCCCCGGGGCGGCCCTGAGACCAGTGTCACCCTTTCCTTCGGTTTCTCTTCTCGCTCTCTCAGGCTCCAGGCAAGATGGCCACCCGCTGCCAGGAAGGACCGCGCAGCGCAGAGCGAATCGATTGGGTCGCTCCCTAGGGTGTGGGAGAGTTACGCAGGCGCACTAAGGGCCAGTAGCTTCTGGCAGGTGGATAGATGCTCCGCCCCTTAAATTCCACCTTTAAGCCTTAATGGCACTTTTTGTATTCACAAGGGATAATATTGTCCAAGGACCATAGGGATAGGGGCGAGTCTCCGAAGCACTCACTCGAAATAGGATAGAAAATATCAAATAAAAAAGGAAAAACGACTTTTGAAAGAGCATCCGCCGCCTTTTAGCAGCACAATGTTTGCCAAGAGAGATATGAAGCATAGAATAAAAAATACAGAATTTTGAAGTGCATTTCCCTAGCTCTGCCATTCCTTATTCATTAAGCGCCTGATGTCTAAGGTTAATTTTTTTTAAAACCTTAATCTCTTTTTTCCCCCTTTTAATTAGCTCAAATGGCCTGACAGGCCCGCTCTTTGAGGAATCACACATGCAGAGGTCCCTAGAAAGTTCTCCAGTTCTTAGAGTGACTGATGGGCTTCCGGACACTCCTTGGATGAGAAGAGTCCATTCTGTGTGTGTGTGTGTGACTGAGGGTGGGATAGGGGAAGGCTTGGATGCTCTGGGTAAGCTAGGCCTCTAAAGGCAGAAGACATTATTAGGCAAAACAGGCTTTGGAGTTTTGGACCCAAGGAGGCTATTACAGTCATCTTATATATCTACTCCAACAAGAAAGTGCATCTCCAACCATTCATTTTAGTGTCATCAGGATAAACAAAACTGACAAAATTGAAATACAAAGGTTTAGTAGCTTCCTATTGGATCTTAACATCAACTGACACAATTTTTTTTTTCCCACTTAAAGAACAAATGTGAACACTGTTTTTTGGAGATTTTTTGTGTGTGTGATAGATGACACAAACCATCACACTGTCTTTTTATTTTTTATTTATTTATTTTCAGGAAGTACCAGATATTGAACCCAGGACCTCATATATGGGAAGCAGATGCTCAGCCACTGAGCTACACCCACTCCCCTGAACACTGTTTTACAACCACTTGCAACTAGGAGACACATCCAAAAATGTATTCCCCTCTTTTGCATTCTAACAAAAATAGATCACACTGCACGTATTGACTCTGTACCTCCCTTGTTCATGTACCTAAGCTATCACCATCTTCCCATGTTAAATCCTTTTATCACATGCTTGCTAAAAAATGAGCTGTCTTTCCCTGCACAAACTTGTAGCCTTAACAAGAGCCACTGGGAAGCGGACGTGGCTCAACTGATAGAGCGTCTGCCTACATATGGGAGGTCCAGAGTTCGAACCCAGTGCCTCCTGGCTCATGTGGTGAGCTGGCCCACGCACACTGTTGATGCACGCAAGGAGTGCTTGTGCCACGCAGGGGTGTCCCCGCGTAGGAGAGCCCCAGGTGCAAGGAGTGCGCCCCACTTTGAGGTGCTTCGCACGAGAAAAAAGAAAGTGCAGCCCGCCCAGGAGTGGCACCACACAGAGAGCTGACACATCAAGATGATGCAACAAAACGAGACACACAGGGAAGCAGATCTGGCCCAACGGACAGGGCATCTCCCTACCACATGGGAGGTCCAGGGTTCAAACCCAGGGCCTCCTGACCCATGTGATGAGCTGGCCCACACACAGTGCTGATGCGTGCAAGGAGGGCCGTGCCACAGGGGTGTCCCCCGTGTAGGGGAGCCCCACGCCAAAGGAGTGTGCCTCGTGAGAGCCGCCCAGCGTGAATAAAGCATAGCCTGGCCAGGAATGGCGCCGTACACACAGAGAACTGACACAGCAAGATGACGCAGCAAGATGAGACACGGATTCCGGGTACCGCTGACAAGAATCCAAGTGGACACAGAGGAACACACAGTGAATGGACAGAGAGAGCAGACAACTGGGGGGGCGGGGGGAGGGGGGAAGGGGAGAGAAATTTAAAAAAAGACACAGATTCCCAGTGCCATGAGAATGTAAGTGGACACAGATGAACATACAGCAAATGGACACAGAGAGCAGACAACGGTGGGGGCGGGGGGCGGGATTAAATTAATCTTAAAAAAAAAAAACTAGAACATGGACAATGTGCTGGTCACTGTTCATGGTGATTTATTTATATTAATCCATTTAATCCTAACAACTTAATGTTGTGGATGCTAATTACTATTCCCATTTTACAGATGAGGGAATCTGAAGCCCAGGGAATCCGGGGCCACATTTTATTGAACTGACCTCCTATTTGTGACCAGATGAGACACTTCAACAGAATCTTTTCATAATAATAATAATAAAAAAAAAACCTCTTTAAAAAGGCAGTATAACTTGGCAGCTGATAAAGGCTCTGCCAACTACGAGCCTATGTGGCCTTGAGCAAGTCACTTAACCCCTCTGTAACTCAAGTCTCCTCATAAGAAAAAAACTGTCTCATAGGGTTATTTATTTTAAAAATTTATTTTTTATTTATCTCTCCCCTTCCCCATCCCAGTTGTCTGCTCTCTGTGTCTATTCGCTGTGTGTTCTTCTGTGTCCGCTTATATTCTTGTCAGTGGCACCGGATATCTGAGTCTCTTTTTTTTTTTTTTAATCTTTTATTTATTTATTTATTTTTTAATTACATTATGAAAAATATGAGGTCCCATTCAACCCCACCGCCCCCGCCCCCCACTCCCCCCACAGCAACACTCTCTCCCATCATCATGACACATCCATTGCACCTGGTAAGTTCATCTCTGAGCATCACTGCACCCCATAGTCAATGGTCCACATCATAGCCCAGACTCTCACGTTCCATCCAGTGGGCCCTGGGGGGATCTATAATGTCCCGTAATTGTCCGTGAAGCACTATCCAGGACAACTCCACGTCCCGAAAACGCCTCCACATCTCATCTCTTCCTCCCGTTCCCCACACCCAGCAGCCACCATGGCTACCGTTCCCACACCCATTCCACATTTTCTCTGTGGACATTGGATTGGTTGTGTCCATTGCGCATCTATGTCAAGTAAGGGCTTAGATTCCATACGGGTACTGGATGCACTCCTCCCGCTTCCAGTTGTAGACACTCTAGGCTCCATGTTGTGGTGGTTGACCTTCTTCAACTCCATGTTAGCTGAGTGGAGTAAGTCCAATAAATCAAAGTGTAGGAGCTGAAGTCTGTTGAGGCTCTGGGCCTGGGTGTCATATTATCAGTCCAGAGTCTGAGTCTCTTTTTGTTGCATCATCTTGCTGTGTCAGCTCTGTGTGTGTGTGGTGCCATTCCTGGGCAGGCTGCACTTTCTTTCACGCTGGGCGGCTCTCCTTACGGGGCGCACTCCTTGCACGTGGGGCTCCCCTACGCGGGGGACACCCCTGCGTGGCAGGGCACTCCTTGCGTGCATCAGCACTGCGCATGGGCCAGCTCCACACGGGTCGGGAGATCCTGGGTTTGAACCTTGGACCTCCCATGTGGTAGGCGGACGATCTACCAGTTGGGCCAAATCCGTTTCCCTCATAGGGTTATTATGAGCATTGAATTAATACTCATAAACCTCAACTAGCTTCTGGAACAGAGGAAATAACCACTAAATGCCAACTATTATTGGTTGTTTCAAAAACTTTTCCCCCCAGAAAAAAAAAAATGTAAAAAAACTTTTCCCAACCACAGATCCACTGCCAGAGATAGTTCTGGAGGTATGGGAATATCAATTCAAATGACCATGGACATCCCTTGCATGTGTCATGTGCTCTGCATTTTTCAATTTAAAAAAAAGGCACAACTCTCATTGCATTGAAAATGAGTTTTGAACAAGGTCAAGAGGACAGAAGGCACTTTCAGTTTGTCAGGAACTTGGTGAGAAAGAAGTGGCATTTACCTGCAGGGATGGCAGTGTGCGGTGGGGGCGGGGGGGGGGGTGAGTGGGTAAAGAAGGCCTAGGTCTGGGGGAAGCCCCCGAAGCATCTCCTGCAGGTTGCAAATGACCTTGGTTACAATGGTGACATCTAGAAAAGCTCAAGTCCACGGGAGACCACAAATCATACTCACTCTAATGGGATCTGGGGCTATCTTACTGTCAGAGTGATGGGTGAGGGTCCCAGCCAAATGAACAAACAGGCAGACGAGGACAAAAAAGACAAGCAAGCAAGAGCTGTTGGAAGTTAATGCCTCATCAAAATGTTTCTCAAAACTGGTGGGGTCGGGAAACGGACTTTGGCCCAGTGGTTAGGGCGTCCGTCTACCATATGGGAGGTCCACGGTTCAAACCCCGGGCCTCCTTGACTCCGTGTGGAGCTGGCCATGCGCAGTGCTGATGCGCGCAAGGAGTGCCATGCCACGCAGGGGTGTCCCCCGCGTGGGGGAGCCCCACGCGCAAGGAGTGCGCCCGTGAGGAGAGCCACCCAGCGTGAAAAGAAAGAGCAGCCTGCCGAGGAATGGCGCCGCCCACACTTCCCGTGCCGCTGACGACAACAGAAGCGGACAAAGAAACAAGACGCAGCAAATAGACACCAAGAACAGACAACCAGGGGAGGGGGGGAAATTAAATAAATAAATAAAACAAAACAAAAAAAACTGGTGGGGTCGTGTCTTTTCTGGACTTCTCCTTCACACACACACAACCACCCCCTCCTCCCTGTCTGTTGGTTGTCCAGAGTTTAGAAATGCAAGGGAGAGCACTGGATCACGCTGGCCGTATCCTCAATTCATTGCTGACAGGGACCGAAATGAAACCTGAAGTTGTGCTCCCACCCTCAGGGATTAAAAAGAAAAAAAAAAAAAAGGAGCATGATTTGAGGAGAAACTTGGGTGGATTGGGGTAAGGGGTGTGTGTGCTGAGAATCCAGGCCAGATGGTAGAATGGGAGGACAGGAAGCTGAGGTGAAACTGGAGTGAAGGCCTTGCTCTTAAGTGGGACAATTGTCCTACACCTATTCTTCACCTATTTGGGGATTGGGACCTGAAGTCACAACATTGGACTGAGGCCAGGGTTCTCCCAGTGCCCGGTGGTGATAACTTTTTTTTTTGAGATACCAGGGCCAGAGATTGAACCTGGGACCACTCACGTTGGAAGCTGGTGCTCAACCACTGACCCACATCAGTTCCCCTGAGTTAGGTGTTTCATTTGTTTGCTTGTTGGTGGCTTTTGCTTTTAGGAGGCACTGGAAATCGAACCCGGGACCTCCGATGTGGGAAGCAGGCACTCAATTGTTTGAGCCACATCCTCTCCTGGCGATAATTTGTAATGGTGGTTAAGTGTCCATGGCCTGAATCAGAAACAAGATTCCTGGGGTTGGGAAAAACAAGCTAAAGTAGCCAGCCAGCCTTCCAACAAACACTGAATGAGTCCGGTACCAAGAAGCCATCCCCACTTCCATGGAGCTGAAATTCTAGTCGGAAAGATACATAAAATAATTTAAGAAATTGGTTCTGGGTATAAACAACTAGTAGTTTGGTTAGTGCTATGGAGTGGGGGTGGGGGTAGTGAATGAGAAATAAATTTGAGCTGAGGATAAGGCAGCCAGTGAAGCCGGCCAGTCAGAGAAGGAAAGAAATCACCTCACAGGTCTAGGACTGGGGGGCACGCTAGTCTGATGATGGCAACTCAACTTACTCCATGAGCGATACTGGGCCGGATGACCGGGTCTGGGAAAAGACTGGCCCCTGGGCTTGATATATTGCAGTGATTGGCGACTGTAGTCTACATGAGCCCAGCCCTTGATTCTGCCTTTTTTCCCCTGCTTATACTGAAATACTTTTCATTTTTATTCAAGTAATAAGCCATTCTGGCTTTCCTGGGATAAAGCTCACCAAACCCGTTGCTGTGTCCCTCGGATTATATGGCAGATTTAACAAGCCATTAGCTGATATGCAGCAGGTATCACTGTTCCATGTGTTCCCCATGTCTCATTTAATGGAGTTTTATTATCCCTACTTCACAAGCAAGGAGCCTGGGGTCCTGGGTTTTGGTGGGAAGGCAGGACCTCTGATGCTAGACAAAGGGATAGTCAGGGCAAGTGGATTTGGCTCAACTGATAAGAGCGTCGACCTACCACATGGGAGGTCCAGGGTTCAAACGCAGGGCCCTGATGCGCACAAGGAGTGCTGTGCCACGCAGGGGTGTTCCCCACATAGGGGAGCCCCACGTGCAAGGAGTGTGTCCCTCAAGGAGAGCCGCCATGCACGAAGAAAGCACAGCCCACCCAGGAGTAGCGCTGCACACTTGGAGAGCTGACGCAAGATGACACAACAGAAGAGACATAGATTCCCAATGCTTCTGACAAGAATGCAAGCAAAGAACACACAGCAAATGGACACAGAGAGCAGACAACGGGGCAGGGGGAAGGGGAGAGAAATTAATAAAAAATCTTAAAAAAAAAAAAAAAAAAAAAAAGGGATAGTCAGAAGGTCTGGAGGAGCCAGAGGGGTCCTGAGGCTGATGAGGGAAGTGAAGCAGGAAGGGGTTTTAACAGTGTCTGGGAAATACCAATTTAATTAACGGATGCCGGAAAAACAACAGGGTCTTTCTTCAGGCCTCTGCAGAAATGCTTATCATTATGGAGAGGGCTTTGGAGGTACAGGGCAGCCTAGGAGATTACACCTGATGGTTACCCAACTTCCACTCAAGTGCTGAGATCAAATAAACCACACTTAAAATTTTATTATGGAAATCTTCAAACTTACACAAAATAGTATAATAAAATGAACCTCCATGTACCCATCACCCAGATTCAACAATTAAAAATAAAACAGCATTTTTCAAACTGTAAACTCCATAATCATTTTAGTGTTAAAAAGGAATACAGAGCACTTGGTACAAAGCTTTTCTTTCCATTGCAACTGGAGATGCATTTTGCTTACAGAAAGCTTAAAACTGAGTTTCAAAATTTTCCTCTCTGACAACATATCAGAAAAGTGTTTTTTTTAAAAAACTATTACAAAACTTTATGTACACACTGTGTATTACGGAAAATATGCTCCCCAGATGGTCTAGGGCAGCTCCCTATATCCAAACACTAGCCCAGTATTTCTGCAGTAACTTTTATCATTGTCACACCCTGTGGGAAAAGATTACAAAACAACCTTAAGTCAGCTCTTGCCACCAAATCTGAAAACTTGTTTTTCTGTCTTGCATTCTGGATTATGGACCTGTATGTTACCCCAGGGAGTCTGGTCTGGAAGTGGAATGCAGCTGGGTTCGGACTCAATCATGTTTTGAGAAGCAGGTAAGAGTGGTAGAAACAATGGTTCCCGATTGTTAAGATGCCTGAAGGTTCGTGGCAACTTACGTATGTTTTTAAAAAGGCATTTTGGAAAAAAGTTCTTCACACATCACTAAATCCAGGACGGGAGACAAGGGCTTGGGAGTTGCTGCTCCAAACATTTTGCAAGTCTAAATCATTTAATATGCTAAATCCCTGTGACATGGGTACTGTTAATCCCAGTTTATGGATGTTGAAACCGAAAGAAATGAAGCTAGGAAGTCTGTGAACCGATGTCCGCCCACATGGCAGGACCTGAGATTTGAAAACTACGTCTGGAATTTTAGACCTTGAAATGGGTTGAGGGAGAGGTCTGAAAAAGAATATTTGATGTCAAAGGTTTTTGGTATAGACAAGACCCAGGGCTTGAAAATACAGAATTTGCAGGCCAGGTATTTGGTCTGATGCTCAGGCCTTGGGATACATGCGCTAAGACTACCCTTGAGTGTGAGAATTTCTGGTCTCAGTGGGTTCTCTGGAAATATTAGTAAAGATTCTGGTCAAACCAAAGCACTTTAAGCCTCATCCTTGGGCTTCAAATCTGGAATTTTACTCATCAGGGATTGTGGGCACCATGGAAAACCAAGCGTGGTTCCTTCAGATCCTTTTCCTTGGAGCAAATAAACTGTAAGTAACTGGGCCTCTCATAGATAGACCACCACAGAACACTTGATGGAATTGTTTGTATAGGATTATGAGGCTATTTACGTCCTATTGATCCCACCAGGGGAAATGTCATATTGCAGAAATGTAGCTCAAGCCACGCCAGGGGTGACATTTTCCTTCCTGGGAGGTAAGGAGCAGAGAAGCCCACCCACCCTCTCCACCTCCAGACAGCTACAAGGCACTAATGGTGGTCCTGCCAATTCAAACTGCATTAGCTCACTAAAGGCCCAGCACAGAACACCTCCTAAAACCAAGTACCCACCTGGCGGGGGTAGCCACAATGCCCCTTAACCTGGGCCTGGCTCAGTGGGTGAGGCAGAAGTCTGAGTTCTTGAGTCTCCACCTGCCAAAGCAAATTCGTAACTGTTCGGGTGGGAGGAAGGATCTTTGGGGCCTGTCCCAGCTAACTGGGAGACCCAGGAGATAAAGACTCAGACTGGGACTCTTAATACAGAGACCCACAACCCAGGAAAAAGGCAGGTTAGAATAACATCCTGGAACGTTCAAACTGGTCTTTGCTAGGTATGAGCCAGGTGTAAGCCATGGATGTCACTTGATTTTTCTGTTCCTAACTGGAACCAAGCGAGTTAGATAAAGCCCATGGGGCCCCAATATAGAGAACCATGACTAAAAAGAAAACTGAGGAATTAAGACTAGCTAGAAGTGCAAAACCAGACTAAGGGCTACCACTGCCACCCTGGCAGCAAAACTGAAGCCCTATGACTAACAGCTTTGCAGACTGTTTAGTAGGTTTATATGCCTATTAAATTACCTTAACCCTCCACAGAAACTGTAACGGGTAATCCTGATGAGGCCAAGGCAAGCAGAGTGTTAAGACTCACCAAGGTCAAACAGCTGGTAAGTGGCATAGACTGGACTTGAATCCTGGAATCTGAATTGAGTCTGAGCTCATAACGGTTTTCAAACCAGGTTTTGCCCACAACCCTCACAAAGGTGAATAAGCTCCTTCCCACCCCCATGTCTTCAAAGGAACTGGAATCACTTCCATTTATGGCAAGGTTTAACTCACAGTATAACATTAGGTCCTTATGTTCTCAAAACAATCCTGAGGGTATTCTCTGGATACTGAGAATAGCTAGGGAGGTTGAAACCCAAGCAGTCTGATTCCCAGACACTAATTAGGACAATGGGACCAAAAGACCATTTTAGGAAACCCAATCCCAGCCATAAGGGGACATTCTGCCTGTATGCTTCAGACTTCAATGTACACCCAAACCAATTCCAAGTTTGACAAACTTTGAATCTCAAAAACTACACCCTTTCAGGAGTTCCTTGCCCACACCTCCCTTTCCCACTCCCTCCACCAAATTCTTTTCTCAAAGTCTCCCTCCCTCCTGATCTATTTTTCAGTTTGTAAACTTGGTTTAGTAAGGAAACAGCACTGTCAATTCTGATTTGTTTTCAAATTCCAACTTTTTAATCAGCTCCATGAAGGACATCCTAAACACTATGAGACACAACAGAATATTTCTTTCTTCCAGTATTAAAAAAGATGACATTCACAAACATTTTAAAGAAGCTCTTCTATATAATCAGGGTGGTAGTCTTATAACACAGAGTAAAAAACATCTTTTAGCAATCATGTTCTTGATGGAGATTTCTTGTAGGTACGTTCAGAAACTGCTTCCTAACTGTGTTAAGAAAACATTGTGTACAAATTTTTAAAATGTCCCTAGATGCACATTAATTTAAAAAAATATCTTCCTGACCAAACTTTTTTGCCAGAACCAATAATCCTGAGAGCCCAAAATAAAAAACTAGCAAAAGAAAAATACCCAGACTTTACAATGTCCCAGAATTTGTCTTTAAATGGAAGGGAAAACTTTTGAAACACATGGAGCTTTTTAAAAGGTCTTTGACAGGCTACCCTGGGAGCTCAATTCAAAAATAGAAGTTGATGTACTAAAACAAAGACGTTTCAGTGCAGCTCCAAATATCTTTATAAATACAGCCATTTGGAAGGACGATGCTGGATCAGAAGAATTTTTATTCCTTGTGTATCTGAGAATAGTAAGAATGGGGATTATTGTGATGTTAGGAAGGAACAGACTAACATGCTCACCTCCCAATGTCGATAAAGATGCAAAAGGCTATATAAGACAGACCTTCACCTCCTCTCCACGTTAAGCAATAAAGGATTACAGGGGAGATGGGTTTTTAGCATCCCCTCCCCACCCTCATCATCCTAACATGCATCTGAGAGAACATGGGAGAAAAAAGGGTGAGAGGAACATGACAGGGCTGGATGGACAGAAATCTGTTCAGAGACAAGAATATACAAGTCTCACCTACATTATGTGTGCATGCCTCATCTCAGTTGTCATAATTGTCTCTGTAATTTCCTCCAGAGTAGCGGTCATAACCACCCTGGTTTCTGGGGAAACAATACAGTTGTGTTACAGGAATATATTATATACTGCTGATAATATTAAAGATATCATATGTTCATATTATAAATCAGAATGATATATATTACAGCATAAACTTTACATACACACAAAACAGGATAAAGACACAAACCACAGAAATCAGTTACATATCATACAATTCACATATAAATCACAGTAAGTACCAATGCAAAACAGTTATATGTCAACATAACAAAATATATATTAATCCCACCAATTATATGACCATACAATTAACACAGTTTTACCAACTTGTCATGGTTGTACATGGTTGTACAGCTAGGATTAGAGCTGGGGATTAAAACTCGGTTTCAATCTGAACTCTTAAGGAGAAGCAACCCTACCATAGTGCCTCAACCTCTTGGCTACCCACCTGCCACCATAGTCTCTGGACCTGCCATATCCATATCCATATCCTCCAGGCCGACTGTCATACCGGCTGCTCCCATATCCTTGGTCCCCACCACCTGCAGCAGATAAGAGATATGTGAATGGCAGTTATCCTAAGAGAGGGCACTAACAGGTAATCCCCTCATGATCAAACCTACCAAAGCGCTTACCTCGAGAGTAGCTGCGACCACGCCCATGACCCCCAAAGGCACCCCCTCTGGTTCCCCTGGCTGACTTGCCCGCATGGTCCACACGGATCTGGCGGCCATCCAGGGACTAGGTGTGGAAGGGAGACATAAGGGGAATGGGTTGGTGGTCAGTTGGGGCAGTGGAGAAAGAAGAATGGGCAAGGGCAGGTGGGCAAAGGAGCCCAGAAACTCCTGCTAAGCAATAGGTTCTGGGTGCCACATTCCAGAACAAGCTCCTTTGACCAGAATGGTTATATCAGGAGGTATGGAATCCCACAAAATGACCTAGATCCACCGTGCTCCCCCTGCAACTACTTACATCTTGACTGAACTCAGGCTGAGTTCTCCTCCCCACTCCTCTAAGCTGCCCGACTATTAGGGCTATAGACACCGCTCTTGGTATGAGGCTTCGGAGTCCATCCCAGAAGACTCACGAGGTCCTCTCCGGGCCAGGCCCGCAGGTCTGCAGACTCTACTACCTAAGCCCAAGGCAGGTCAACCATCCACGGGTGGCTTCTCGGCCTCATGCAGGACCAGTCGTCGCCTCCCAGGCAGCCCGGCTCAGTCTGCCGCTGCCCTCCACCCCCTAGAACAGAAGGCAGTCACGGCTCCCATGAGTGGGCACTGCGGGGCCTGGTGGCCACGCTGCCCCTGGCAGACAGAGGGAAATACAGAAGAATGGAGGAAGTGGCAGATGGAGGCAGGGCTCCTCTGCAGGTAAGAGGCCTCACCTCTCCATTCATGGCCTGCATGGCATCTGAGGCATGCTCTGGGTTGGTGAAGGTGATGAAGCCAAAACCCCTAGACCGCTGAGTCTCCCGGTCCTTGACGACGACCACTGGGTAATGGAAAGGGCAGATGGAGACATGTGGATAAGTCAGCACCAGAAAGGGGAGGGAACAAGGCGTGGCCTGAAAAAGGAATTCCCCCCACCAATCCTGGAAAGAAAGTGATCAGGCTTCCTTTCCCCGCATCCCTTATCATTGTTTGCTCCCTGTCTCACCTTCCGAGATAGGCCCGAAGCTGCTGAAGTGGTCTTCCAATGCCTGCTCATCGGTGTTGAAATTGAGCCCTCCCACAAAGAGTTTCCCTTCTTCAGACGACATGGCAAGGAATTCGAGTCCTGGGGAAGAATAAGGAAAAGGGTGGGAGAAACAGTGGAGGTGGGAGAGGAAGGAGAAAGGGAAGTTAGAGGAAAGGGAAAGGAGGACAGAGAGAGAGAAGAGAAAAAGGACAAAGAAAAGAAAAGAGGAACAAAATAAGGAGTAACTAAAGAAAGATGGGAGGAAGGCCGAAAAGGCGGGAATCAGCGGGGCTCATTCAGTGAGGTCGCCATTTGGGGGCCGCCAACGCGCATGCCCACAACATCCCCAGCTACCACGCCCGTCATTTTGCGCCGCCGCGCAAGCCTAGAACAGCTTCGCGTTCCCTAAGTGCCCACAGAACAAGATGGCGGCGGTCACATGGGAGGGGGGGGGCGCAAGCAGGTCTGGACTGTTGCGTGGTCACCGCCGCCACCTACGCCGCCAACCCCTCCCGGCATTCCTCGCACTCGGATACCGCACGTCGGCCTCCAACCAACCGAAGTGTTTCCCCTCCGAACACAGGCCCGCCCGCCCAGAAGTTCAAGCCTACGTGTCGGAGGCCTCTGCTCTCTTCATGCACGCCCCCAGCACCGGCTCTCGCCTGGTGCGGTGCAAGTGAGGGAATCCGCCAGCAAACGCTACTTACCTGGAAATCAGAAAATAAAGCAGACTGATTAACAGCTAACGCCGAGGGACAGAGAGAATGGGAAGGCTGGCGCGCGGGAAGACGCTTGATAAAGCGTACGTAGAGACGCACGTCACGGAACGTGGTCCGCGAGCGCCGGCGTGCGCGTTCATTGGCCGAGGCCAACAGTTGGGGGTGTTGAGGAGGGGTGACGGGAGGGAGGGAGGGACAGCAGAGCAAAAGGAGAAGTGCGTTTTTTTCGCTTCCGGGAATGAGGGCGACCTGTGTGGAATTGTTGCGTCCTGACATCAGCACCCCCCACGGGCCGCGCGGTCATCATCCCTCGCGCTCACGAGCCTGATTGCTCTACGGTCCCGATTCCTTACCGTCCCTGACATCATTCTCACTGTCCTCAGCGTCATCCCTCCCCCATTGGTTCTGATGTCATCCTCACCATCACAGTTTTTCTCTCCGGTCCCTGACGACATAATTACCGTCCTCTTATACCCCTCCCCCTTCATCTTCGAGTCCTCTTATCTCACACCCCTTGAGGGCTGACATTTTATCCTTGATGTCATCACCATTCACGGTCCCTGACAGCAGACCCCCCACTGACCCCTACCCTTTTTCCTCTATGCCCAACATCTAATTGCCTGTCGTGAGACCCTCTCATTCCTGGGACTCTGGCGCCATACTTTCTCATCTTTGCATTCAGTCCTCATCTGACAGCCTCCTGAAGCCAGCCCCTTGATTTCCCTGGCAGTAGACTACCTGAGATGCCTTCTATGAAACAGGATTATGCTCCAATCTTCAGATGGTGTAAATGTCAATGCACAGAGCGATTTTTACAGTCACTCAGAGTAGCTTTCCCCATATCCAGGTCTCCTGTCCCCAGAAGGGACTTGAATAGATTTCACACCGGCCACATAAAATACTAGTCTTAGAAAGTCCTAGGGATCTGAGCCCCATACAAAAATATACTTGTTTGCTTTTCAAAGCGTCTGAGCTCTGATCATACTCCGCGCTTCAGGGTGCAGCCTTATCATTATTCCATGCAAAACTCCTCTCATTTTATTTACTGTCTTTATTCTCACGCCCAACTTCCATTCCTGTCCTCCTGTAGTTACCATTTTATTGTGCTTAATGTATATTTTTTTGCGTGATTTTCATATACAATTTGCATTTTGTGTCTATGCTTTTAAAGTAAATATAGTGCCATTGTTTTTTAACTCTTTTCCTTTCAACCAGCATAGTTTTTTAAAGCCATCTGTGTTGCTATGTGTACATCTAATCCATCTGTTGCTTATCTAATGGTTAAGTAATAAACCCCATGGTGTGCATCCACTACATCATTTTATCCTTCCATCTTCCAACAAGGGACACTCAAGTTGCCTCCAACACCCCTCTTCAACAAATAATGCCTTGTAAATGTTCTCTTATAGGCCAGTGTGAAAATTCCTTTAGAATATATACTCAGAAAATAATTGCTGGGTCATAAGGGTTAACATACTTAATTTCTGCAAGTAGTTCCAGATTTTCTTAACCGTTATACTGTCTACACCACTACCAAAAATGTATGAAGGTGCCTAAATTCTCCTGTCCCTGCTAAAACTTAGCATTATCTAGCTTTCTAAAAATTTCCAGTCTAATAGGTGGAAAGACATAGTTAGTTTTTAAGTTTACATTTCCCTTATTGATAATGATTTTGAGCATCTCTTCATGTACTTGTTCAATTTGGGGTTTCATCATATCAATTGTCTGTTCATATCCTTTGCCCATATTCCTACTGATAAAATCCCCATATTCCTCTCCTTGCTGACTTTCAGGAATTCCTCACATATTCTAATTAGTAATCCAGTGGGTGTTAGAAAGTGCAAATAGCCTCTCCCACATTGATATGTTATTAACTTTGTAAGTAGTATCCTTAGTTAAATAAAAGATCTGTGAGATAATAAAACATTTTCTCTTATGTGCTTCTGTGCTTTTAAAAGAAATCCTTTTCTTCTCCCAGGACACAAAAATGTTCTCCTACCTTTCTGTTAACTTTAGAGTTTTGCCCTCACATTTCCATCTTTAATCTATACAGTCCACCCCTGTATGTAATGTGAGATAGGGATCTGGGAGATAGTAGATTTCCCATTGCCTTCTAATAAGCCATCTCTTTTTTTGGTACAACCTTGATGATATATTAAGTTTTGTTAGATAGATAAATGGCTTTGTCTCTGAGCTGTTTTTTCTTTTTCCTGCACCATTGGTCTACTTGTCAGCTCTTGGGCCAAATTTTTTTTCAATCATCACAGCCTTTAGTGTCTTCATATCTAGTGAGTCAAGTCCCCATCAAAACTTTTTTTTTTGAGCTACCAGCCCTGGGGATTGAACCTGGGACCTTGTAAACTGGAAGCCAGCGTTCAACCGCTGAGCCGCATTGGCTCCCTTGAGTTGGTTCCCTCGTTTGTTTGCTTGCTGTTTGTTTTTTTAGGAGGTACCAGGCACTGAATGTGGGACCTCCCACATGGGAAGCAGGTGCTCAACCACTTGAGCCACATCCATACCCCAAAACTTTTTTTAAAGATATCATTTTTTCTCTCCCCTTCCCGCTCCCCCCCCCCAGTTGTCTGCTCTCTGTGTCCATTCACTGCGCTCTTCTGTGACCGCTTCTTTCCTTATCAGTGGCACCAGGAGTCTGTGTTTCTTTTTGTTGCGTCTGTTGTGTCAACTCTCTGTGTGTGCAGCGCCATTCCTGGGCAGGCTGCACTTTCTTTTGTGCTGGGCGGCTCTCCTTACGGGGCGCACTCCTTGTGCATGGGGCTCCCCTACGCGGGGGACAACCCTGCGTGGCAGGGCACTCCTTGTGCACATCAGCACTGCGCGTGGGCCAGCTCCACATGGGTCAAGGAGGCCCGGGGTTTGAACCATGGACCTCTCATGTGGTAGGCAGACACCCCATCCATTGGGCCAAGTCCACTTCCCCCAAAACTCCTTTTTGAAGGTTTTCTGAGATATCCCTGATCCATTATCCATTCTAAATTCTAATGTAAGTTCATTGTAATTCTAAAAATAGTAGTGGAGGTTTTATTGGGATTGCATTGAATTTGTAGATTTAAGGAGAAATAGCACCTTAATAGTACCTGTAGAAGTTTTAAGGTATGTCCACGAATTCTTTGATATTGCTCCCTTCAAGAATTGCCTAGATGACAAGGAACTGAGGCCTCCTGTCAATAGCCATGTGAGTGAGCTTTCTTAGGAAGTGAATTCTCCAGTCCCAGTCAAGCCTTCAGAAAACTGCAGCCCTGACCACATCCTGGCTGTAACCTCATCAGAGACTCTGAGACAGAACCACAACCAGCTAAGCCACTCCCAGAATTCTGATCCTTAGAAACTGAGATGTTTGTTTTAAGCCAATAAATAAGTTTTGAGGTAATTTGTTACGCAATAGATAACTAATACATTACTCAAGTCTTCCCAGCTAAGAGCAAGAAATGTTTCTCCTTTTATTCAGATGTTATTAGAATTTTAAAAAAATTTTTAATAGAGGTCTTTTGTATTGGTTAAATTTGTTCCTACTTTATTTTCCTGTTGGTGGCTGCTAGTGTAGGGAAATGCATTTGATTGATCTTGTATCTGGCAAGCTTCTGAATTATTTGCTCTAATAGCTGTTCTGTTGATTCTGTTGGTTCTTTTAGGTAGCTGATCTGCAAGTGACTTTTATAAATTCTTTCCAAAACTTACACCTTATTTCTTTTCCTTGCCTTACAACATTGCCCAGTTCCTCTAGTATTATATTAAATAGTAGTATTAAGAGTGAACATCCTTGTCTTGTTCCTGATCTTAAATGGAAAATGCATTTAAAATGTCTCTTTTTGGAATATTTGCTCTAAGTTTTTGTCACACAACCTTTTTCGAGTAAGTTCTTGCCTACTCTTATTTTTTAAAAGATTTATTCCTCCACCCCCCACCCACCCCATGTCCATTTGCTGTGCGTTCTTCTGTCTGCTTGACTTCTCTTTAGGTGACACTGGGAACTAATCCCGGGACCCTCCAGAGTGGGAGGGAGGTGCTCAATCTCTTGCGCCACCTCTTGTGGTCTGCTGCGCATCTTATTGTCTCTCCTCTGTGTCTCTTTTTTGTTGCATCATCTTGCTGTGCCAGCTCTCCACTTGTGCCAGCTTGCCCTCACCAGGAGGCCCCTGGAATCGAACCCTGGACCTCCTATATAGTAGACAGGAGCCCAATTGCTTGAGCCATATCCACCTCCCAATAGTTACTTTTTAAATCTCATAAACAGGTACAGAATCTTATCCAATTTGTTTTCACTTTTAGATTATCATATAAGTTTTCTCCTTTAGTTTATGGATGTGGTAAATTACATTCATGAATTTTCTGATGTTGAATCATATTTGCATTCCAGGGATAAATCCTATTTGTAATTTTAAAAAATATATGTTGCTTTCAGCTGGCTAATATTAGAACTTTTGCATATATATTCATAAGTGAAATGAGTCTATAACTTTATTGACTTGGATTTTCCTTATCTGGTTTTAGAATCAAGATGACCCTAGCCTCATAAAATGAGCTGGTAGCTTTTGCTTTTTTATTTTTTTTAATTTTCTGGAATAATTTGTATAAGATGGGTGTTAACATTTCCTTGAAAGTCTGACAGAACTTCACCTACAAAACCATGTGTCTGGGCCTGAAGCTTTTTGTTACAGAGAAACAAGGTGCCTTTCACTATCATTCCAATTTTTCTTAAAATTTATTGGTATATTCATATTTTCGATTTCTTATCAACCTGAGCAGTTTATTTTTCTAGAAACATATGTATTTCTTCTAGGCTTCCAAGTGTAACAGCTTACAATTTTTAGCCTCTTTTTGTGTAATTTCCCCCTCTTTTTGTTCTGTATTTTTCACTTTTAAAGCAGTCTTGGCAGAGTTATTTCTTCCCTGCCCGCCTTGTTGTTTGAGGTTGCTGTCTGCTCTCTGTGTCCATCTGCTGTGTGCTGTGTCTGCTCGTCTTTTCTTTAGGAGGCACTGGGAACTGAACCTGGGACCTCCCATGTGGGAAAGAAGTGCTCACTTGCTTGAGCCACCTCAACTCCCTGGTTTGGTGGGTCTCTCATTCTTTCCTCCTTGTGTCTCGTTGTTGCATCAGCTCGCCTTCCCCAGGTGGCACCAGAAACTGAACCCAGGACCTCCCATCTGGTAGGTGGAAGCCCAATTGCTTGAGCCACAGCTTCCCAAGAGATCTTATTAAAAGAAACATCTTTTTATTTTGTTATTCTTTATATTTTTATTGTTTCATTTATTTCCTTCCTTATATTATTTTCTCCATGCCTCAATCTTTTGGTTTGTTCCTCTGCTCTTTTTCCAGCTTCTTGACTTGAATGCTTAGGTAATTTATTTTCCAAACTTTTTCTTTCCTGATAAATGTATTTAAAGCTATATATTTTCTTCTACAACTGACTTTGCTGTGTCCCACAAGTTTTGATACATAACTCTAAATTAGCTCTAAATATTTCTAAAGTTCCTTTATGATTTCTTCTTTTACCCAAGTTCAGTAATGTCAGTTGCCAAAAATGTTTAAGCTTTTTGTTATTACTTGCTAATTTTATTACATCATGGTCATAGAATGTTTAATATTATTTTGAATTTATTGAGACTTTCTTTGTGCCCTAACTTGATCTATTTTTGTAACTGTTAAGTGCAAGGTTTTAGAAGTTTTCTGTATTTAAGCAAAGGGTTAGATAGGTGTGTAATATATAAATACATATATACACATACACATATATATCTTTATTAAGATTTATTTCTCCCCACTCCCTTGTTGTTTATACTTGCTGTGTCCTGTCCAGAACTGAACCTGGGACCTCTGATGTGGGAGAGAGGCACCTAATCACTTGAGCCACCTCTGTTCCCTGCTTTATTGTGTCTCTCATATTTTTTCTTCTTGTGTCTCTTGTTGTGTCATCTTGTCACGTGAACTTGCTGTCTTGCTTTTTTTTTTCTTTAGGAGGCACTGGGAAGCTCTGCTTCCTGTTTTCTTGTGTCATCTTGTTGTATCAGCTTGCCATGGTTGTCTGTCATGCCAGCTCACTATCTTCTTTAGGAGGCACCGAGACCCGAACCAGGGACCTCCCATGTGGTAGGTGGGCGCTCAGTTGCCTGAGCCACATCTGCTTCCCTATATCAACTTTTAAAAAATGTATTGTTCAGGGCTTCTTAGGAGTACATGCATGTGTTTATGGTAGACATAGCTTCCTTATTGTATACTTGAGTATATGTCCTTCTTTGTCCTGTTTTTTTTTTTAAGATTTATTTTATTTCTCTCCCCTTCCCCCCCAACCCATTGTCTGTTCTCCGTGTCTATTTGCTGCGTGTTCTTCTTTGTCCGCTTCTGTTGTTGTCAGCGGCATGGGAATCTGTTTCTTTTTGTTGCGTCATCTTGTTGTGTCAGCTCTCCGTGTGTGCAGTGCCATTCCTGGACAGGCTGAACTTTCACACTGGGCGGCTCTCCCTACGGGGTGCACTCCCTGAGCGTGGGACTCCCCTACGTGGGGACACCCCTGTGTGGCACGGCACTCCCTGCACGCATCAGCACCACGCATGGACCAGCTCCACACTGGTCAAGGAGGTCCGCGGTTTGAACAGTGGACCTCCCATGTGGTGGATGGACGCCCTAACCACTGGGCCAAGTCCGCTTCCCCTTCTTTGTCCTTTGTGATCTTAGTCTTAAATTCTATTTTGTTAGCTATCAAGATGGCTATACCAGCTTTCTTTGGGCTTTTATTAGTCTGATATCTCTTTTTTAATCAACATTTCTGAATCTATGTGTGTGTATTCTTTTTTTTTTTTTTTTTTTAAAGATTTATTTATTTATTTAATTTCCCCCCTCCCCTGGTTGTCTGTTCTTGGTGTCTATTTGTTGTGTCTTGTTTCTTTGTCTGCTTTTGTTTCTTTGTCCGCTTCTGTTGTCGTCAGCGGCACGGGAAGTGTGGGCGGCGCCATTCCTGGGCAGGCTGCACTTTCTTTTTCACGCTGGGTGGCTCTCCTCACGGGCGCACTCCTTGCGCGTGGGGGCTCCCCCACGCGGGGGACACCCTTGCGTGGCACGGCACTCCTTGCGCGCATCAGCACTGCGCATGGCCAGCTCCACACGGGTCGAGGAGGCCCGGGGTTTGAACCGCGGACCTCCCATATGGTAGACGGACGCCCTAACCACTGGGCCAAAGTCCGTTTCCCTGTGTGTGTATTCTGTTGGCCTTTTTTTTTTTTTTAAATTCACTGAGGGTGTCTGTGTTTTAAATTGTTTAATCCATTTGCATCTTTGCAATTACTATTAGGACTTAGTTCTGACATCTTATATCATTTCATATTACTTACAGTATATTTTTTGTTCCTTTTTTTACTATCATATTCATACCTAATAGTTCCTCTGGGTCCTTCTGCTTCAGATATTACATGTTACCCAGCATGGGAGCAGTATGACCCCCAGTGGTCCCCACCTCCTGGTATTCATCTTCTGTGTAGCTCCTTCCATGTTGTACCATGGTTGGCCTATTTGACCAATAGAATACAGCAAAAGTGATGGTATGTCATTTCTGAGGTTATCATAGACATTGTGGCTTCTGTCTTGGTCACAGTCTTGCATGCTCACTCAGATCATATGTTGTGAACAGTCCTATGAAGAGGCTCCTCAGGTTGTGAGGAATCAAAGCCTCCCGCCAACAGCTACGTGAGTGGGCCACATTGGAAGTGGGTCCTTCAGCAAGTCAAGCCATCAGGGGACTGCAGTCCTGGCTGCCAACAACTTGACTGAAACCTCATAGGAGACCCTGAGTTAAAACCACCCAACTATGCTGCTCCTAGATTCCTGACCGTTAGAAACTGAGAGATAATAAATATTTACAGTTTTAGGCTGATAAGTTTTGGGATAAGTTGCTTTGCCTCAATAGATAACTGATACAGCCAGTTAATTTTTCTCTGGAGGTAGTTATACTGCCCAGGTGTCTAGTTTTTGGGGGGCTGTGAGTTTATATTCTCCTGAAGTTATCAGCTGTTTTGGCTGGTAAAATGTACTGAGGAAAGGCTGGAGGCCAGACTCTAGTCAAGTCAATCACCCAGAATATGAGGGGTAAAGAGATACATGGGGACATGACCCAGAGGGCGGGCAGTCCCAGATACCACAATAGTGTAGTTCTCTCTCCTATCTGCTCTCATATCACCTAATAATTCCTCTCATAGGGGTTTCATCTTTAAACCCTAAGCAACTTACAGAGGAGGCAGTCTTTTTAGGTGTAATGCACCAGCCTTGGTGTCAGGAGGGGAAGAGGTAGAGAGACAATTGCCTCTGGCTTATCATTTCTTCACCCTGGCAGGGTTCTTGCTGCCCCGATAGTGGGGAAAAGGAGCCGCTTTTGATCATTACCCCCCAAATAAGTAGGCGACTTCTTTCAGGACCTGAGTTTTATCAGGGTTTGATTCCTCTGTCCACATCAGTGGGATGGAGAAGGCAAACAAATGGTTTCTATTGCTGAAATGGTTAAAATAGGTGCTCATGAGCTAGAAACCCAGTTTATGGGTTTGTGGCAAGGCCACAGTTCCTCGAGCTGGCCCCTAAGCAAGTGATGATAGGAGCTGCAGATACCTGCCCAGGGCTGCCAGCATTAGTGAATAAGACATTGGAGAGGATCTAGATCCTAAAAGTGGTGACATGTGGAATGTCAGGTGTGGCTGGTCTAATGTTTCTCTCTAATTAGTCCATACTTCCCAGTCTTTGTAAGGAAACTTGCCTTTTTTTTTTGAGCCAGGAACTCTCTCTCATCCCTCTAAGTGGAATACTTACATTAAGGGGCACATCTGCAAAACTTACATTCACAGCCATAATATAGACCCTCATAGGCAGACAGATGTATCAATAAACAGACTCAGGCCTTCAAGCAGTCCCTGACTGGTCTCACCTTTTTGAACTGATTCTCAGCATCCACTGTCCTACCACTGGGAAAGCAGGAGCCACCCTCCACCAAGTAGAAGTATTTCACTTCCATCAGGGAGGGGGCAGATAAATACACAGACCACAGTGACCTTCATGTGTGCAAAGTACAGTTGTTTAAAAATAAAACAAAACAAAGAATGAGGCTGTTGCCTCTACAGGGCAGTGCCAGAGCAGAGCCCCACACACTCAGACCTGGGGAAAGGGCCCCACGCTCCGGCAGGTCTAGGGCTGGCAGGCAGGGAGCTGGGGTCTCACGTATAGGCCTTCATGGTAGAACAGAGATCTGGTGGGGCTGGTGGCATGACAGAGGGAGCCTGATCAAGATGGGGCTGTAGCTTCAGCCCCCTCCTCCGAATCCCACACCTCTGATTGCAGGTAATCAGCGAAGAGAGCCTTGGCTCGGCGTAGGACACGCCCCAGGTGGTGTTTTCGCACGAGGCGGTCAAAGTGCATGGCCAGCTCGTTGTAATCCAGCCCATTGCGCATGATGTGGTCACGGTGCTCCAGCAGGATGGCAAGGCAGAGGAAGAGCATGAATGGGTTTCCCCGGCCAAACTCCTGTGGCGGTGGCAGGCCCAGTGGTGGTGGGGGTGGCAGAGACTTCCCACAGTCCTGTGGGGAGCCCAGGTCCTGCATCAAGGGGGATCCTACAGCCACATCGCCAGCAGGAGAGGCCTCCTGGGTAGATGGTGGAGAAGAGGAGGATGGAGAATCAGGGCGGGAAGAGGAGGAGAGCAGTGGGTCTGGGGAATTCAGCAAGGGCTCAGAGAGGGACTTGGAGCTGATGAGAGTGGCTGGGTGTAGCAGCTGGAGCAGAGGGTCCCTCCTGGGGCCCATGTTATTCCTGAGTTGCCGGAGGTCATCCAGGCTGGCTTGTCTCAGGAGGCGGCCCCCGCCACTGGGTCCCTGCCTAGCTGTGGTCAAGTGGTCAACAGCATCTTCGAAGGCACCACTTCCTCCCCCAGCAGGCCTCAGCATGTGCCTCTGTCGCACAGGCCTCCCCCTGTGGCCACCGAAGCCAGGGTCTGCCACTTGGCTAGGGGGGCCTATGAGCTCAACTTCATGTTCAGGAGGATCTGGGGGTAATGAACTCCAGGTGACCTCGAGCATGCGGAGGGCATCATCAAAGGCGAACTCACGCTTGAGCTCGAGCAGCAGCCAGCGGTAACAGAAGAAGAGGTCGTCAGCACCAGCTTCTTGCAGGTACTGGTAGAAGTCAGGGTCAGCGTGTCGCAGCAGCAGCTTGAGGTGGGCAAACTTGGTGGCCATGGCACGACCGTCAGGATGGAAGTTGGCAGCCAGGCGCTTCATGATGCCGCAAAAGCAGACAAAGGCATGGCCCTCGTGGTCCATGACGGCAAGGATGGGTGAGGCCAGGTCGCTCATGCCCTGGCAGTAGGACACCTGTGGGTGGGTGACAGCATAGGTGGTGAGCAGGTCGTGCAGTGCCCGCAGGTGTGGGCCATCCTCAGGCCCCGCATAGTAGGGGTGGGCCCGGTCAGTACGCAACACATCCTTGAGGACCGTGCTGCGGATGAATTCCAGGTCCTCAGGGCTTGTCCGCTGGGCCCACTCACTCTTGAGCTGCTCATACTCGCGGCTCTTGCGTTTCATGTAGTCCATCCGCTCGCGGCCTGTCAGTCCATCAGGATACACATTCAGCAGATACCGCCATACCACCTGGCCAAGGATGAAAGGGATGAGGCTGAGGTTCTACAGATGAGCCACCATACTCCAGTGTATATCTATCACCACCCACCACTCACCACCTTGGGCAGCTGTCCTCCTCCTGAAAAGTCTGCCTTCCCTTCCTACCTTTGACTCCTAGTCCCTCCTGAAGGTGAGCTTCCTGCCCTGGAATACCCTACCCCCCCCCCCGCAACGATGTGGTAGACTGTGTGTGTCTCATGAGCTATTAATGACTGGGGGAGTGAGGGAATAAGGGGGGTGAGAGACTAAGAAGGCTCACCTTTCGCAGGGAGGGCTCAACACCGCCGTGATAGATCCTCAGGCGCAACTCCTCAGGGCGGGAGAGCTGTCCCTCATGGTTCAGGTACATGTGAAACTCAGCATCACTCAGGGGTGGTTTGAAGGGTTTGACATCTTCCCCATATGACCAATTCAGTACCTGTTGGACCTTAGACAAGGTGCGACCTACCTGTGAAGGAAGGAGGGAAGGAGGCCACTGGTAAGCTAGGCAGGCCAGGGGCAAATGCCAATCAGCATGCTCAGAATCAGGGTGCTGGGGTTCCTGGGGACTGCCAGGTAGGCCCTGCCCTCCAACCACCGTTGGGCCCCAAGGCTCCCTGAAACCACCTGAGAGAGGATGGACTGGGTGAACGGCAGGGCAGCTGTCGTCAGAGATGACCGTTTCTCAGCCAGCAGCACGTCAGAGCCAATGACATCCTTGGGGCTGATTATGTCCCAGTCTTCCAGCAGTGGGCCTGGGCATACAGGGAAAAGCAACATGGGGGGTGAGAACCCCAGACCTCAGGGCCAGGTTCCTCCCCTACCAAAGCCAGGTCACCCAAAGGGCAATGAATGACTCCTACTCCCTCTTCCCATTTTATCCAAAACATACACAAAATAAAATCATTAGCAATTCTTTTGTGGTAACCCTCTCACAAAATGGCTGGGTGGCCTTTAACATGTACTATTGTAATTATCTGAAGTAATATTGGACCCTTACTATGTGCCAGGCACTGTACCAAGTGTTTAACATTAATAATAATAGATAACACTTCCAAAGTGCTAAGTGCCAAGAACAAGAACCATTTTGAACCCCTTTACAAATATCGACTCATTTAATTTTCACATCAGTCCTGTGAGTTAGACACTATTACTGTCACTCTTTATATGAGGAAACAGGCACAGTCAGATTGATACTTGCCCCAAGGCCCCACAGCTGGAATGAAAGAACCAAAATTTCAACCCCAGGTTGTCTGGCTCAAGAGCCTACACTCTTGGGAAACGGACTTTGGCCCAGTGGTTAGGGCGTCCGTCTACCATATGGGAGGTCCGCGGTTCAAGCCCCGGGCCTCCTTGACCCGTGTGGAGCTGGCCATGCGCAGTGCTGATGCGCGCAAGGAGTGCCGCGCCACGCAGGGTGTCCCCCGTGTAGGGGAGCCTCACGCGCAAGGAGTGCACCCATAAGGAGAGCCGCCCAGCGCGAAGGAGGGAGCAGCCTGCCCAGGAATGGCGCCGCCCACACTTCCCGTGCCGCTGACGACAAGGACAAAGAAACAAGAAACAAGAAACGAGACGCAGCAAAAAGACACAGAAAACAGACAACCGGGGGAGGGGAGGGGAATTAAAGAAATAAAAATAAATCTTAAAAAAAAAAAAAAAAAGAGCCTACACTCTTAATCTTATATTCACAGCAGCTCTCCTCCCACAAACCATTGTTATTCTCATTTTACAGGTGATGAAAAAAGGTTTGGAACAATTGGTAAATGGCCCAATGTGTGGGAATCTTATTTACCTTCCTGCAGAGCCAAACATATTTTAGAAAAATATTTGTGGAACAGGCATGATATGTACATTAGATAAAGGACTTTACCTACTTCTGGCCCTTGAAACATCGGTGGGAGTCTATGCCTTGTCTCTCTTCTTATTCTCCCTTGTGCCCTTTCTTCCCACCTCAAATGTGATATAGTGGCTGAAGCAGCAGTGGTTACCTTGCAACCATGAGGGAAAGTGTGAGCGAATCTTAAGAGATGCCAGCCTTGACATCACTGAGCTGCTGCTAGGCCAACACCAGCAATGCTCAGTGGCCGAATTTCAAATTCCATTACAGGAAGAACAAACTGATCTCTATTTGTTTAAGCCACTGTCTTTTGAAGGCAAATGCCATCTCTAACTGGCATTTCCATGGAGTCCACTGCATTCTGTTCCAAAAGCTGAGGGGAAAGTAAACTTTAGACTACATGTAGATGTCACTGTTTCTCCCTGGATGTCTCAAAGGTCATGCACTGCAAACCGAAGGTGACCAAAAGGGGAGCCTAAGATCCACTATCAGACAAGACCTCCTCCTCTGCTCCTCATCTGCATGAACAGCACCTCTTCTCTATTCAATTGTTAAAATCAGAAAGGAGACATCCTTGATGCCTCTTACTCTCACAGCCCCCAGGGCCAAGTCACCAATAAGCCTTGAGGCTTCTTTACTAGGTATATACCCAGGAGAACTGAGAGCAGTGACAAGAACAGACATCTGCACACTGATGTTCATAATGGCGTTATTCACAATTTCCAGAAGATGGAAACAACCCAGGTGTCCAAACAATGAATGGATAAACAAACTGTGGTGTATACACACGGTGGAATATTATGCAACAGTAAGAAGAAATGAAGCCATGAAGCATATGACAACATGGATGAACCTGGAGGACATTATGTTGAGTGAAGCAAGCCAGACACAAAAGGACAAATACTGTTTAATTGCTCTTTTATGAACTCATGGAGCTAATGGCTAGAATAGAGGTCACCAGAAGATAGAATGAGGATAGAGAATGGAAAGCTGAGGCTGGATTTGTGCAGAATTAGTAAAAAGGTTGTTGGAAATGTTTAGAAATGAACAGAAATGATGAAAGCACATTATAGCGTGTGTAAGTAGCAGCTCTAATATATGGGTATGACAGTGGTTGAAAGGGAAAGTTTAAGGTTGTGTACATCACTATAGGGAAAGCTAAAAGATGAAACATGGGACTGGAAAGCATAGCGAACCCTCTTGTGGACAGTGAGTATGGTTAATAGTGCATATATAAGAAGGTTTTTCTCTGAAACAGAACAATGTACATTAATGTTACAAGATATTAATAATTGGGTGATATTTGGGCAAAAATACAACCAAAGCGATCTATGGTCTATAAGGAATAGTAACATATTAATATTCTTCCATCAATGTTTTTAAAAAAGGAAGTATACTAAATGAAGAAAGAAACCAGATACAAAGTACTATTTTTTACTCCATCTATATAAAATGTAAATACAAATAAATTAATAGAACCAGAAATAGATTATGTATGGCAGGTCAAGGATAGAGGAATTAAGAGCTGACTACTAAGGGTGGGGAGGGTTTCTTTTTGAGTAATGAAATTGTTCTAAAATTTTTTGTGGTGATGAATGCACAACACTGTGATTATACTAAAATCCATTGATTGTAAAATAATATTGATGGCAGTGATCAATGCACAACTCTATGATTATACCACAAGCCACTGATTGTACACCACAGATAAGACTGTATGGCTTATGAATAAGTTTCAATAAAATTGATTTAAAAATATATACTTCAATTCCACCTCTTCTCTCAACTCCTCCTTGTCACCCAGTCTGAGCCACCATCATCTCTCACCTGAAACTGCCTCCTAACTAATCCTTGCTTCCTCTCTCCCCATCTCCAATCTCTCTCAAGAGCTGCCAGAGTGGGCTTTCTAAAACATTAATCAGGCGGCGGACTTGGCCCAGTGGTTAGGGCGTCCGTCTACCACATGGGAGGTCCGCAGTTCAAACCCTGGGCCTCCTTGACCCGTGTGGAGCTGGCCCACGCGCAGTGCTGATGCGCGCAAGGAGTGCCCTGCCATGCAGGGGTGTCCCCTGCGTAGGGGAGCCCCACGCGCAAGGAGTGCACCCCGTAAGGAGAGCCACCCAGCACGAAAGAAGGTGCAGCCTGCCCAGGAATGGCGCCGTCCACACAGAGAGCTGACACAAGATGATGAAACAAAAAGAAACACAGATTCCCGTGCCGCTGACGACAACAGAAGCGGATAAAGAGCAAGCAGCAAATAAACACAGAGAACAGACAACCAGAGTGGGGGGGGGGGGGGGGAAGGGGAGCGAAATAAATAAATTTTAAAATAAAATAAAATAAAACATTAATCAGATCATTAAAACATTTAACAGGTAAAATGAGGAAGGTCACACTACTGAAAATCAAACGAATGGTCTAAAAAGCCAAATAGAACCATTTGAAGACACAAAGCTAAAGCTCAATGACCTGAGTGAAAAAGTAAAGAGACCTGGAGGACAAATTCAGGAGTCCCAATCTGTGAATACTAGGCAAGACATGCAGTAGGAGAAAAAGTATTACCCCATGCACCCTATTGGAGGAGAACATCAAAGACATTCTCTAAGCAAATGATTACTTAATAATAGGGTTCAAGTTGCAGAAGGGAAAGGGGTGGGTAAATGTTGGTGGGCCACAAGTTTATAATATATACAGCTAAACATAAAAGGACAAAAATACTATGGCTGGGAGTTTCTATTATTAAGTGTTGCATTAGGATTCCTGAAACATAAACGACTTACTATAAAGGAAAATATAATGATAGCCTGGAATTTAAAAAGAAAAAAAATAAAATCTATCTATGAATGTGCTACAACGATGAAAGAGGTTGCTGATATGGGAGAAGTGGGGGTGTGGGGTATATGGGAACCTCATATTTTTTAATGTACATTTTTTGTGATCTATGAATCTTAAAAAATACAATAAATAGCAAAAATAAATAAATATATTAGCATTATATGTATTAAATCTTTAAGGTGATGAAAAATTTATGTTTAATGAAAATTTCATTGGTTGCTAAATGTAATTTAATAAGCTTATTTAAGGTAAAGTAACTAGTCTGTGGTTATGGTTAATTACAAGAAATTTGTAAACACACTGTTTAAACTAAAGCATTTAAATAGCTAGTTACAGGAAACCATAATTAACTAGAAACCTAAATTGATATTAAAAACAAAAGTAATTTCATAACAGGGAACCTGTCAGAGGCCGGCTCAATCTGCCTTTTAAAGTGGTAGAAGGTAAAGATAACATTGATTCCATTGGGAATATTACATTTTCATAAAATAATGGAGAAAGCAGTTTTCCTGTATTGCTAAAGTAAAATTCCTGTTAATGTCATCATGGTAAATGTGTAGAAGTAAACAGTAATGTACTAAATTAGTTAAGTTCATGTGATATGATATACATAGCATTGGAAGTGTTTAGAAAGAGTATAAAGATTAAAAGAGATTAAAAAAAAAAAAGCTGTCTAAGCAAAACCTAGATGTTAAGGGTTAGTGATCAGAGGCAGAGTAAGAAATAGAATTGCTTCAAAGCTTTCATTTCAAGAGTTGGAGGACAGTGGGAGAGATTAGAGGAGACAACGTGGTCTAAAGGTTTCACTGTTGATTGTATACGAAAGCATAAATTCAGTGTAGTGGATTGACTTGTGTACCCCAGTTTGGACATGTTCTTGGTTCACATTCTGGCAGGTGTGGACCCATCATAAATAAGATCTCTTCAAGATGTTACTTCAGTTAAGGTGTGGCCCAACTGAATCAGGCTGGGCTTCAATCCAGGTGACTAGAGTCCTTGATAAACAGAGTAAAAGTCAGAGGGAGAAAAAGTCATATGGACACAGAAGCCAAGGGGAGCAGCCAGCAGCTGCAAGTCCACAGACCCCAGAAAAGAAAGGAGAAGACACTGCCATGTGCATTGCCATGTTACAAAAAAAGCCAAGGAACCCCAAAGACTGCTGGCTAGTCAAAAGATACCGACCCTGGGAGGAAGCAAGCCTTCTAGCCTCTAAAGTGTTGAGCCAATAAAGTCCTGTTGTTAAGCTAATCCACTGTGTGATACTTGTTTTAGCAGCCAGGAAATGAAGACATCTAGCTATAGGGTTTTTGTGAGAGACTCACCTAAAATTAGGTATCATAGAAAGGCTGAAAATTAAAGAAACCTAAAGGTATACCCAGCATACTAAAAAAAAAACCAAAACAAAACAAAAAACAAGAACAGCAATGTGAATGTCAGAAAAAGCACAGCTCAAGACCAAAAAGCATTTAACAGGAAAACTGAGAGCGATTAAAAACTGATTTTAAAAAACAAACAGAGCGAACCCATTAATAAATTGGGTTAGGGAACACAAACTCATCTAGTAGTAAAACCGGATCTGAACTAACATATATAGTCTTTATGTAATCCACTTAGTGTGAATATGCACACATTTCCCTGAAGAAATATTCAAGTGTCTCATTATGAGGTGCTGTCCCAGACCCTGCTTGCAGCATTACATAATACATACTGTGCACACGTTTCCTTATCATAACATTATCAAATTTCCCAAAACCCAAATTAACATATAAATTCAATGCAATTCCAATCAGAAATCTAATAGGGTACTTCCTGGAACTGTTTAAATAATTTAAAGGTTCATATGGAATTATCCATGTTTGAAAACAGCCAACAAAAGAGAAAAGTGGGGGAAGTGGGTGTAGATCAGTGGTTAAGCGCCAGCTTCAATTTCGCATGTACAAGGTCCTGGGTTCAATCTCTGGTACCTCCTTAAAAAAAAAAAAAAAGAAAAGAGAGAGAGAGAAAAAAGTGGGACAATGGCAAAGGTTTGCCTTATTAAAATTTATTACAAAACCAGTCATAAAAATAATATGGAAAGGGGGTGGAGTGTATGGGAATCCCCTATATTTTTGATGTAACACTTAGTAATCTAAAGCTTCTTTAAAAATAATAATAATAAGGTGCTAGCACAGCAAAAGACAAATACATCTAACAAGTGGAATATAAAAGAAATCCTATGAAAAAAAAAAAGAAATCCTAGAAATAAATTCAAGTATATTTGGGAACTCAATGTATAATAAAAGTGGCCTTTTGAGTGGGGCATATGGGAATCCCCTATATATTTTTTTCATTAAAAAATTTGTTAAAGTATATTACAAATACATAAATAATAAGTGTACAGTAAAAGTTGTGAACTTACAAAACAAACACACATAACATCATACAGCGCTCTCATACCTCACCCAAAGACCAATACATTGCATTGTTGTGAAACATTTTTAACAAATGATGAAAAAGCATCTTCAAAATGTTAGTATTAACCAAAGTATCTTACATTTGATGTATTGCCCCCACAACCCACCCTATTATTTTTTTATTTGTCATTCATACATGAACATACATAAACAATAAGCAAATAGTAAAAGTTGTAAACTTACAAAGCAAACATGCATAACATTATACAGGGGTCCCATACATCATCTCACCACCAACACCTTGCATTGTTGTGAGACATCTGTTATAAATTATGAAAGAATATTGCCAAAATCTTACCACTAACTATAGTCCATATCTTACATTTGGTGTTATTTTTCCCCTAAACCACCCTATTATTATTTTTAAAATGTATTTTTATTACTGAAGTTGTGAACATACAAAACAATCATGCACATGTGTAGAACTCTCAGTCAATACCCCTTCATCAACATACCACACACCATGATGGAACATTTGTTATAGATTATGAGACATTATCATCAGACTTTTAGCACCAACCATGGTCCATAGGACACATTTGGCACACTTTCCATACTTCCCCATTATCAACACAGTATATCTTTGCATAGATGCACAAATATTATAGTATTGCTGTTAACCAGTCAACAGTTCACTTCAGTTATATTTTTCTCATGCTTCTCCACATTCCCACCATCATGCAATAGTGACATACATCTGCTCTAGCTCACAGAAGGACACTCTTGCATCTGTACCATCAACCATAATTCTCATCCACCTCTGGGTTTGCTGTCCCTAGATAATTCTCTAGTTTTCTTTCAATTGACATGTACATCCTTAGACTACCCTTTCCAGTCACATTCCCATTTATAAATCAACTGTTAAACACTATAATGTGTTACTACCAACTCTAAATATTTCCACACTTTTACAGTAAAGTTAATTAAAACTTATATACATTAAGCATCAGTAATCCTTCTCTTATCTCCTTTAAGAATCCAACACCACCACCAGGTCCCAAAGATGCTCGCCTACATTTTCTTCTAGAAGTTCTATGGTTCTTGTTTTTATATTTAGGTCTCTGATCCATTCTGAGTTAATCTCTGCATAAGACATAAGGTAGGCATCCTCCCTCTTTCTCCAGCTCTCCCAGCATTACTCATTGAACAGACTGTTCTGCCTGAGTTGGGCTGGTCAAAAATCACCTGACCACAGGTGTGAAGATCTGCCTCTGAACCATCAATTTGGCTCCACTGGTCCATGTGTCCATTTTCAAGCCAGTACCATACTGTCTCTACCACTGTTGCCAGGCAACATGATCCAAAGTCCAGAAGTGAGGGTCCTCCAACTTCACCCCACCTAAGATGTTTCTGGTTATTAGGGACCCCCCATTCCTCCAAATAAATTTAACAACTGTGCCATCCATTTGTTTAAAAAATGCTGGTGGAGTTTTTATTGGGATTGCATTGAATCTGTACATCAGTTTGGGCAGAATTGACACTCAATGATATTTAAGTCTTCCAATCCATGAGCATGGGTCGTTCTTCATATCATTCAGTTCCCTTTTTATTTTTTTTAACAATGCACTGCAGTTCCCTGCATACAAGTACCCCACATTCTTGGTTAAGTCTATTCCCAAATATTGACTCTTCTAGTCACCACTATAAATTTCCTCCTCAGACCACGTACCACTAGTGTCTTAAGATATCATAAACAAAGCCAACAAAAAAATCTAAAGATAAACTAGGAAAAAATATTTGCCATATATATGACAGAAAAAAGATCCATATCACAAATGAACAAATTGATAAAAGATCTAAACGTGGTAATCTTCATATTGCAGTGGTGACAGAAACTGGCTTTTTCCCAGAAAGAGGAACTGGGCCATCCAAGTGGTCACAACATGTCTATTGCTTTCACAGCCATGAAAATGATCATAAGAATGACATGAATATTTATAACAACCCCCATCTATTGGATACTCATTAATGTATCTTTTTTTTAAAGATTTATTTTTATTTATTTCTCTCCCCTTTCCCCCTCCCCCAGTTGTCTGCTCTCTGTGTCCATTCGTTGTGTGTTCTTCTGTGTCTGCTTGTATTCTTGTCAGTGGCACCAGGAATCTGTGTCTCTTTTTGTTGCATCATCCTGCTGCATCAGCTCTCCATGTGTGCGGCGCCACTCCTGGGCAGGCTGCACCTTTTTCACGCGGGATGGCTCTCCTCAAGGGGCACACTCCTTGTGCATGGGGCTCCCCTATGCTGGGGACACCCCCGCGTGGCAGGGTACTCCTTGTGCACATCAGCACTGCACATGGGCCAGCTTACCACACAGGTCAGGAGGCCCTGGGTTTGAACCCTGGACCTCCCATGTGGTAGGCGGACGCTCTATCAGTTGAGCCAAATCCGCTTCCCGTTAATGTATTCCATGATACCACTGATGTTAAACACATATTGTTGGGGATGGAATCATGTTCCTCATAAAAGGTGTTTCAGGCCCCAATCCTTGGTCCTGTGGATGTGAGTCCATTTGTAAAGAAGATCTTTGAAGATGTTATTAGTTAAGGTGTGTCCAAACTGAATGATGATGGGCCTTCATCCAATATGGCTGAAGTCTTTATAAGCAAAGGAAATTGGACACAGAAGGAGGAGCCAGGGAGAGCAACCAGAAGCTAGAAATCAACAGAACCCAGAAGAGAGAGGAGAAGATGTTGCCATGTGCATTGCAATGTGACAGAAAAGCCAAGGAATCCCAAATATTGTGTACCTGGGAGGAAGCAAGCCTTCTAGCCTCTGAACCTGTGAGTCAGAAAATTGTTGTTAAGCCAATCCATTGTATATTTGTTTTAGCAGCAAGGAAACTAAAACACATGCCATTTGAGTATATGTACAGATAAATACATAAATATGAAATACAAACATACCTATATGCAGATATATTTCTGGGTGTGTCTGTGTGTTTAGAGATAAAGGGCCTGCAAGTTTACACATCAAATTGATCAAAGTAGTCCCCCCCCACTGGAGCAAAAGGGAGGGGATCAAGATTAGGCATAGTGGTCCCAGGAGACTTCAACATTTTAAAAAATGTTTTCATTTTTAATAAGGAAAATGTATTTATTGAGCAAATATATTTAAATATATTTTTATTAAAAATATATTTTTAAAAAGCAGCTCCAATAAAACTCCATGGGGATATTAATGGAATGATCGATTAATTCCATTAAGTGAAAGAAGAGTAAGTACACAAGAATTCTGAAGAGAATTTATAAAAGAAGACGTTAAAATATATCATAGACCTTCTGGGAAGATGGCATACTAGAAAGACATGGAAATCTCTTTTCTCCCAGAAAAATAGCCAGAGGACAGGCAGAAACGACCTGGAAAAAAATCTTCTAGGATTTATAGGACACCAGGGGAAGGTTGGACACCACCCAGAAGAGAGAGGGACAAAGGAAAAGAATAGCAACAACAAAACTGTGAGCTAAAAGGCACAGCTGCTACTGCCAGCATCCTCCTCCACACTAAAGACACTTTGGAATACTCAGCCCTCTGGGCCAGCAGCTACAGACAAAGAGGGCCCTGGGGATCCACCTCCCCAGGAAAGAGGAGAGAGAGAGGGACACAGCCTAAAGCTGACTCAGCTTTTCACCATCAAATTTGGTCTGCTGAGCCCCACTAGCCCTTCCAGGCTGGGTGGGGCCATGCCACTGCCCTGGGAGCCAGGCATGGGACTAAAGAGATCTGACCGTCTCAAGCTCCCTCTCCACTAACCAGGGCTGACTGTTGAGGACCATATCTCCCCAGGAAGGCCTAAGGCTGACTCACCTATTGACCCACAAATTTGATCTGCTGTGTCCCACAAGCCCTTCCAGGCTACACCATTGTTTGCATTGGGAGTCAGCTCCAGACTAGAGAGATCCAGGGCTAAAGAGAGAGGACCCTCTTAATCTCCCTCTCTATTAACTGGGACCCATTGTTGAGGACCCAAAGGGGAACAGAATTATTTCCAACCTGGGAAAAGGCAGGAGGCTTCCAGCAAGGTTGGGGAACTCTCTGAGGAATTCTGAATGACAAATCTCTTAGGCTCCAGGCAGGAACCTCTATCACATTGATCCAGTCCCTGTTTCAGCAAACATACTCAGACCACGCATTGAACTGAGAGGGCTGCCAAAGCGCGCCATCTGCTGGCAAAACAAGGAAGTGCATGTGAGGAAATTAATTAAATTAGAGGCTTTTTCTGGTCTTTATATAGCCTCCCTGCCCAAGGCCCTAGGAAGAGGGTCTGTAACCCATTACTGGGTTCAGAGCTCAGTTTTAGCAACTAACAGAGACAATCCTAAAGACTTAGGTTGAACCAAGAATCAAATAACAGCAGTAACACACAGCCTCCTGCCAATATATCCCTTAGAGAGAGAGAAATTGAGCATCTGGGTAAACTCATCACCCTAATCAGATACCTAAACATCAGCAAAAAAATTACAAGCCATACTAAGAAAATGGAAGACATGGACCAAGAAGAGAAATATATCAAAGCCCCAGAAGAGATGCAGGATTTGAGAGAACTAATCAGCAAGATGCATATAAATTTCCAAAATCAAATTAATGATTTGAAAGACAATATGGCTAAAGAGATAAATGACATCCAGAAGACACTGATGAGCACAAAGAAGAACTTGAAAACCTGAACAGGAAAGTAACAGAGCTCATGGAAATGAAAGACACCATAGATGAGATAAAAAACATTAGAAGGAACCAGCAAGATGGTGGCAGAGTAAGGAGCTCCTAGAGTCAGCTTATGCTACTGGGCCGTTACAAATCACACAGAGCCATCTAAAGCACCTGTCTGGGGGCTCCAGGGGACCTGAAAAGCATCCTGCAATATCCTTGAAAAAATGAAAGGAGGAGACTGCCCATCTTCAGAGAAGATTCACAAGTAGAACACTCCACACCATGGAGGTAGGGGCCTATCTTCCACTGGGGGAACAAGCCGCCTCAGAAACTGTTCCGTGGCTGGAATTAGAAGAAACATTTCCCAAAAATGGGGGAGGAAGAGATAGCTGGGCACCAAGTTCAGCTACTGATTAGCAGACTCGGCTGGCTATAGTATAATTCTCAGAACAGCAAAAGTTTGAACGTGTCTAAGTCAAAAAGAGGTCAGTAGCTGCCAGTTTAACTCTGCCCCCAGCATGAGGGGAAGCAGGATGGACTGAAAATCACAGCACTGGTAGGGACCATCTTCTTTCCATCAGGGTTGGACTGCAGCTTGAGCCTAAGACCCAGCCCTACTTTCAGCAGGGAGGAGGCTGGGGGGACCTGTGCCAGCCTCTCTGGGAGAATACGGCCATGCCACAGAGGCCAGCGATCATCCTACTCTGGCTGTGCAAGCCACCTCAGGAGCTTTTCTGTGGCTGGAATTGGAAGCTCCATTTCCCCAAAACAGGGAAGGAAGAGATGGTTGGCAAGTGACTTCAGCTACTGATTTGTAAATTCGGCTGGCTAAAGTAAAACCCTAAGAACAGCTAAAGTTTGAACCTGTCCAAGTCAGAAAGAGGCTGGTAGCCACTATTTTGACTCTGCCCACGGCATGAGGGGAAATAGGGCTGACTGAAAATCACATTGATGGTAGGGCCAGCTTTTTTCCATCTAGATCAGACTGCAGCCCTAGCCTAGGCTTCACCCCTACCTCTGGCAGGGAGGAAGCTGCTGGGGCCTACACCAGCCTCTCCAGTAACTGCAGGTACATTCAGCTGGCACCGACTGAATAGTGAGAAGTCTACTGGGGAAACTGAGGTCATTTTGGACCCACATGGCATAGATTGCTGCCCACACTTGTAGTTCCATGCCAGCCCCAGGCAGGGAAGGAAGGGGCGTGAAGCTTCATCAATCTCTCTGGGTAACTACGGTCTAGGCCTGCATGACTTGGATTATTATACATGGCTGTGACTCTGTCCCTACCCCAGGTAAAGGAGAAAGGTGAAGAAGATTCATCAGTCCCTGGGGCAATGCAGGAAGCTTGAGCCTCCACAGCATACAGTACCAGTTACATCCTTACTTCCTACTACAAAACCAGCAAGGGAGAAAGGGCAAGAAATCCCTAAACTAAAGAGAGAAATTGGACCCAGAATAAATACATGTAGTAATCATGGCAAGACACCAACAAAAAATTACAATCCATATGAAGAAACAAAGTTATGGCCCAGTTAAAGGAACAAGATAAGCCTCCAGATGGCATAGAGGAGGTGAGACAACTAATCACAGATGTTCAAACAAATCTCAATAAATTCCATGAAATGGCTAAAGTGATTAAGGATATTAAGACACTGGATGAGCACAAAGAAGAATTTGAAAACATACATAGAAAAATAGATCTTTCAGGAATGAAAGGCGCAATAAATGAAATTAAAAATACACTGGAGTCATATAACAGCAGATTTGAGGAGGCAGAAGAAAGGATTGGTGAGCTTGAAGACATGGCCTCCAAAAATGAACATGATACAGTCTGAAAAGAAAAGACTGGAGAGAGAAGTTTGTAAGAAAGTCTAGAAATGAAGATTATATCAGTAAAAGTAACTAAAAGTGCCAAAAGAATGGTGAAAATAAAATGACAGATAAAAACCAAAGCTCAAAATAGGTGAAAAAAGAACTGCCTTTACAGTAATATCATTGAATGTTAATGGATTGAACTCCCCAATCAAAAGACATAGACTAGCAGAATGGATAAGAAAATATGAGCTATCTATATTCTGCCTGCAAGAGACTCACCTTAGAACCAAGGAGACCAATAGACTGAAAGTAAAAAGCTAGAAAAAGGCATTCCGCACATGTAGTAACCAAAAAAAAAAAAGCTGAAGTAGCTAAACTTATATCAGATGAAACAGACTATAGACTTTATTTATTTATTTATTTTGCTAAACAGGATTTTTTAAAAAAGATTTATTTATTTCCTCCTTTCCCTCCCCTCCCCTACCCCGCTGTTTTTTGCTGTCTGTGTCCATTTGCTGTGTGATCTTCTGTATCTATTTCTTTTTGTCTTCTCTTCTCATTTTTTCTCCTCTAGGATTCAAAAGGATTTAATCCTATGGACCACTGATGTGGAAAGAGGTTCCAGTCAGCTGCACCACCTCAGTTTCTGGTTTCTGCTGTGCTTCACCTTGTTTCTCCCCTTCGTCTCTCTTTTGTTGCATCATCATCTTGCTGTGTGACTCACTTGTGCGGGCACTGGCTCACATGTGGGTACTTGGCTCACCACGCAGGCATGCTTTCTCTTATTCTTTTTCACCAGGAGGTCCCAGGGATTGAATCCGGGTCCTCCCATATGGTAGGTGGAAGCCCTATCACTTGAGCCACATCCACTTCCCTAGACTATAGACTTTATTTATTTATTTGGTTCTACGATCTATTTTTTTTTATGTTACATTCAAAAAAATATAAGAGGTTCTCATATACCCCCAACCCTCTCACTCCACTCTTCCCAAATCAACAACCTCTTTCGTCATTGTGGCACATTCATTGCATTTGGTGAATACATTTTGGAGCACTGTGGCACCACATGGATAATAGTTTACATTGTAGTTTACACCTCTCCCCCCAGTCCATTCAGTGGGTTATGGGAGGATATATAATGTCCAGTATTTGTCCCTGCAATATCATTTAGGACAATTCCAAGTCTGGAAAATGCCCCCACATCATATCTCTTCTTCCCTCTACCTGCCCTCAGCAACTACCGTGTCCACTTTCTCTACATTAATGCTACAATTGGAACTATTGTGACTAGTAATGGAAGAAACTGTAGACTATAGACTTTAAAAAACACTAGTAATGTGTAATCTGAGGAGGAAGTCAAGAAAAAAATTCAATTTACAACAGTGACTAAAAGAATCCCAATATTTAAGAATAAACTTCACCAACAATGTAAAGCACCTGTATTCAGAAAACTACAGTGCATTGTGAAAGGAAATTTAAAAAGACCTAAATAATTGGAAGAACATTCCACACTCATGGATTGGAAGACTAAATATCATTAAGATGTCAATTCTACCCAAATTGATATACATATTCAATGCAATCCCAATAAAAATTCCACGGCACTTTTTAAATAAATGGAAAAGAAAATTATCAAATTTATTTGGAAGGGTATGGGGTCCCAAATAGCCAAAAACATCTTAAAAAGGAAAAGCGAAGTTGGAGGATTCTCACCTCCGGACATAAAATCATATTACCTAGCTAGAGTCATAAAAACAGCATGGTACTGGCATCAAGACAGACACATAGACCAATGGAACCAAACCAATGGTTCAGAAACAGACACTTACATCTATGGTCAAGTGATTTTTTTTTTTTTAAAGATTTTATTTATTTATTTAATATCCCCCCCTCCCCTGGTTGTCTGTTCTCTGTGTCTATTTGCTGCGTCTTGTTTCTTTGTCCGCTTCTGTTGTCGTCAGCGGCACGGGAAGTGTGGGCGGCGCCATTCCTGGGCAGGCTGCTCTTTCTTTTCCCACTGGGCGGCTTTTCCTCACGGGCGCACTCCTTGCGCTATGGTCAAGTGATTTTTGACAAACCTGTCAAACTCACTCAGCTCAGG
The DNA here is from genome assembly GCF_030445035.2 of Dasypus novemcinctus. Taxonomy (NCBI): domain Eukaryota; kingdom Metazoa; phylum Chordata; class Mammalia; order Cingulata; family Dasypodidae; genus Dasypus; species Dasypus novemcinctus. The sequence goes on along the minus strand of NC_080704.1, from coordinate 56,410,008 downwards.
CTGTCCATTCAACAAACGGTGCTGGGAGAACTGGCTGTCCATAGCCAAAAGAAGGAAAAAGGACCCCTATCTCACACCTTATATATAAATTAATTGAAAATGGATAAAAGACCTAAATATAAAAACAAGAACCATAAAACTTCTACAAGAAAATATAGGAAAACATCTTCAAAACCTGGTGGCAGGTGGTAGATTCTTAAAGGAGATAAGAGGAAAACTGAAATGGACTACTGATACTTAGCATACGTAGAAGTTTTAATTTAACTTTACTCTAAATGAGGGGAAATGTATAGAGTTGATGGTAATGCATTACAGTGAGTAACAACTGGTTTATAAATGGGAATATGGCTGGAAAAGGTAATCTAGGGATGCAAATATCAATTGAAATAAAGTCAGACAATAATCTAGAGACTGAATAACACAGTAAACCCAGAGGTGGATAAGAATTGTGGTTGATGGCTGTATTAGTCAGGGTTCTCTAGGGAAACAGAATCAACAAGAGATATCTGTCAATAGTATGTGATTTTATGAGTCTCTCACGCAGCTGTGGGGATGCATAAGTTCAGGTTCCGTAGGCAGACTGCAACCAGGGGCTCAAATGAAAGTCCAATGAAGGTTTGTGATGAGTTCTGGGAGACATTAGCTGTTCAAAGACAAGCTGGGAAATTCTCTCAATGCTGGAATCACTTGCCCTTTTAAGGCATTCAACTGATTGGGTTAAGCATCACCCATCGCTGATAGCAATCTCCCTGATTGATGTAATTGTAATCAGCTATATGTGATTTACCACTGTAGTAAAGTCAATGGAGACTAAAGTTCATAAATGCCCTTATATTACAGTTAGCCCAGTGCTTGCTTGAACCAAACAACTGGGAACAATTACCTGGCCGAGTTGACAGAATAGCATAACCATCACAGTCCATCCCTTGTCAACTTGGCAACCATACACATTACCTTAAATCATACTTAATCTCTAAGTAAAAACAATAACAGACATGCATATATATACATTTCTGCCTAACAATGTTCAACTCTCTTGCATACAACCGGAAACGCAATAATTCCATACAGAATAGGGTGCAACTTCTTCGGTAATATTCACTTTCAAATTTACATCTCAAATATTATGACATTGATACAACTTGTTATAAGATAAGGGAAAAGTTTGGGGAAGAAGACAAAAGAAATTTGTTTTATGAACATATACAATCATCATCATCATGAAACAAGGAAGAAAGATTCATAACCATTATAGTCCTCGTTTCTGTAACTGCTTATGTGGTCAAAGTTCATATTTATCACTACCTTCTTCCACTACCCATTCCATGTTTCCATTACCCTCAGCAAACACTTCAGCTGGCCATGGTTCTTTGCCTGGTGGGGTGACCCAAACTTTCATTCCTGAAGATTCTGGACCATTGTTAGTCCTGCTTGGATTGGGTTGTTACAATTTACCATTGACTTTAATCATAGGACATGGTAGTACTAGGAGATGCCCCAGAGGATCTCCTGTATTCCAGGTAAACTCTTCTTTACCCCCATTATGTAGATGTAGTCCTATTTCCCTTTGATACTCAGGATCAATCGCCCCAGCCAGTACAGTAATTCCCTTCTTTGACTATTGATTCAGAGGTAAGAGGAGCCCAAAGTGGCCAGGTGGCAGTTTTAACTTCCAGTTCAATGGAATCATTGTTGTGTTCCCTGGTGAGAGCATTCTTCCTTTTGGGACTAAAACTTGTAGACCAGCAGAGCTTAAGGTTGCAGGGACAGGAAGCAAAAATTTTCGTAGTGGGTCACTAGGGGTAATAGTGACCCCATTTTCGCCCCTTGATTCCTGGACCCATGGATCTTGGTTATGGGAGAAACAGCAGCATAGAGTGGACGCTGATTTAGAGCATACACAGCCTCCTGGAGAACACTGACCCAGGCCTGCAAGGTATTGCCACCTAGTTGGCGCCGTAATTGAGTCTTCAAAAGGCCATTTCACCATTTTATCAATCTAGCTCCTTCAGGGTGATGGGGAACATGGTAAGACCAGTGAATTCCATGGGCATATGCTCATTCCTGCACATCATTTGCCGTGAAATGTGTTCCTTGATCAGAAGCAATGCTGTGTGGAATGCCATGGCGATAGATAAGACATTCGGTAAGTCCATGGATGGTAGTTTTGGAAGAAGCATTGTGTGCAGGAAATGCAAACCCATATCCAGAGTATGTGTCTATTCCAGTTTAAAAAAACCACTGCCCCTTTCATGGTGAAAGTGGTCCAATGTAGTCAACCTGCCACCAGGTAGCAGACTGGTCACCTTGAGGAATAGTGCCATATCGGGGGCTGAGTGTGGGTCTCTGCTGCTTGCAGATTGGGCCCGCAGCAGCAGCTGTAGCCAAGTCAGCCTTCATGAGGGGAAGTCCGTGTTGCTGAGGCCATGCATAACCTCCATCCCTACCTCCATGGGCACTTTATTCATGACCCCATTGGGCAGTGACAGGAGTGTCTAGGGAAAGAGGCTGAGCATCAGCAACAGAGTGGGTTATCTTACCCATTTGATTATTAAACTCTTCCTCTGCCGAAGCTACCCTCTGGTAAGCATTCATATGGGACACACATATTTTCATGTTTTTTGCCCACTCAAAAGGGTCTGTCCACATACCTCTTCCCCAGACCTCTTTGTCACCAATTTTCCAATCATGTTCCTTCCAATCCCCTGACCATCTAGCCAAACCACTGGCAACATCCTATGAATCAGTGTACAAACACATCTCTGACCATTTCTTCTTCCAAGCAAAATGAACAACCAGGTGCACTGCTTGAAGTTCTGCCCACTGAGAGGATTTGCCCTCACCACTGTCCTTCAGGGATGTCCCAGAAAGGGGCTGCAGTGCTGCAGCTGTCCACTTTTGGGTGGTACCTGCATATCATGCAGAACCATCTGTAAACCAGGCCCAAATTTTCTCTTCCTCAGTCAACTGATAGTAAGGGACTCCCCAAGAGGCCAAAGCTGTGGGCTGGGAACAAGAAGGTAACATGGCAGGGGTGGTGACCCATGGGCATTTGGGCTACTTCCTCATGTAACTTGTGCCTTCAGGACCCACTTGAGCCCTACCTCATATATACCACTTCCACTTTATTATGGAGTGCTGCTATGCATGCCCCACTTTATGGTTTGGTGGGTCAGACAATACCCAGCTCATGATAGGCAACTCAGGTCTCATGGTAATGTAACTTGATGGTCCATGGTTAAGCATTCAGTCTCCACTAAGGCCCAGTAGCAGGCCAAAAGCTGTTTCTCAAAAGGGGAGTAGTTATCTGCAGAGGATGGTGGGGGTCTGCATTGTGATTCTCCTATAGGGGCCTGCCAAAGGCTTCAGACAGCTTCTCTATTTGCCACTGAAACTTCCTGCACCACTGGATCTGCTGGATCATATGGCCCAAGTGGTAGTGCAGCTTGCACAGCAGCCTGGACCTGATGCACAGCCTCTTCTTGTTCTGGTCCCCAGTCAAAACTAGCTGCTTCTCTGGTCACTTGGTAAATGGGCCAGAGTAACACACCCAAATGAGGAATGTATTATCTCAAAAATCCAAAAAGACCAACTAAGCATTGTACCTCTTTTTTGGTTGTAGAAGGGGCCAGGTGCAACAGCTGATCCTTCACTTTAGAAGGGATACCTTGACATGCCCCACACCAATGGACACCTAGAAATTTCACTGAGGTGGAAGGACCTTGTATTTTAGCTGAATTTATCTCCCATCCTTTCTCATACAAATGCCTTATTAATAAGTCTAGAGCCTTTGCTACTTTTTGCCCCCTAGGTCCTATCAACATGATATCATCAATATAATGGACCAGTGTGATATCTTGTGGGAGGGAGAGACGATCAAGATCCCTGTGGACATAACAAAGAAAAAAAGAGAGAAGATGCAAATACACAGAATAACAAATGAGAAAGGAGATATCACCACTGACCCCACAGAAATAAAGACTATCAAAAGAGGATACTTTGAAAAACTATATTCTAACAAAAATGACAATTCAGAGGAAATGGACAAATTCCTAGAAACACATAAGCAGCCTATATTGACAAAGAAGAAATAGAGGGAAACGGACTTGGCCCAGTGGTTAGGGCATCCGTCTACCACATGGGAGGTCCGCAGTTCAAACCCTGGGCCTCCTTGACCCGTGTGGAGCTGGCCCACGCCCAGTGCTGATGCATGCACGTGCCGCGCAGGGGTGTCCCCTGTGTAGGGGAGCCCCACGCGCAGGGAGTGCGCCCCATAAGGAGAGCCGCCCAGCGTGAAAGAAAGTGCAGCCTACCTAAGAATGGTGCCACCCACGCGGAGAGCTGACACAACAAGATGACGCAACAAAAAGAGACAGATTCCCGTGCCGCTGACAACAACAGAAGCGGACAAAGAAACAAGACGCAGCAAATAGACATAGAGAACAGACAACTGGGGTGGGGGTGGGAAGGGGAGAGGGGAGAGAAATAAATAAATAAATCTTTAAAAAAAAAGAAGAAATAGATGATCTCAACAAAACAATCACAAGTAAAGAGATAGAATCAGTCATTAAAAACCTCCCAACTGAGGGGGTGGGGGGTATATGGGGACCTCATATTTTTTGAATGTAATATTAAAAAAAATGAATAAAGACAAAAAAAAATCTATGAGCAAAACAAGGAAAACAAAACAAAACAAAACAAAACAAAAACCTTCCAACTAAGAGCCCAGGGCCAGACGGCTTCACAGGTGAATTCTACAAAACATTCCAGAAAGAACTAACACCAATCCTGCTGAAACTCTTCCAAAAAATCAAAACAGAAGGAACATTACCTAACTCATTCTATGATGCCAACATTACCCTAGTACCAAAGCCAAACAAAGACACCACAAGAAAAGAAAATTACAGACCAATTAATTTCTCTAATGAACTTAGATGCAAAAATCCTCAACAAAATACTTGCTAACCGTATTCAACAACGCATTAAACGAATTATACACCATGACCAAGTGGGATTCATTCCGGGTATGCAAGGATGGTTCAATATAAGAAAATCAATCAGTGTAATACACCATATAAACAGATTGAAGGAAAAAAATCACATGATTATATCTATAGATGCAGAAAAATCATTTGACAAAATACAGCACCCTTTCTTGATAAAAACACTGCAAAAGATTGGAATACAAGGAAATTTTTTGAACATGATAAAGAGTATATATGAAAAACCCACAGCCAACATCGTTTACAATGGTGAAATTCTAAAATCCTTCCCTCTAAGATCAGGAACAAGACAAGAATGCCCACTCTCACCCCTTCTATTTAACATTGTCTTAGAAATACTTGCTTGAGCACTGAGGCAAGAATCAGATATAAAAGGCATTCAAATTGGAAAGGAAGAAGTCAAAATTTCATTATTTGCAGATGACATGATACTATACATAGAAAAACCTGAGAGGTCTACAACAAAGCTTCTAGAACTCATAAATCAGTTTAGTAAAGTCGCAGGTTATAAGATCAATGCACAAAAATCAGTAGCATTTCTGTACACCAGTAATGAGCAGGCTCAGGAGGAAATCAAGAAACAAATACCATTTACAATAGTCAATAAAAAAATCAAATACCTAGGAAAAATTTAACTAAAGATGTAAAAAAACTTATACACAGAGAACTACACAAGACTATTCAAGGAAATCAAAGAAGACTTAAACGAATGGAAGAATATTCCCTGTTCATGGATAGGAAGACTAATATTATTAAGATGTCTATCCTAACAAAACTGATCTACACATTCAATGCGATCCCAATAAAAATCAACATAGCATTCTTTAAGGAACTAGAAAAACTAGCTATGAAATTTATTTGGAAAGGAAAGGGGCCCTGAATAGCCAAAGACATATTGAAAAAGAAAAACGAAATTGGAGGAATCACATTACCTGACTTCAAAACATACTACAAAGCTACAGTAGTGAAAACAGCATGGTATTGGCATAAGGAGAGACACACAGACCAATGGAACCGAATTGAGAGTTCTGATATAGATTCTCATATAAGTCATATAATATTCGATAAAGCCACCAAACCCTCTCAACTGGGAGAGAATGGCCTATTCAACAAATGGTGCCTGGAGAACTGGATATCCATATGTAAAAGAATGAAAGAGGATTACCATCTCACACCTTATAAAAAATCAACTCAAGATGGATCAAAGACCTAAATATAAGAGCCAAGACCATAAAGACTTTGGAAAGCAGTGTAGGGAAGTATATACAAGACCTTGTAATAGGAAATGGCTTCATGAACTTCACACCAAAAGCATGAGCAGCAAAAGAACAAATAGATAAATGGGACTTCCTCAAAATTAAATCCTTCTGCACCTCAAAGGAGTTTGTCAAGAAAGTAAAAAGGGAGCCAACACAATGGGAGAAAATATTTGGCAACCATATATCTGATAAGAAACTTATAACTTGCATATATAAAGAACTCCTATATCTTGAAAATAAAAAGATAAATAACCCATTTAAAAAATGGGAAAAAGATTTAAACAGACACTTCTCCAAAGAAGAAATATGAATGGCTAAAAAGCACATGAAAAAATGCTCCAAATCTCTAGCTATCAGGGAAATGCAAATCAAAACTACAATGAGATACCATCTTACTCTCATAAGATTGGCAGCGCTGAAAAAAACAGAAAACTACAAATGCTGGAGAGGATGTGGAGGAATGGGAGCACTCATCCACTGCTGGTGGGAATGGAGAAGGATCCAGCCATTCTGGAGGACAGTTTGGCAGTTTCTCAAAAAACTAGCTATAGATTTGCCATATGACCCAGCAATTCCACTGCTGGGTATATACCCAGTAGATCTGAAAACAAGGACACAAACCGATATATGCACACCAATGTTCATAGCAGCATTGTTCACTATCGCCAAAAGTTGGAATCAACCCAAATGCCCATCAACAGATGAGTGGATCAATAAAATGTGCTATATACATACAATGGAATACTACTCGGCTTTAAGAACAAATACACTACAAACACACGTGATAACATGGATGAATCTTGAGAACCTTATGTTGAGTGAAGCAACCCAGGCATTGAAGGACAAACACTACATGACCTCAATGATATGAAATAAGTAAACCAAGCTGCCTCAGAGAGCTAGAGACTAGATGATAGGCTTACAGGAAATTGGGGGGTAGAGGAAGGATGTAAGCTGACACCTACATGGGTGAAATCTATGATAAGCTGGAGGTAAGTATTTGTACAAGGAAGGGATAAAATGGGGGCATAGGGTTACCTCTGGGTGGGGCTTTACGGGCTTGAGGGGGGGCTAGGGATGGGAGGATGGGTAATGGAAAAAAAAAAAAAGATCCCTGTGGACAATATTATGACATAGGGCTGAAGAGTTGGTATACCCCTGAGGCAGGACAGTGAAGGTATACTGCTGGCCTTGCCAGCTGAAAGTAAACTGTTTCTGGTGGTCCTTACTAATAGCAGGAATCTGGTATTGCTTTTGGTTTACTATTTTGCTAGGTAGGGGCAGTTCTAGTGGCTTCCACTTCACCTTTCCAACCATAATAACCCTCACTCCACAAGTCAGAGAGCCAATGTCTATCAATATTATCATCATTCCATACGTCTCCATCCCAATTTTCTGGATTCCACTCTTTTCCAATCAACGCTTTCACTTAAGCTGCAGAAACTCTGCAAGGTTGAGATTTTAGTTTCCTTTGTAACTCTGCTACTTGTACAATGAGCGTCTGAATTTGGTTCTGAGATATTTTGAGCCCGTGGCTACAGGAGACAAGATTTTCTTTCAGAGCACACATAGAAACTTTTGCATCATTCATGCAGTGTTTAAGTGAAGCCTTGAACTCATCTCTTTCTTTTGTAACAGTATCCAGAGTATCTAGAAGGAGCCAGCCAACATCATTATAACATTTGACTCCACAAAACCATTAAGGTGTTGAAAACACTCTCACCCAGATCCTTGCTTCTTATAAGCATAGTAGGGGAATCCAGTGATGCTATTTTGCGTCTCGATTGCCAACTCGTGCCATGGACTGTTAGCAGCCTCTTTTTTATTGGAAAGGGAGTTGTCAGTACCCTTGAGTCCAATTAGAGCAGAGAGCCAATTGCAAAACTCCCAGAACCACCTCAGACACCCCATGTTTAAGACTCTGTTCCTTAAGAACCACTCCCGGTACCAAGCTGTATTAGTCAGGGTTTCTCTAGGGAAATAGAATCAACAAGAGGTATCTGTCAATAGTATGCGATTTTATGAGTATCTCACACAGCCGTAGGGATGCACAAGTCCAGGTTCCGTAGGCAGGCTGCAACCAGGGGCTCAAATGAAAGTCCAGTGAAGGTTCTTGATGAGTTCTGGGAGACATTAGCTGTCCAAAGACAAGCTGGGAAATTCTCTCTCAATGCTGGAATCACTTGCCCTTTTAAGGCATTCAACTGATTGGGTTAAGCATCACCCATTGCTGATAGCAATCTCCCTGATTGATGTAATTGTAATCAGCTATCTATGATTTACCACTGTAGTAAAGTCAATGGTGACTAAAGTCCATAAATGCACTTATATTACAGTTAGCCCAGTGCTTGCTTGACCAAACAACTGGGCACAATTACCTAGCTGAGTTGACACAAGAGTCTAACCATCACAATGGCAGAAATGCAAGTGTCCTTTAAGAGCTAGAGCAGATGTACGTCACTATTGCATGGTGGTGGGAATGTAGAGTGGCTTGAGAAAAATACAACTGGAGTGACCTATTGACTGTGGTTAACGGTACTACTGCAATATTCATGTATATATGCCAAAGATGTACTGTGCTGATAATGGGGGAGAATGGAAAAAAGTGTGACAAATGTATGCTATGGACCATGGTTAGTGTTAATAGTATGATGATACTATCTCATAATCTGTAACAAATGTTTCACCATGGTGTGGTGTGTTGATGGAGGGGTGCTATATGGGAATTCTCCACATGTACATGATTGTTTTATAAGTTAACAACTTCTGTAATAAAAATATATTTTAAAAATAATACTAGGGTGGGTTGGGGAAAAAAATACACCAAATGTTAAGATATGGACTCTAGTTAGTGGTAAGATTTTGATGATATTCTTTCATAATTTGTAATAGTTGTCTCACAACAATGCAAGGTATTGGTGGTGGGTTGATGTATGGGCCCCCTGAATAATGTTATGTATATTTGCTTGGTAAGTTCACAACTTTTACTATATTCTTGTTTATATATATTCATATATAAATGATATAAAAAAGTAATAAGGTGGGTTGGGGGGAAAATTCACCAAATGTATGATACTTTGGTTAGCAGTAATATTTTGAGGATGCCCATTCATTATTTTAAAATGTTTCACAACAAGGCAAGGTATTGGTGGTAGGGTGAGGTATGAGAGTCTTGTATGATAGTATATATGTTTATTTTGTAAGTTCACATCCATTACTATACACTTATTGTTTAGGTCTGTTTATGTATGAGTGATATACCTCAATACATTTTTAAAAATTAAAAAAAAACACAGTAGATGCACACAACAGCAGACTCTAAATGATAGAAGAAAGGATAAGTGATACCAAACACAGAATAGGTGAAATTTAAGGGCAAAAAGAAGAGAGTGAGAAAAAAATGGAAAAAAATTGAGCTGGGGCTCAGGAAGTTGAATGACAACATGAAACACAACATACGTTTCATGGAAGTTACAGAAGAAGAAGAAAAGGTAAAAGAGACAGAAAGAGTGTTTGAGGAAATACTAGCTAGAAATGTCCCGACTCTCATGAAAGAAATGAACTCACAAGTCCAAGAAGGCAGCACACCCCAATCATAATAAATGGGAATAGACCCACTCCAAGACACATACTACTCAGAAAGTCAAACGTCAAAGATAAAGAGAAAAGTCTGAGAGCAGCAAGGGAGAAGCAAACCATCACATACAAGGGATGTCCAGTAAGACTTAGTGTGGATTTCTCATCAGAAACCATGGAGGGAAGAAGACAGTGGTATGATACAATTAGGATACTGAAAGAGAAAAACGGCCAGCCAAGAATTCATTACCAAGCAAAATTACCCTTCAAATAAAAAGACGAGTATAAAATATTGACAAACAAATAGAACCTAAGAGAGCTTGTAAAAAAGAACCTGCCTTTGCAGGAAATAAAGGAAACCTTAGAGCCTAGAAGAAAAATAGAGAGAGAGGCTTGGAGGAAAATACAAAAGAAATCATAGCAGAAAATATAGACAAAAGAGTAAAAAGACAGACAAAAATATGATATGACATATGAAAACCAAAGAATAAAATGGTATAAGTATATAATGCATTTACAGTAATATCATTGAATGTGAATGAATTAACTCCCCAATCAAAAGACAGAGTCTGACAGAATGAATTAAAAAACATGAACCATCCATATGCTCCTTACAAGAGACTCACCTAAGACCCAGGGATACAAACCAGCTCAAAGTGAAAGGCTGGGAAAAGATACTGCACACAAATAGTAACCAAAATAGAGCAGGGGCAGCTATACTAATACCTGACAAAACTGACTTTAAATGCAAAAAACCTGTAAGAGATAGAGAAGGCTATTATATATTTATAAAAGGTACAACCCACCAGAAAGATAGAACATTCATAAATATCTACGTACTTAATCAGTGTGTCCCAAAATACATGAGACAAACACTGGCAAAACTGAAGGGAGAAATAGACATCTCTACAATAATCATTAGTGACTTCAACACACCACTCACATCATTAGATTGAGAAACTAGACAGAAGATTAACAGGAAAAAGAGAACTTGAACATTATGATAAACAAGGTAGACCTAACAGACAAATACAGAATATCACTCAGCGAGTTATACATTCTTTTCAAGTGTCTATGGATCTTTCTCCAGGATAGACCACATGTTAGTTCACAGTGCAGCTCTCAATAAGTACAAAAAGACTGAAATTATACAAAGTACCTTTTCAGATCAAAACGGATTGAAACTGTAAATCAGTAACAGACAGCGATGAGGTAAATTTGCAAATTTGTGGAGACTAAACAACACAATCCTAAATAATGAGTGGCCCAAAGAAGAAATTGCAAGTGAAATTAGTACATATATTGAGACAAATGAAAATGAGAACACAACTTATCAAAACTTATGGGATACACCAAAGGCAGTCTTGAGAGGGACATTTATACCCCTAAATGCCTACATTTTAAAAAGAAGAAGGAGCTAAAATCAAAGATCTAATTGAACAATTGGAGAAACTAGAAAAATAATAACAAACCAATCCCAAAGCAAGCAGAAGGAAAGAAATAACAAAGATTAGAGCAGAAATAAATTAAATGGAGAACAACAACAACAAAAAAAAACAATAGAGAAAAATCAACAAACCCCAAAGCTAGTTCTTAAGGAAGATCAATAAAATTGACAAACCGCTAGCTAGACTAACAAAGAAAAAAGAGAGAAGATGCAAATAAATACAATCAGTAATGAAGGGGGGGGCATTAAGACTGACCCCACAAAAATAAAAAGGATCATAAGAGAATATTATGAGAAACTGTATGCCAACAAACTAGACAACCTAGATGAAATGGATAAATTCCTAGAATGCGCAAATAACCTACACTGACGCTATAAGAAATATAAGAGCTTACGAAACCAATGACATTTAAAGGAATTGAATTAGTCATCCAAAATCTCCCAACAAAGAAATATCCAGGACAAGGTGGCTTCATAGATTAATTCTACCAAGCATTTCGAGAAGCATTAACACCAATCCTGTTTAAAATCTTCAAAAAAATTGAAGAGGGAAAACTACCCAAATCATTTTATGAAGCCAACATCACCCTAATACCAAAGCCAGATAAAGACACTACAAGAAAAGAAAATTACAGACCAACCTCTCTAATGACCACAGATGCAGAAATTCTCAACAAAATTTTTACAAACAGAATCCCAACAGCATATCAAAAGACTTATACATCATGACCAAGTGGGATTTATTCCTGGTATGCAAGGTTGGTTCAACATAAAAAAAATCAATCAAGGTAATACATGGGAAGTGGACTTGGCCCAGTGGTTAGGGCATTCGCCTACCACATGGGAGGTTCGCGGTTCAAACCCCAGGCCTCCTTGACCTGTGTGGAGCTGGCCATGCGCAGTGCTGATGTGCTCAAGGAGTGCCTTGCCACGCAGAGGTGTCCCCCACGTAGGGGAGCCCCACCCGCAAGTAGTGTGCCCTGTAAGGAGAGCCGCCCAGCACAAAAGAAAGTGCACCCTGCCCAGGAATGGCACTGCACACACGGAGCGCTGACACAACAAAAAGAAACACAGATTCCCGTGCCGCTGACAAGAACAGAAGCGGACAAAGAAGACACAGCAAATAGACACAGAGAATAGACAACCGGGGGGCGGGGGGAGGGAAGAGAAATAAATAAATCTTTAAAAAAAAAAAGAAACCACTGAGAAGAGAAGAAAGTGGTATGATGCATTTAAGGTACTGAAAGAGAAAACCTGCCAGCCAAAATTCTCTATCTGGCAAAGCTGTCCTTCAAAAGTGAGAGTAAAGTTCAAAGTCTTCACAGACAAACAAAACCTGACTGAATATGTTACCAAAGGACCAGATTTACAAGAGATACTAAAGGGGATGCTGTAGCCTGAGAGGAAAAAACAAGGGTAAGAGATTTGGAGAAGAGTTCAGAAATGAAGATTATTATGAAGGGTAAACTAAAGGATAAGAAGATAGACAATAGAGAACTGAAGGACCAAATGGATGAAGTAATGCCTTTACAGTAATAACATTGGATGTTAATGGATTGAACTCCCCAATCAAAAGACATAGACTAATAGAATGGATGAAAAAATATGAGCCATCTGTATACTGATACAAGAGACCCACATCAGACATAAATAGACAACCAAGTTAAAAGTCAAAGGTTGGGGGAAGTGGATTTGGCTCAACGGATAGTGCATCTGACTACCACATGGGAGGTCCAGGGTTCAAATCCAGGGCCTCCTGACCGGTGTGATGAGCTGGCTCACATGCAGTGCTGATGCACACAAGGAGTGCCATGCCATGTAGGGGTGTCCCCCACATAGGGGAGCCCCACGTGCAAGGAGTGAGCCCTGTAAGGAGAGCCACCCAGCACAAAAAAAGTGCGGTCTGCCCAGGAGTGGCGCCAAACACACGGAGAGCTGACGCAGCAAGTTGATGCAACAAAAAGAGATACAGATTCCGGGTGCTGCTGACAAAAATACAAGCAGACACAGAAGAACACACAGTGAATGAACCAGAGAGCAGATAACTGGGAGGGTCGGGGTGGGGAAGGAGAGAGAAAGAAATAAAAAATAAATCTTAAAAAAAAAAAAAGTTAAATGTTGGAAAAAGGTATTCCATGTAAATAGTAACCAAAAAAGAGCTGGAGTAGACCAGGTAAATGTAAAATAACAATATTATAGTATATGAATAATAATTAGTGCAACCAGCAAATTGTTCCTGTGATCAGTATTCTGTAAGTTTCTTCATACAAAATAAACACTTGCTTTAAATTGAGGAGGACTGGAGAAGAGATATATTTTTGGATACTTCATTTTTCCTTAACCCTTTCTTATGCATACTTGTTAATTAAAATAATCCATCTGGATCAATGATAATTTAGCTTGACTACTGTTGAAAAATATTTTGATTTTTCTGACTCATAAAATTATGAGCTGGCATATTGTTATCCGTGGTAATTCATTCCAATATGATGTGAAGAATTCTCAAATAGGAATTTGATCATCCAGAAAGAATTATGGCCTAAATGGAAATTAAATAATGAAACCAATAATTTATTTCATTCTTAGAGATTATTATCCAATAGTTAGAGCTGTAATATAAAAATCAGAATTATAACTGCTACTATATTGGAATTACTATGTACATTTATAAATGTTGCTATACTATCTATTTCTTATAATTAATTATATTAAATCTAACCTGGTCTTATACTCTCTTTTAGAACTTGTAATTTCTTTCAATCTATTTTATTTTAAAATTTTACAATAAAGGTTCTTTTAAAGCTAAGAAAGAAAGCCACTGATCATACACCTTGGATAGATCATATGGTATGTGAATATATCTCAATAAAACTGCTTAATAAACAAATAAATAATTGTGCAAGAATAGCCAGAAAGAGCAGCTATATATAGCAGGGAAAACAGAGATTGAGAGGGGAGGAATTTCCTTGTCTGTTTTTTGTTTATTACTATTATTGAAATAATGAAAATGCTTTAATAATGATTGAAGTGGTGAATGTACAACTATACGATTATTCCATATACCACTGATTATACACTTTGGATAAACTGTATGCTTTATTAATATGTATCAATAAAATTGATTTGTTTAAAAAAAGCAACAGCATGGTACTGACATGAGATAGACACATTGATCAGTGGAACAGAATTGAGAGTCCAGAAGTGAGCCCTCACCTCTAAGGTCAAGTGGTTTTTGACAAACTTACCAAGTCCATGCTAACGGGACAAAACAGTCTTTTCAACAAATGGTTTTAGGAGAACTGCATATCTATAACCAAAAGAATGAAAGAGGACTCCTATCTTTTTTTTTTTTTTTTTCTTTTTTTCTTTTTTTTTATTGACTTTGTAATAATATTACATTAAAAATATATATGTGAGGTCCCATTCAACCCCACCCCCCCCACCCCCCCTCTCCCCCCCCAACAACACTCGTTCCCATCATCATGACACATCCATTGGATTTGGTAAGTACATCTTTGGGCACCTCTGCACCTCATAGACAATGGTCCACATCATGGCCCATACTCTCCTCCATTCCATCCAGTGGGCCCTGTGAGGATCCACGATGTCCGGTGATTACCCCCGAGGCGCCATCCAGGGCAGCTCCACGTCCCAAATACGCCCCCACCTCTCATCTCTTCCTGCCCTTCCCCATACCCATCGTCCACCATGTCCACTTTTCCCAATCCAATGCCACCTCTTCTATGTGGACATTGGATTGGTTGTGTCCATTGCACCTCTATGTCAAGAGGAGGCTCAGATTCCACATGGATGCTGGCTGCCATCCTCCCATTTTCAGTTGTAATCACTCTAGGCTCCATGGTGTGGTGATTGTCCTTCTTCAACTCCATCTTAGCTGAGTGTGGTAAGTCCAATAAATCAGATTGTAGGTGCTGGAGTCTGTTGAGGCTCAGGACCTGGCTATCACATTATCAGTCCAGAGATTCAAATCCCCTAACTATATCTTAAACCCCAACGTTAACTGCACCTCCAGCAGATTAGTATGAAAGTCTTATGGAGGACTCCTATCTTAATCCCTACACAAGATTCAACTAAAAATGGATCAAAGACCTAAATATAAAAGCCAGGACCATAAAACTACCAGAAGAAAATGTAGGGAAACATCTTAAAGACCTTGTGGTAGGTAGAGGTTTCTTAGGCCTTATACCCAAAGCACGTGCAACAAAAGGAAAAAGAGATAAATGGGACCTCAAAATCAAACACTTCACCTCACAGGACTTGGTCAAAAGGGGGAAAAGGCAGCCGACTCAATGGGAGAAAATATTTGGTAATCACATATCCTATAAGGGTTTAATATCCAGGATATATAAAGATACAAGTCAACAATAAAAAGACAAACAACCATTAAAAAATGGGCAAAAGACTTGAATGACATTTGTACAAAGAAGAAATACAAATGGCAAAAAAACACATAAAAATGCTAAACATCACTAATGATTAGGGAAATGCAAATCAAAACTACAATGAGATAGCATTTCATACCTATCAGAATGGCCACTATTAAAAAGATAGAGAACTACAAGTGTTGGAGAGGATGTGGAGAGAGAGGAACACTTATTCACTGTTGGTGGGAATGTAGAATGGTACAGACACTATGGAGGACTGTTTGGCAGTTCCTAAAGAAGTCGAATATAGATTTGCCATATGACCCTGTAACACCACTACTGGATATATACCCAGAAGAACTGAGAGCAGTGACACAAACAGACATCTGCACGTCAATGTTCATAGCAGCGTTATTCACGATTGCCAAAAGTTGGAAACAACCCAGGAGCCCATCAACGATGAATGGATAAAAAAACTGTGGTGGGGAAGCGGACTTGGCCCAATGGATAGGGCGTCCACCTACCACATGGGAGGTCCAAGGTTCAAACCCTGGGCTTCCTTGACCCGTGTGGAGCTGGCCCATGCACAGTGCTGATGCGCGCAAGGAGTGTCCTGCCACGCAGGGGTGTCCCCTGCGTAGGGGAGCCCCACGCGCAAGGAGTGCACCCTGTAAGGAGAGTCGCCCAGCACGAAAGAAAGTGCAGCCTGCCCAGGAATGGCGCCGCACACACAGAGACCTGACACAACAAGATGACGCAACAAAAAGAAATACAGATTCCTGGTGCGGCTGATAAGGATAGAAGCGGTCACAGAAGAACACACAGCGAATGGACAGAGAGCAGACAACTGGGGGGGGAGGGCTGGGGAGGGAAGTGGAGAAAAATAAAAACAAACAAACAAACAAAAACTGTGATGTACTCACAAGATGGTATGTTATGCAGCTGTAAGAAAAAATGAAGTTGTAAAGCATAGGACAACATGGATGAACCTGAAGGACATTATGTTGAGTGAAGCAAGCCAGACACAAAAGGAAAAATACTATATGATTGCGTTATTATGAACTAAATATATTGTGTAATTATTGTATGATTCCGTTCATATAAAATGCAAATATAAATCAATTTATAAAGATGAAATTTGATTAGTGTTTATATAGGGCTAGGGAAAGCATGCTAAGGGGTATGGAGTTTTCTTTTGGGAGTAATGGTTCTAAAGTTTTTTATGGTGGTGAATGCACAAAATTGTGATTATACTAAATGCCACTGGTTATACACTTTGGAAAGATGATATGGCATGTGAATATAACTCAATAAAACTGCTTAATAAATAAATAATTGTGCAAGAATAGCCAGAAATAGCAACTACGTATAGCAGGGGGCAACTTAGAGAGGTTGAGAAATGAAGAATCTTCTTGTCTGTTTTTTGTTTATTATTATGGAAATAATGAAAATGCTCTAATAATGACTGAAGTGATGAATGCACAACTATATGATTTTACCAAATACCATTGATTTTATACTTTGGATGAATTGTATGCTTTATTAATATGCACCAATAAAATTGATTTGTTTAAAAAAACATTTACATTAATTCATAAAGCCATAGTCATTAAAACAACAGAACTGTCATAGGATTTAATACAGATCAATGTAATAGAATCAGGAATTCAGGAAAGGACCTGTGTATAGGCAAGGATTTGGGTAAACAAGACAGTTGGCTTCTAAAAATGGTAGGAAAAGAACTGACTCATCAATAACTGAAAATGTGATTCTCCATTTGGAAATAAAAAGATAATTTTTTTAAATTTTTATTTTTGCCCAAACTGATAGGTGCGTGTCCCTGTCTGCCTGCCCCTCTCTATCCCTCTCTCTATTTTCCTTCCTCTCTTTTTGCTTTAATTTGCATTCCTCTTAGTTCTTGTGCAGTTAGTTGGGGTTTCCTTCACAAGTCTATTAGCCATGCAGATTTGATTTCTTTACAGAAAACAGTGCTACTGTGTCTATCTGAAAGGGGAATAAACCGAGGCTTGGGGAATTAGTTATTTTTTTATTTTTTTTAACCTGTGTGTGTGTGTGTGTGTGCATGTGTGTGTGAATTGTGTTTTTTTTTTTTGGAGAGGGGGGATTAGTTATGTTACTGACCTAAACATGTACGGCTACTTAACGGCAGCGGGTCCTCTGTCTGGCTACCTGTCCTTTTCTGTTTGTCTGCCTGCTTGTCTCGCTCTCTGCCAGTCTCTCTGTCTCTCTTTCTCAGGCTGCCAACCTTAACAAGCCCAGATTTTGTAGAATTAAATGGTTAAGAGCAAGGACTCTGGAGCCAAACTTCCTGGGTTCAAATCCTGCTCGTCATTTACTGTCTGTGTGACTTGGACAAGTCCCTTCACCTTTCTGAGCCGCATTTCCTAATGTATACCCATGGGAATAAACTGTCCCTTTCCTGCCCTGATAGATTCCTTCTTACCCTGACAATTCAATTACTAAACATTATGTAGTAGAATGGTCCCTATTATTCAATACAGGTTTGCTATTCATAGGTCATTATGACTTCAATGAAAAATGCCTCAGTCATCCCAAGGGGGCATGTGAGTTCCCTGAGGATGGAAACTAAGTCTTCCACTCCACGACTTTTTACTTAAAAATATTTCAAACCTACAATAAAGTTAAAAGAAGAATGCATTGATCATTCATACAACCTTCATCTAGATCCTCCATTACATTTTTTTGCCATATTTGCATCATCTGTTTTTTGCTGAGTTATTTGCAGACACCATGAAACTTTACCCCAAAATGCTTAACTTTTTTCCCAAAGAACAAGGACATTTTCCTTCAATAACCATGATACCATTACCACACCCAGGAAATTTAACACCCATACAATATCATCTAATGTATGGTCCATAGTCAAGTATTTGAACCATGTCTTAATTTATCTGCGTCCTCTCAGGCACAGTACAGAAGAGTGGGGAAACAAATATAAGGGAGGAAGTGGAAGGTAGTTCAGGGGAACAAATGAGTGAGTAAACAAGAGTATAAACAAGTGACTATGGGTGTAGAAAAAGTGAATGAACAAATACTACTACATTATCATAATAAGCATAGGTATATTTAGATAATTTTATAACTAAAATATACATTACAGCTCTATTATATTTACAATTATGTAATTATTACATATACTATTAGATTATATGCTATGATATTACAATCTAATATTATTATTATAGCTAATATTTTTTTAAGCATCCACTATGTGGCCATATACCATTCCAGGCATTTTATATGAATTACCCTGTTTATATTACCCTGATTAAACAGGGTAATATAACATGATTTCACTTCACAGGTAGATACTGTGCCCCAGTGGCTGAGCAAGGGTTTGGATATTGGATACCTTGTTCCTCAGTCCACAAGGGACTGTACTGTGAAAGGTGAGGTCATCTTACAGGGAAAAGGTGGGTCCCGGAGTTCCTGGGGCCCTGAGTACTCACTGTCCTCGCTGGGCCGGATGTCTACACGCAACTGCAGGTAAGGGTTTCGAGGCAGTGACAAAGGCTGTGCTGAGGTCCCAGTCAGAAAGGAGCGAGAGGTAAGCTTCCTGCCCCAGCCGATCCCTGCCCAGGTAGCTGATCCCAAAGTTCTTCTTCCTGGACAGAGAAGACACAGGGAGATCTCAATGAGCCCCCCCCAATGCCCTGGAAGCCTCATGGACAGTTTCCAAAATGGGGCAGGTAAGAGAGACAGTATTGGAAACAACTTCCTCCTATGTGCTGGGTACTGTGCTAAGGATTGCGGGCAGCCTGAGGTTAGATCGTTTTATACTCACTTTGTTACAAAAACACAGATTGCAGACACACACAGAACTTGTATCTGGGGGACACATTAGAAATGTAAATGTTGGGAAACGGACTTTGGCCCAGTGGTTAGGGCGTCCGTTCTACCACATGGGAGGTCCGCGGTTCAAACCCCGGGGCCTCCTTGATCCGTGTGGAGCTGGCCCATGTGCAGTGCTGATGCGCACAAAGGAGTGCCGTGCCACGCAAGGGTGTCCCCCGCGTGGGGGAGCCCCCACGCGCAAGGAGTGCACCTCGTGAGGAAAGCCGCCCAGCGTGAAAAGAAAGAGCAGCCTGCCCAGGAATGGCGCCGCCCACACTTCCCGTGCCGCTGACGACAACAGAAGCGGACAAAGAAACAAGACGCAGCAAATGGACACCAAGAACAGACAACCAGGGGAGGGGGGGGGAAATTAAATAAATAAATAAATCTTTTAAAAAAAAAAAAAAAGAAACGTAAATGTTGGTCCCCTCTGGGAGGGTAACAGGGTAGTTGGGGGTAAGAATAGGGAAGAAAACAGTCATTTTACTGCATGAAAAAATAAAGCAGTCTGTATGCTTGTTATTTTCACAACCAAAAATATTTATACAAAAAAGTTAAATAACAATTAAGAATTTTTTCTTTAACCAATGGAACAGATCTGAGAATCCAGAAATAATATAGCTTTGGCCATTGATTTCCAACAAGGGTAACCAAGGCCATTCAATGGCGAAAGAATAGTTTCTTCAAGAAATGGTGCTGAGATCACTTCATACCCACGTGCAAAAGAATGAAGATGGACCCCTCCTTCCTTCATACCACATACAAATATTAACTCAAAATGGATCAAAACATCTAAATATAAGAGCTAAAACCATAAAATCTTAGAAGAAAGCACAGGGGAAAATCTTTAAGACACTGAATTTGACAATGGATTTTATTTTTTTTATTATTTTTTTAAAGATTTATTTTTATTTATTTAATTATTTTTATTTATTTAATTCCCCTCCCCTCCCCCGGTTGTCTGTTTTCTGTGTCTTTTTGCTGCATCTTGTTTCTTTGTCCGCTTCTGTTGTCATCAGCGGCACGGGAGTGTGGGCGGCGCCATTCCTCGGCAGGCTGCTCCCTCCTTCCGCTGGGCGGCTCTCCCTATGGGTGCACTCCTTGCGCATGGGGCTCCCCTACGCGGGGGACACCCCTGTGTGGCAGGGCACTCCTTGCGTGCATCAGCACTGCACTGCGCATGGGCCAGCTCCACACGGGTCAAGGAGGCCCGGGGCTTGAACCGCGGGCCTCCCATGTGGTAGACGGACGCCCTAACCACTGGGCCAAAGTCCGTTTCCCAGACAATGGATTTTAGATGACAGCAATAGCATGAACAACCAAAGAAAAAATATAAATCACACTTCACTGAAATTAAAAACTTTTGTGTATCAAAGGATATTAACAAGAAAGTGAAAAAACCTACAGAATTAGCAAAAATAGTTGTAAATCACACATCTGATAAAAGTTTAGTATCCAGAATATATTTAAAAACTCCTACAACTCCATAGAAAAAGACAACCCAATTTAAAAATGGGCAAAGAAACAACCAGCAAGATAGCAGCAGAGCAAGGAGCTCCTAGAATCAGCTCGTACTACAGGACAGTTAGTAATCACCCAGAGCTACCTAAAGCACCTGTTTGGGGGCTCCAGGAGACCAGAAGAGCATCCTGCAACATCCTTGAAAGAACGGAAGGAGGAGACTGCCCATCTGCAGTAAACTTGCATGACTAGAGCACTCCACACCACAGAGGCTGGCGCCCATCCTCCACTGGTGGCACAAGCACCTCGGGAGTTTTTTTTGTGGCTGGAATTGGAAGCTCCACTTCCCAAAAACGGAGAAGAAGAAACAGTTGGGCACTGACTTCAGCTATTGACTAGTACATTTGGCTGGCTAAAGTATAATCCTAAGAACAGCTAAAGTTTGAGCCTGTCCAAGTCAGAAAGAGGCTGGTAGCTGCCATTTTAACTCCACCCCCAGCATGAGGGAAAGCAGGGTTAATTGAAAATCCAGTGCTGGTAGGGACTGGCTTCTTTCATGCAGATCCGACTGCAATCCTAGCCTAGGCTGCAGTCCCACCTCTGGCAGGGAGGAAGCTGGCAGGACCTGTGCCAGCCTCTCTGAGTAACTACAGGTACATTTGTCTGGAACAGACGGAATAGTCCAAAGTCTACTGGGGAAACTGCAGTCATTTTGGACCTGCACCACATAGATTGTTGCCCACACCTGCAGTGCCATCCCCACCCAGGCAGGGGAGAAAGGGGTGTGAAGTTTCATCAGTCTCTTTGGGCAAATACAGTCGAGGCCTGCACAACTTGGCCTGCACACAGCTGTGACTCTGTCCCTACCCCTGGCAAAGAAGAAAGGTGAGAGAAACTTCATCAGTCCCTGGGGCAATGAGGGCAGCTTGAGACGCCACAGCTTACAGAATCAACTATATCCTTGGCTCCTACTTCACAACCAGCAAGGGAGAAAGGGCAGGAAGCCGTAAACTAAAGAGAAACTGCACCCAGAATAAATACATCTAGTAAGCCAGATGCCAAGACACCAACAAAAAATTACAATCCACACCAAGAAAGAGGAACCTATGGCCCAGTTAAAGGAACAAGATAAGCCTCCCGACGACATAAAATGAGATGGCTAAAGAGATTAAGGATATTAAGAAGACATTGGGTGGGAAACGGACTTTGGCCCAGTGGTTAGGGCGTCCGTCTACCACATGGGAGGCCCGCGGTTCAAGCCCCGGGCCTCCTTGACCCATGTGGAGCTGGCCCATGCGCAGTGCTGATGCGCGCAAGGAGTGCCGCGACACGCAGGGTGTCCCCCGCGTAGGGGAGCCCCACGCGCAAGGAGTGCACCCATAAGGAGAGCCGCCCAGCGCGAAGGAGGGAGCAGCCTGCCCAGGAATGGCGCCGCCCACACTTCCCCTGCCGCTGCCGACAACAGAAGCGGACAAAGAAACAAGAAACAAGACGCAGCAAAAAGACACAGAAAACAGACAACCGGGGGAGGGGAGGGGAAATAAATAAATATAAATCTTTAAAAAAAAAAAAAAAAAAGAAGACATTGGGGGAAGTGGACTTGGCTCAACAGCAGAGCGTCTGCCTACCACATGGGAGGTCCGTGGTTCAAACCCCAGGCCTCCTTGACCAGTGTGGAGCTGGCCCACGTGCAGTGCTGATGCGTGCAAGGAGTGCCCTGCCATGCAGGGGTGTCCCCCGCGTAGGGGAGCCCCACGTGCAAGGAGTGCGCCCCGTAAGGAGAGCCGCCCAGCGCAAAAGAAAGTGCAGCCTGCCCAGGAGTGGTGCTGCACACACGGAGAACTAACGCAGCAAGATGACGCAACAAAAAAAGAGACACAAATTCCTGGTGCCGCTGACAAGAATAGAAGCGGACACAGAAGAACACACAGCAAATGGGCACAGAGAACAGATAACTGGGGCGGCGGGGGGCAGGGAAGGAGAGAGAAAGAAATAAAAATAAATCTTTAAAAAAAAAGAAGACACTGGATGAGCATTAAGAATTTGAAAGCTTACATAGAAAAACAGCAGATCTTATGAATGAAAGGCACAATACATGAAATTAAAAAACATTGGAATCATATAATAGCAGATTTGAGGAGGCAGAAGAAAGGATTGGTGAATTTGAAGAAATGGCCTCTGATAGTGAACATACAAAAGAACAGATGAGGGAAGCAGATTTGGCCCAATGGAGAGGGTGTCTACCTACCACATGGGAGGTCCAAGGTTCAAACCCAGGGCCTCCTGACTCGTGTGATGAGCTGGCCCACGCACAGTGCTGATGCGCACAAGGAGTACCATGCCACATAGGGGTGTCCCCCACGTAGGGGAGCCCCACATGCAAGGAGTGTGCCCCATAAGGAGAGCTGCCCAGTGCGAAAAAAGCGCAGCCTGCCCAGGAATGGCACCGCACACACGGAGACCTGATGCAGCAAGATGACGCATCAAAACAAGACACAGATTTCAGGTGCCGCTGACAAGAACAGAAGCAGACACAGAAGAGCACAGTGAATGGACACAGAAAGTAGACAACTGGGGGGGGGCAGAGAAGGGGAGAGAAATAAATAAAAAAGAAAATCTTAAAAAAAAAAAACTGATGAAGAAAAGAACCGAAAAATTCGAACAAGGTCCCAGGGAACTAACCAACAGCAAGAAATGTGCAAACATATGTGTTACGTGTGTCCCAGAAGGAGAAGAGAAAGGAAAGGGGGCAGAAGGAATACTTGAAGAAATAATGGTAGAAAATTTCCCAACACTACTGAAGGACATAGATATCCATGTCCAAGAAGCACAATGTACTCCCATCTGAATAAATCCAAATAGACCAACTCCAAGACACATACTAATCAGAATGTCAAATGTCAAAGACAAGGTGAGAATTCTGAGAGCAAGAGAAAAGCAATGCATAACATATAAGGAATACCCAATAAGATTAAGTACCTATTTCACAGAGAATTGTAGTTGATGGTACAGACGCAAGACTGTCCTTTCTTTGTGAGTTAGAGCAGATGTACATTACTATTGCAGGGTGGTGAGAATGTGGAGAAGCATCGGAAAAATACAACTTGAGTGACCTATGAGCTGTGGTTAACAGCAATACTGTAATATTCATTCATCTATGTCAAAGATGTTATGTGTTGTAATGGGGGAGTATGGAAAAAGTTTGCCAAATATATGCTATGGACCATGGTCAGTGGTAATAGTATGATGATATTACCTCATAATCTGTAACAAATGTTCCACCATGATGTGGTGTGTTGATAGAGGGGTGTTATATGGGAATTCTGCACATATGCATGATTGTTTTGTGCGTTCACAACTTCTGTCATAAAAATACATTTTAAAAGTAAGAGTGTTGGTTGGGAGAAAAATACACCAAATGTAAGATATGGACTATAGTTAGTAATAAGATTTTGATGATATTCTGTCATAATTTCTAACAAATGTCTCACAACAATCTAAGGTGTTGGTGGTAGGGTAATGTATGGGACCACAGTATGATGTTTTGTATTTTTGCTTTGTAAGCCTGCAACTTTCACTATACACTTATTTATGTATGTTCATGTATAAATGACATAAAATAATAATAGGGTCAGTTGGGAGAAAATAAATCAAATGTAAGATACTTAGGTTAGCAGTAATATTTGAGGATGCTCTTTCATCATTAATTAAAACGTTTCACAATAATCAAGGTATTGGTGGTGGGGTAAGGTATGAGAACCCTGTATGATGTTATGTATGTTTTGTAAGTTCACAACTATTACTATACACTTATTGTTTATGCATGTTTATGTCTGACTGATATACTTCAATAAATTTTTAAAAAATAGGCAAAGAATTTGTATAGACATTTCTCCAAAGTAGATATACAAATGACTAACAAGCACAAGAAAAGAGGCTCAACATCATTAGTTATCAGGGAAATGCAAATCAAAAGCATCATGAGCTACCACTTCACATCCACTAGGATGGCTATTATCAAAAAAAAAAAAACCAGAAAATAAGTTTAATGAAAACACACAGAAATTGGAGCCCTCATACATTCATTGCTAGTAGGAATGTAAAACAAGATAGCCACTGTGGAAAACAGTTTAGCAGTTTTTCAAAAAGTTAAACATAAAATTACCACAGGACTGAACAATTCCACTCCTAGGCATAAACCCAAAGAACTGAAAACAGGGACTTAAACAGATACCTGTATGTCAATGTTCATAGCAGCATTATTTACAAAAGCCAAAAGGTGGAAGCAACCCAAATGTCCAACAATAGAGGAACTGATAAACAAAATGCAGTATATACACACAATGGAATATTATTTAGCCATGAAAATGAATGACATTCTGATACATGCTACCACATGTTGAGTTCATTACCAAGTGTGTGTATTCCTCCAAAAAAACACCACAACAAAATAACCATCAAACCTGCCCCCAAGAACCAACACTTTTTACTTATCAAAGTGGCAAATTTCACAGTGTTTTGTAATAATCAGTGTTTGTAAGGCTATGACATGATAAAAACGGCTACTTTTATATGCTGCTGGTGAGAATATATATTGGTAAAACCTGTCTGGGAAGTGTATGGAAACATCCATGAATTTTTTTAAATTTCTTCTTTTGTTTTTTCTTTTTTTTTTCCATGAATGTTTAAAAGCACAAACCCTTCACCTGGCAATACCACTGTGAGGAATTTATCCTATGACTAGACTTCCTCAAGTACTCCAAGATAGGTATACATGGCTGTTCACTGTGGGACTATTTGTAATAGTAAAACAAAGAAATGAACAAATACCCTACCAAAAAAAAATACCCTCCCAAACAACCAGTGCTGAGGTGGGTGGCCCAATGGTCAGTCCCCAGCATGCTCTTACCCATTCAAGTCAAAGGCTCGGATAAGGATGTGCTGTAACACATCGAGTGAGGTGATCTGGGGATCAACTGCAAAGGAGCGGAAGTCAGGCGGTACGAAGCTCTCACATTTCTAGGGCGAGAAGACACCAGGTAGGCTGTCAGGAGCCACATCACCACGATGATGCAGAGCAAGTGAGGAGCAGAGTAGTAGGAGGTAAGATCAGAGAGGTGCTGGTGGGGGGGGGGGGGGGAGGCAGATCAAGGAGGGCTTCTGGGGCCATGGGAAGACTGGTTTTTGCTCTGAGTGAAAGGGGAGTCATGAGAGGGTTTGGAGCAGGGAAGGCATGGGTCCTGACTTATTGATTTCACAGGATCCCTCTGGCTGCTCTAAGAACAGAAAAGGAGGCTACTGCAATGGTCCAAACACCCAATCTTTCTTCTATAGTCCTTCAGTTACTGGTACGAGCATCATCATGTCCAATCTGATCCCTATTAAAAGTCCTCAATGCTGCAACCAATCTAGCATGTGGATCTACAACACTCCCCTACTTAAACCTCTATCCTCAGCAGGTTGGCCTATAGGGCTCCAGCCAGCCTTTTTCCAGTCGGCTTTTTAAACCTCAACACTCTGGTAGTACCCAAACTGCTGGAAGTTACTTTGAACACATTGAGGCTCCAGGCCTCTGGTTGTACTGCTCTCCCTGTCTAAAACACCCTTCCCACTTTCTTCACCTGGCTCACTCACAGCTCAGGTATAATCTTTTCTGAACCCCCAAACCTCTTTCTTAGCACTGTTACACTAAAATGATCTGTTTACTTCTGCCACCACCCTGGTCTGAGCTACACCAAAGACCTTTAACCATCTGCCCCCTCCCCCCACCTTTCACCTCTCTGATTCACCTCCTAACCACTCTTTCCCCTCACACTTTTCAGTCCAGTAATATGGGAACCTACGGGTACATGCCAAGCTCATCCGCGCCTCCCAGTCTCGCTTTTGCTGTTCCCTCTGTCTAATAAAACACTGTTCCTTCAGATATGCACATGACTGACTCCTTTTTATGTGGGTCTCTGTTCTTCTGGGGCTTTCCCTATACAACCTTGGCTAAAGAACTCCCTAGCTCATCACCCTTTTCATTATTTCCTCCTGGCATTCATCAGTATGCGAACATCTCATTCGTTTAGCTGTTTGTCTCCCACCACGATCATGTCCGCTCACTGAAGATGGGGACTGGCACAAATTCCACTCTAAACGCAAATTTGTTGAATGACTTCTGAGCCCCTTACTCAAAGCAACAGCCGCCCCCTTCCCCCCACCCCCTTTTCCCAGGGCCCCACCCCTCAACTGCTACGGCCCCTCCTCCAATGCTATAGCCACACCCCTCATTCCCATAGTCGCCACCCATCCATTCCTAGGCCATGCCCCTCCATTTTCAGTACCCCCCGCTCCAGGATATGTCCCTAAGGCTCCCCGCCTTCGGACCCGCCCCCACCCCACCCCCATTACTCTGCCCTTAACCTCGTCTCTCAGGTAACGCCCCAAATCTCAGGTCCCGCCCCCATTTTAGGAAAGCCACCGCCTTCCCCTCTCCTGAGGTCGCCCGGCAGGCTGACAGACCCGCCGCTGATCTCACCTTGACTCGGACCCGCACTACCTCCCGCTCCTCCTCCTCGGCCGCCGCCGCCTGGGCTCCCCCGCCGGGCGGAGGCGCTCCGGAGCCGGCCAAGTCCGAGGACCCAGAAACCGCCGCCATCCCGCCGCCCGTCTCAGGGCGACGGTTGACCGTTGCCCCCTACCCCAAACACTGTGGGAACCCCAGAGTGTAGGATCCTGCGGCCCCACCTTGCGCCTGGGCGCAAGCGCAGTGGGCACCGTGCGACCCTGCCCCCACCGCCCCTCCCACCTGACTCAGGGGTTAGGTCGCTTCTGCGCATGCGCCTAGGGTGCTGTTGTCCGGCGCACTGGGCACTGAAAGCTAGCCTCACTTCAGCTTGGGTTGCTTTGACAGTCTACTTCCGGATTCACCTAGTTGAGTCTTAAAGCGACTACCTATTCGAGTTAGGGCTAGAGGAGTGGGTGGGAAAAGGTAGCTACCGGACTATGACATCAAGCCCCAGACCCCGCCCCTGGCGCCTGGAACCTCTGCTGATTAATGATGTCATCTTCTTCAAATACCTGTGGCCCTCACTTCAAATGGATCCGCTACACCCTGTGAAAATTCATGGAGCTGTTCATTTATGATTTTTGTAGTTTCTGCGCGTATGTTATAGTTCATTAAATCATTTCACTAAATAATTGACGAAGTCATTTTTATGTTATCTGGAGGTCCTACCTTTTTAAAGTTTGCCTTCATTTTATTTAATCCTCACAAGGCTGAGGTTGGTCCTGTTACTAAATGGTGTGTGTTCCCTGCGTATCGGATGAACATATTTTGGACGCCTTATGTATCTATCACAGAAATGCGTAAAGTCATTATCTCCATTTCATCGCACAGCACCGTGTGGCTTGAACAAAATTCCGACCGGCCTTACAAATGTTATTTTCTAAGAAAGGAATCTTGTAAGATGCCTGGACTTCAGCTACATTGCCATGCTTTGTGGATGCTTTTATTCTTAAATTTAACTTTTAAGAAAAGCCTGCAATTCAATTTTGGTTTCTTTTGAAATAATGTGTTGCCTTGGTATTAATAGTTAAATAGTTATCTCTATTTTCTGGGAAGAAAATGGGGAATTTTCCTTGAAAGTCAGAAGAGGGTTAATGGCATGTCTCTCCTCCCGTGTGCGTGGAGTAGAAAACACCTATGCTGAACCAGCAAGAGGGCGACGGAGTAAGGAGCTCCTAGAGTCAGCTCCTGCTACAGGGCAGTTAGTAAACACCCAGAGCTCTCTGGAGCTAGCTGAAGCACCTGTTTGGGGGCTCCAGGAGACCAGAAGAGCATCCTGCAATGACCCTGAAGGAATAGAAAGAGAAGACTGCCCATCTGCAGAGAAGACTCATAAGTAGAGGCTCCAAGCCGCGGAGGCCGGTGCCCATCCTCCACTGGAGGCACAAGCCACCTTGGGAGCTGTTCCGCGGCTGGAATTGAAAGCTCCACTTCCCAGAAATGGGGGAGGAAGAGACGATTGGGCACCAATTCCAGCTACTGATGAGTAAATTCAGTGGGTTACAGTATAATCCTGAGAACAGCTAAGGTTTGAGCCCGTCCAAGTCAGAAAGAGGCCAAGAGCTGCCATCTTAACTCTGTGCGGATGGAGCAGAAGGGGGGCAGACCGAAAATCCCAGTGCTGGTGGGAAGCGGCTTCTTCCCATCCAGGCCAGATTGCAGCTCTAGTCTAGACCCCAGTGCCACCTCCAGCAGGGAGGAAGCTGCGGAAACCCGTGCCAGCCTCTCCGGGAAATTACCAGCCAAGCTGCGGAGGCCAGTGATTATCCTACTGTGGTGGCACGAGCTACCACAGGAGCTTTTCTGTGGCTGGAATTGGAAACTCCATTTCCCAGAAACAGGGAAGGAGGAGAAGGTTGGCTGCTGATTTCGGCTGCTAATTAGTAGACTTAGCTGGCTAAGAGATAACCCTGGGAACAGCTGGGGTGGGAACCAGCCCAAGTTAGAAAGAGGCCAGTGGCTGCCCTTTTAACTTCGCCCCCAGCCTGAGGGGAAGCCTGGCTGACTGAAACTCTCAGTGTCAGCAGGAACCAGTTTCTTTCATGCAGATCAGCCTGCAGCCCTAGCCTAGGCTTCAGCCCCACCTCTGGCAGGGAGGAGGCTGAGGAGCCCTGCACCAGCCTATACCGGTAACTGCAGGTAACTTTAGCTGCCATTGACTGAAAACCAGAAGTCTACCAGGGCAACTGCAGTCATCTTGGACCCACACTGCATAGATTGCTGCTCACACCTGCAGCTCCGTCCCTGCCCCAGGTAGGGGAGAAAGGGATGTGAAGCCTCATCAGTCTCTCCAGGCAACTACAGTCTAGGTCTGCATTTGGATTATTCCACACAGCTATGACTCTGTCCCTACCCATGGCAAAGGAGAGAGTTGGAAGAAACTTCATTGGTCCCTGGTGCAATAAGGGCAGCGTGAACCTCCACAGCTCACAGCACCAACTACATGCTTGGCTCCTACTACACAACCAGCAAGGGAGAAAGGGCAGGAAGCACTAAACTAAAGAAAAAATTACACCCAGAGAAAAATACTCCAGTAAGCCAGATGCAAAGATACCAACAAAAAATTATGATCCACACCAAGAAACAGGAAGCTCTGGCCCAATTAAAGGAATAAGATAAGCCTCCAGACGACATAAAGGAGTTGAGACAACTAATCATAGATGTTCAAACAAATATCCTTAATAAATTCAATGACGTGGCTAAAGAGATTAAGGATATTAAGAAGACATTGGATGAGCACAAAGAAGAATTTGAAAGCATACATAGAAAAATAGCAGATCTTATGGGAATGATAGGTGCAATCAATGAAATTTAAAAAAACATTGGAATCATATAATAGCAGATTTGAGGAGGCAGAAGAAAGAATTAGTGAGTTTGAAGAAATGGCCTCTGAAAGTGAACATACAAAAGAACAGATGAAGAAAAGAATGGAAAAAATTGAACAAGGTCTTAGGGAACTAAATGACAGCAAAAGGCATGCAAACATATGTGTCATGGGTGTCCCAGAAGGAGAAGAGAAGGGAAAAGGGGCAGAAGGAATATTTGAAGAAATAATGGTAGAAAATTTCCCAACCCTATTGAAGGACATAGATATCCCTGTCCAAGAAGCGCAACCTACTCCCATCCGAAAAAATCCAAATAGACCAACTCCAAGACATATACTCATCAGAATGTCAAAGGCCAAAGACAAAGAGAATTCTGAGAGCAGCAAGAGAAAAGCAATGCATAACATATAAGGCCATCCAATAAGATTAAGTGCTGATTTCTCACCAGAAACCATGGACACAAGAAGACAATGGTCTGATATATTTAAGACACTACAAGAGAAAAACTTCCAGCCAAGAAATCTTATATCCAGCAAGACTGTCTTTCAAAAGTGAGGGTGAAACTAGAATGTTCACAGATAAACAGAGAATTTCTAAGTAAGAGACCAGATTTTCAGGAAATACTAAAGGGTGTACTAGAGCCTGAAAAGAAAGACAGGAGAGAGGGGCCTGGAAGAGAGTCTAGAAATGAAGATTATATCAATAAAAGTAATTAAAAGTATCAAAAGAGTGGTGAAAATAAAAATATGACAGATAAAACTCAAATAGTCAGGAATAAACTTAACCACTGATGTAAAGCACTTGTATTCAGAGAACTGCAACTCAATGTTAAATCAAAAAAGCCCTAAATAACTGGAAGAACATTCCATGTTCATGGATTGGAAGACTAAATATCATTAAGGTGTCAATTCTACTCAAATTGATATACAGGGAAGCAGACTTGGCCCAGTGGTTAGGGTGTCCACCTACTACATGGGAGGTCTGCGGTTCAAACCCTGGGCCTCCTTGACCCGTGTGGAGCTGGCCCATGCGCTGTGCTGATGCACGCAGGGGTGTCCCCAAGCAGGGGAGCCCCACGCGCAAGGGGTGCACCCCGTAAGGAGAGCCGCCCAGCGCGAAAGAAAGTTCAGCCTGCCCAGGAATGGCGCTGCACACATGGAGAGCTGACACAGCAAGATGACGCAACAAAAAAAACACAGATTACCATGCCACTGACAACAACAGAAGCGGACAAAGAAAGAACACGCAGCAAAATGGACACAGAAAACAGACAACTGGGGTGGGCAGGGGAGAGAAATAAATAAAATAAATCTTTAAAAAAAACAAATACAGATCTAATGCAATCCTGATAAAAAAAAATTCCACCAGCATTAAAGAAAAATTTGAAAACACGATCATTAAATTTATTTGGAAGGGTAAGGAGTCCCGAATAGCCAGAAACATCATAAAAAGGAAAAGTGAACCCTCATCTCCAGACTTTTAATCATAATACCTACCTATAGTGGTAAAAACAGCATGGTACTGGCCTAAAGACAGACACATATACCAATGGAACCAAATTTATGGTTCAGAAACAGACCCTCACAGGTATGGTCAAGTCATTTTTAACTAGCCTGTCAACTCACACAGCTCGGGCAGAACAATCCATTCAACAAATGGTGCTGAAAGAATTGGATATCCATAGCTGAAAGAAGAAAAAAGGACCCTTATCTCACACCTTACCCAAAAATTAACTCAAAATGGATCAAAACCCTAACAATAAAAGCAAGAACCATAAAACTTCTAGAAGAAATTATTGGAAAATATTTTCAAGACCTGGGGATAGGTGGTGGATTCTTAAAAGAGATAAGAGGAGGACTGAGTGGACTACTGATGTTTAATGTATGTAGAAGTTTTCATTAGCTTTACTGTAAAAGTGTGGAAATGTATAGAGTGGGTGGTAATACACAGTGAGTAACAGCCAGTTTATAAATGGGGATGTGAATGAAAATGGTAGTCTAGTTATGTAAATGCCAATTGACAGAATGCTAGAGAATAATCTAGGAACTGGATAGTATAGTAAACCAAGTGGTGGATGAGAATTGTGGTTGATGGTACAGATGTAAGAGTGTCCTTTGTTAGCTAGAGCAAATGTATATCACTACTTCAGGGTGTTGGGAATGTGGAGAAGCATGGGAAAAATATAGCTGGAGTGACCTATGGATGTGGTTAGTAGTAATAATATAATATTCTTGCATCTATGCAAAAGATATACTGTGTTGATTCTGAGGCAGGATGGAAAATGTGAGCCAAATGTACACTATGGACATGGTAACAATCAGATGATATTATTTTATTTGTAGCAAATGACACACCACATTGTGGTGTGTTGATGGAGGGGTGTTGTTTGGAAATTCTGCACATGTGCATGATTGTTTTATAAGTTTACAACTTCTGTCATAAAAAATATATTTAAAAAGTAATAATAGGGTGGGTTGGGGGAAAATCACACCAAATGTAAGATAAGGATTATGATTCGTAGTAAGATTTTGACAATATTCTTTCATAATTTGTAACAAATGTCTCACAACAATGCAATGTGTTGGTGGAGGGTTGATGTATGGGACCCTTGTATGATGTTATGCATGTTTGCTTTCTAAGTTCACAACTTTTACTGTACACTTAATTGTTTATGTATGTTCATATATAAATGATATAAAGATGATAATAGAATTGGTTGGGGGAAAATAATTTGTTTAGTAGTAATATTTTGACAATGCTCTTTAATCATTAGTTAAAAAGGTTTAACAACAATGCAAGTTATTAGTGGTAGAGTGAGTTGTGAGAGTCCTGTATGATGTTATATATGTTTATTTTGTAAATTCACAACTTTTATTATACACTTATTGCTTATGTATGTTTATGTATGAGTGATATACTTCGATAAATTAAAAAAAACACAACTATGCTTCTGTTGGATTTTCTGATGGATACAAGGGGTTTGAGAGCTTCTCATTTAAAGGATTATAGGGTGGAAGGAGCAAGCCCTTAGTCTGGAGCTTGCTGTCTTTTGCCAAGTCTCCGAACCTTAACTGCTGTTGCGTGTAGAAATCCAGCCGGGTGAGTACAGTGAGTACCCAGGGCCCCAGGGCCCATCTCTCACAGTACACTCCCTCACTAGGAGCAAGGTATCCTAGATCCAAACCCTGGCACAGCCATTGAGACTTAATGTCTTTAACTATAAAGTAGAAATCATGTACCTAGGGTTGTTGTGAGGATTAAGTAGGGTAATTCACGTAAAATGCCTGGAATGGTGTATGGCCACATAGTGGACGCTCAAAAAATGTTAGTTGTAATAATTATATTAGATTATAATATTATAGCATATAATCTAGTAGTATATGTTATAATTATATAATGTAAGAAAACAATAGAGGTTTGGTATTGTATATCTTAGTTATAAAGTTATCTAAATAACTATGCTTGTTATGATAATGGTAGTTATATTTATTCATTCACTCATTCTACACCCATAGTCATTTGTTTATACTCTTGAACTACCAGCCACTTCCTCTCTTCTCATTTCTGTTTCCCCAGTCTTCTGTCCTGTGCCTGGTGGGACACAGATAAATTAAAACACAGTTCCAAGTATTTGACTATGAACCATACATTAGATGATATTGTATCCACGTTTAATTTCCTGGGTATGGTAATGGTGGGCACAGATTTTAGACAGGGGTGTGTTGTGGTCAGATGCCTCTGTCTTGGTTGTGGAGAGTGAGCCTTGGATGGAAAGATATGGAAGAAATCCAAAAGGAGGTCCTGGGGAGAGCTTTCTCTTTCATTTGTCTATTCATTCTTCCATTCCACAAATACCAAGTGTATAGGCCACATATATTAATTCATTTAATCCTCATAACAACCCTATAAGGGAGGTACTATTATTATTAGCATTTTGCAGATGAGAACACAGAAGGCCAGAGAGTTTAAGAAACATGCTCAAAGTCAAAAGATAGTAAGTGGCAGAGAGAGTAACCATTGCAATGGCTGGAAGGTGGGGTTGTCCCTAGAGCAAGGAGGCCAGCACGCCATAAGCAGAGTAAATGAAGGGGTGAATCACGGGATATAATGGTGGAAAAGTAAGTGGGGCGAGGTCATGCAGGGCCTTGGCCTCATGGTAAGACATTTATCAAAAGGTACACCATTAGCACAATCAGAGCCAGAGTTTGAACTGACATCCTGCTCAACACAGTTCACCTGAAGCCAGTCTACTGGTATCCACAGTTTTATTTTTCATTCTTTGCTATCTCCTCAAAATTCATCTTGTAGCCTAGGTGAATGATAGGGAGATTGTGGGGTGAGTGATAGGGGGTCTGTGGGTGAATGATAAGGGAGACTATAGGCAGGGATTCTTAATCAGGGGTCCGTGAGTTTGAATTGAAAACATTATTCTTGTGGGGACGTGTTGGTATGGGTGTGATATATTTGTTAAATAATACATAGCATAATGCGGACTTAGTAAGGGGTCTGTGGTTTCCACCTCACTGACCAAGGGTTCTGTGGAAAAAAAAGGTTAAGAACCCCTGCTGTAGGGTGAGTGGTGGAGGGGCTGTGGAGTAAGCGATGGAGGTATGTGTGTGGGGGAAATCATTGGGATCTCTGGGGTGAGTCTTTGAGGCGAATGAATTTTGGGGGTTGATTGGGATGAATGATGGGGTCTGTGGGGTGAGTACTGGGGTTCCTCTGGCTTGAGTGATGGGGAGTCTGTGGGTAAGGTATGTGAGGTCTGTAGGGTGAGTGATGAGGGTTCTGGGAGAGGAGTACTGGGGGATCTGTGGAGCATGCAGTGGGGTCTGTGGGCTGAGTGATGGGCAGTCTGGGGTGAATTATGGCAGCTGTCGGGTGAGAGATGGGGTCTACGGGGTGAATGAGGGAGGACTGTGAAATAAGTGACAGTTATGAGGAGTGAGTGATGGGTGGCCTGTTGGGGAGTGATTAGTCTCGGGTATGTGATGGAAGGTCTTTGAGGTGAGCTGGGAAGTGACTAGGGTGAGTGATAGGGGTTCTGTAGGGTGAGGGGTAGGGGAATCCGTGGAGTGACGGGTTTTGTCAGGTGATAGGTCTGTGGGGTGAATACTGGGGAGTAAGAGGGGTGAGTGATGGGGCATTAGTGGGGTGATAGGGACTGTGTAAGGTGATTGATGCGAGATCTGTAGGATGAGTGATGGGGCGAGTTCAAGGGTGAATATTGGGGGGTCTGGTGAGTGATGGACAATCTGTGAAATCGATGACTGGGGAGCCTATAGGGGGATAAGAGGGTCTGTGGGGTGAATGATGGGCCATCTGTGGTATGATTGATGGGGATCTATGGGGTATATGACTGGGATTATGTGCAGTGAATTACGGTATCTGTTGCACAAGTTATAAGGTCTATGAGGTTGATGGAGGATTGTGAGATGAGCGATGTGGGTTGTGTGTGGGTGAATAATGTGGGGTCTGTGGAATGAGTGAGGGGTATCGGGGAGGTATGTGTTGAGCTGTGTGTGGGGTGAGTGCTGGGGAGTCTGTGAGATGAGTGGTCTGGGGCCTTTTAGCTTAATGATGGGGCATCTGTGGGATGAGTGCTGGGGTGTATGTGCGGATGGAGGTTTGTGTGGTGAGTGATACGGGTTTGTGAGGTCATAAATGAGAGGTCTATGTGATGATGACAGGGACATGTGGGCCGAGAGATGGATGGTCCATCGAATGAATGATGGAGGGGTCTGTGGGCTCAGCCATGGGGCATCTCTGGGGTTAATAAAGATCTCTCAGAGCTAGAGTCAAGATCTTTTATTTCCTGATTTTAAAGACTGCCACCACTCACTACCACTCACCAGGTTCTCTTCTCTCCTTGTCCCAGTGGCTCCTGCCACTGGCTCCACATAATTACTGCACATTCCTCCCCCTCCCCCCATCCTGTCTCTGGCTCTTTTCATTCCCACCCATCAGCCTGGGGGAGCGGGATTTGACTCTTCTAGCAGGCAGTGAGTTCCACATCAGCCAGTGTTCAAAGCCGAGCCATTAGTTCCGCTTGCTTTTGGCTTTTGTGGCCTTGGCATCCAGTGTGCTCTGGGCATGAGTGAGCTGCTTCACAGAATCAAGCACAAGCACTCCGGGCAGCACCAGCCAAATTGCATTCAAGAAAACAAAGTAGAACCAGAAGTGGAGCGGGTGGCCCAGCTCCCCATGCTGGAATCCATCGCGTTGCTCTGTCAGGAAGTAGAGTACATCCCCGTAGATCTGGCCTGTGCGAAAGAGGAGGAGAATACCCTGTAAGGAAGTAGGAACTATTCTACCCTCTCCGTTCTAAGGCATTTTCCTCAATTATCATTCAAGGTCTCAGAGCTCGGGATTCCTGAATTCAGAGAACTAAATATTCTGAAATCATAGAGCAGAAAATTCCAGAAGTCAGAAAGCTGAACATTTCTGACCTTAAGAGAGCTCATATCTCCAGGATTTAGGGCAGCTCAAAATTGCTGAATTTGAGAGAGCTCAGGATTCCAGAACTACAGAGAACTCATATTTCCAAAACTAGGGAAAGTGAATGATTTAAGAACATAAGAGGACTGAATCTCAGATGAAAGGAGCTCAGACTTCTGAACCTGGAGGAGCCAGGGGCTTCCTATCACCATAGACAACCTCATGTAACCTTCATAGGAGACTCTGTGATGGAGTTGGATGAATGAACCTTCCCTGCTTGAGGGTGCAGGCTCAGAGAGTGGAAGAAACTGTCACAGAACTTCAGGGGGTTTGTGACCCAGTGTGATTCAATCCTGAATGGGCACAATTGAGAGATCCTACCCACAGGGCTTCCCTGTGTCTGTGTCTCCCCCATCAACCCTCCCATGCCCAGTTGTAGGCCCCCTCCTCACCCACAGAGATCACGAGCTGTAGGACAAAGCGGTGGGGTTGTTGACGGAGAAAGGCGATCACCACCCACAGGCTGAGTGGTCCCCACATCAAAACTGTGACAGACTCCATGCATATCATGAAGTTGTCACCCCTGCAGGAGAAAGGATAGTGGATGCTTGACATCAGTATGTTCTGCCCACAGGGTACCCCCATTAGTGCTCCAGGACTCACTACCACCCCAAATCTCCACCAAGAAAAGCAAACACTTACATGATGTATCGGCTGTGTATGTTCTGCCCACAGGGTACCCCCATTAGTGCTCCAGGACTCACTACCACCCCAAATCTCCACCAAGAAAAGCAAACACTTACATGATGTATCGGCTGTCTCCCTTGGCATACTCTTTCCCTACAGAGAACAAGAGAGATACATGAAGAATAAAAGCAGAAAAAAGAACTTAAAATTGTGAGAGCTGGAGGCCCTTGTAAGAAGGAAGCCTTCATTACCTCTCCCTGCCTCAGTTTCTTCATCTGCAAAATGGGGTAGCTATTTGAATTCTACAAATTAATACAAAATCCAATTATGTTTTCTTTAAAGACTTATTTATTTATTCCTCCCCACCTCCTCGTTGTTTGCATATGCTGTGTCTGTTTGTTGTGTGCTGGTCTTCTCTTTTTAGGAAGCACTGGGAACCAAACCTGGGACCTCCCATCTGGGAGGAAGGCACCTAATCGCCTGAACCACCTCCACCCCCTGCTTCATTGTGTCTCTCATTATGTTTCCTCGCTGTATCTCTTGGTTGCATCATCTTGTTGCGTCAGCTTACTGCACTAGCCCGTCTTCTTTAGGAGGCACTGGGAACCAAACCTGAACCTCCCATGTGGTAGGCGGGAGCTCAGTTGCCTGAGCTACATCCACTTCCCCACAATTATTTTGTTTCTATAGAAAACAAGATAAGTATGTGAACCCAGTATAGAACACTAAGTGTTGCTGCGATTGTTTGGTACTTAATAAATATTTGTGGAATGAAAAGATGGCATGAAGGAACCACAGAATACACAGATTCCCATGCTGCCGACAACAACAGAAGCAGACAAAAAAAAGAACATACAGCAAAGGGACAGAGAGAACAGACAACGGGGTGAGGGAGGGGAAGGGGAGAGAAATAAATAAAATAAAATCTTAAAAAAAATAAAAGGAAGCACAGAGAAAGAGTGAGATCAAGAGTGAAAGTGTGGGAAGCAGATGTGGCTCAGGAGACTGGGCTCCCGCTTACCACATGGGAGGTCTCTGGTTCGGAGCCCGATGCCTCCTAAAGAAGACAGCAAGCTGGCATGAGGGGCAGATGTGGCAAGCTGACACAACAAGAGATATAAGAAGAAGAAATATAATGAAAGACACAACAAAGCAGGGAGCAAAGGTTCCCAGTGCCTCCTAAAGAAGACAGTGAACTGACCTGACAGGCAGGCATGGCAAGCTGACTCAGCAAGATGATGAAGCAAGAGATACAGGGAGGAAAAACAATGAGATACAACAAAGCAGGGAGTGGAGGTGGCTCAAACAATTAGGTACCTCCTCCCACATCCAAGGTCCCAGATTTGGTTCCTGGCACCTCCTAAAAAACAAGGAAGATGAAAAGACACAGCAAGTGTAAACAACAAGAGAGTGGGGATTAATAAATAAATAAAATAAATCTTTAAAAAAAGAGCGAAATTGAGTACACAGTTGAACAGATGAATGATGAATTACATAGATGACTGCAAGAGTGAGCAGAGAAATCAATAAGAAAAAGACAGACTACCTAATGTAAATAAAGATAGGAAGGAAATATGAAAAGGTTCTTCACAAGAGGATTTCCAAATGGCCAATAAACATATGAAATGTGCTCAAACTTCCCTTAGGCACCAAGAAAAAGCAAATTAAAACCTTGAGGAGGGAGCAGATGTAGCTCAAGCAATTGGGCTCCTGTCTACCATATAGAAAGTCCGGGGTTTGATGCCCTGGACCTACTGAAGGCAAGCTGGCCCATGTGGAGTGCTGGCCCGCACAGAGTACTGCCCCACACAAGAGTGCTGCCCCGTGCAGGAGTGCTGACCCACGCAGACAGCTGGAGGAGCAAGATGACACAACAAAAAGAGATACAGGTGGCAGACTTGGCCCAGTGGTTAGGGCGTCTGTCTACCACGTGGGAGGTCCACGGTTCAAGCCCCAGGCCTCCTTGACCTGTGTGGAGCTGGCCGGTACGCGGTGCTGATGTTCACGGGGAGTGCCTTGCCACGTGGGGGTGTCCCCCGCATAGGGGTGTCCCCTGCGTAGGGGAGCCCCATGAGCAGGGGTGCGCCCCGTGGGGAGAGCTGACACAACAAGATGACGCAGCAAAAAGAAACACGGATTCCTGTGCTGCTGGCGGTGGCAGGGGCGGACAGGGTGGATGCAGCAGGTGGACGCAGGCAACAGACAACAGGGGTGGGGGGGAGGGGAGAGAAATAAATAAAAATAAATAAATCTTTTAAAAAAAGAGAGAGATACAGAGGAGAGACAAGAGACGCAGCAGATCAGGGAGCTGAGGTGGTACAAGAGAATGATCGCCTCTCTCCCACTCCAGAAGGTTCCAGGATTGGTTCCTGGAGCTGCCTAATGAGAATACAAGCAGACATAGAAGAACACACAGCAAATGGACACAGAAAGCAGACAACGGGGGGGGTGGGGGGGTGGGGCGGGGGATAAATAAATAAATCTTAAAAAAAAAAAAAAAAAACAACCCCAAGGAGCTACCACTCACATCCACTAGGATAATTAAAATTTAAGGAACATCTGACCATAGCAAGTGTCAAGAATGTGGAGGAACCAGAACCCTCTTATACTGCTGGTGGGAATGTAAAATGGTATAACCATTTTGGAAAACAGTTTGGTAGCTTCTTATAAAGTTAACCACACATAACCAACAACCCAGTCGTTCCCCTCCTACATAATTCCCCAAGAGAAATGAAAGCCTATGCCCACACACAACTTCTGTAAGAATTGTCCCAGCTGCTTTATTCATAATGCCGAAAAGGAGTATTGTTTATACCAGCAAAAGATTTGGGGGAAATGCCCATCAATACTGGACAAATCAAATCATTCTGAAACATCTATGCTTTAAAGGTTTTTTATGAATGACAAGGAGTGATCTCCAGGATACACTGTAAAAAAAAAGTAAAGTTCCGAAGTGTATATAGCCTGCTACCACTTGTGTTAAAAAGGCGGAAATAAAAACAGTAACGATAACAATAATAGTAGTAGTAGTAGAAGTGGCAGTAAACATAAGACATCTATTGTGTGCCAAGCCCAGTTCTAACTGCCTTATGTATATTTGGGTATTATTATTACCTTCCTTTTACAGCTGAGCAATCTGAAGGCTTTGTGTGTAATTTACGGGTACATAATTCTGGAAGGAAGCATAAGTGATTATCAGCAGTGTTTATTTGTGTGTTTGGGGAA
This sequence comes from Dasypus novemcinctus, assembly GCF_030445035.2. Classification (NCBI taxonomy): domain Eukaryota; kingdom Metazoa; phylum Chordata; class Mammalia; order Cingulata; family Dasypodidae; genus Dasypus; species Dasypus novemcinctus. The sequence goes on along the minus strand of NC_080704.1, from coordinate 56,369,276 downwards.
ATAAGGTGGATAGAAGGCAGATTTTCATGGTATACATCTGCAGCAGTTTGACATGGTTATGAATTCCAAAAATAGATATTGGATTATGTTTGTAATCTGATCTGTACCTGGGCATGACTGAGTTATGATTAGGGCATTGAGTCCCTACCCCTTGGTTGGCGGGGACTCACAGATAAAAGGCATGGCCAAGGACAGAGTTGGGGGTTTTCTGATGTTGGAGTTTTGATGTTGGAGTTTGATGCTGAAGAGCTGGGAAGTAAGCTCACAGAGGAAAGAGAAGCCAGCCCCAGGAAGGAAGGAACCTTGAACCCAGAGGAAAGGAATCCCCAGGAACGTAAAGAACCCAGGAAGCCTGAACCCTCACGGATGTCGTCAGCCATGTTGCTCCAAACAGACTTTGGTGAGGGAAGTAACTTATGCTTTATAGTCTGGTATCTGTAAGCTCCTACCCCAAATAAATACCCTTTATAAAAACCAACCCATTTCTGGTATTTCGCATCAGCACCCCTTTGGCTGACTAATACAACATCTTAAAGTGGATTTTTTTTTTTTACCCCTGTGGCATGATGACAACAAAAACAGTTAAATACATTTTAGAAAATAAAGGAGGGGAGCGGATGTAGCTCAAGCGGTTGAGTTCCTACTTCCCATGTATGAGGTCCTGGGTTCAATCCCTGGTACCTCCAAAATAAATAATAAGTAAACTAAGGAACGGAAGAAGAGTTGGTGGGTAGGTAGATATCCAAGCCAATCTTTGCACAGAAACCCCCTTCCCACAGCTCATGAAAGAAGTCAGGACTCACAGAGTTGGGATAAAAAGGCTTGGTCTCCAAGGAGATTCTCGTGGTAAAGGATGAACCACCCCTCGATCACCAGGTGAATGAAACCGCACACTGCAAACCAGCACAGGGACAGTCGACGCCAAGTCCCCAGTGGGACGACTGCAGCTCGACCTGACAGCAGCCATGTGGTCACGACTATGACCCCCGAGACGGAGAAGAGGCCAGCCAGGAGATGACAGGTGGAGAGGTCATTAGGCACAAAATTGTCTAGCCTCATGTGCTGAGGCCAGTAAGGGTGCAAGGGGCTGGCGATGGTGTTCATATCTTTGTAGGCTGACGGCTGTGCCTGGTTAAGAAGAGAGGAGAAAAAAGGTACAGACAAACCTGGCAAAGAGAAAGCACAGAATGAAATAGTAAAATCAAATCCATTAATCACATTAAATGCAAATGGACTAAATTTACCAGTTACTAGATGGACTAAAAGGCTGGATTAAAGATAATCTAATTGTGTGCTATTTTAAAAACTTGACTGAAATACAAGGCCACAGAAGGACTGAAAATTTGCTCCAGTTCTCCGGGACCCATTATTATGATGCAGTAGATACAGGAACCACTTGGTTCCTGCCCTCAGGGGTCGAAGTCTGATGGGGGATTCATATGACCCAGGCCTGGTCCCAGCTCTCAGAGGTCACAGTCTGATGGGGGAAACAAAGGGACCAGGCTTGGACCCATTACAGGGGTCACAGTCTTGCACCGTTCAATGGAAAGCTATACCCTTCCTGTAGTCCTGCCCAACTGGAGGGAGACAGATAATCAGAACCATGACCTCAGGGCCAGAGTTTGTAAAGCCAGGCCGGCTCCGCGGTAATGGCTCAGGCTGACAACACGCAAAAGAAAGAGGTGAGGAACAGGGAGAAGCAGGGCGGGCGGGGCGCGGGCGTGCCGCAGGCCGACCTTTCACTGCTGAGAGTTCGGGGATGGAATGGGGGACTGGGCGCAGAGCACTCACCTAGCAGCGCGGTCACCGCGGCCTCTCCTACAGGTTCTCTGCCTTCCTTAGGCTGGCTCGGGCGGCTCCAGAATATCTAGCAGAGGCGTTTCCCTTCACGGGCTTCCCCACCTCCCAGAGTGGAGCGTCCTGGGGAGACGGGGAAGGTGGCCCCTGACCAATAAGCAGCCTTCTCAGCACTGCCGGGCCCGCCCCCGCGCGCGGTGCCGTTTTCACTGTTGGTGGAGACCTAGTCAGCAGAGGGGCGGAGGCGGGGACGACCGCAGAGCGGTTAATTACAACCCGGAGTCAGTGAAGCGCCCACCGCCCACCCTTCCCCTCCCGCTGGATAAATCCGCCCTGCTTTGTCACCACTCACCTCCTTTTCTAGGTAGGGCGACTAATCGGGCAACCTCCTTTCCCCCAGTCCCAAAGCCCGAATGGTCAAGAAAACTGTTAATTCGCTAGGCAAATCAACAGATCACACTGCCCTCTGCTCCCAACCTCCGCCCCTCAGTCCTTAGGCTCTTCAGCGCTCAGAATTCCTGTCCTAACAGCAGCGGGTCACCCTTGCTCTCCCGACTTAAAGTCAGAAGTCCTAATCAGACCCCCCAGGCCCCTCAGTCCTGCGGGCCGAGTGGCATGATGACGCGCGATTTCCCTGTACCGGCTTTAAAGAGCCGGTAGGAACTCCGTAAGCCTTAGCCAATCGGCGCCCATGCCGCGCAATCAGAATTCAGACCCACAAGACCTCCTAACCAATAGGAGCCCAAACCCCTCCGTACTGAAGACTGATAAGCATCAACCCTTCATCTGTCTTTGTCTTCCCTCGCTGTCACAGTCAGAACAACCCATCAGAACGCGCATCCCAGGGAGTGAAATGTGGCTCAAGCAGTTGAGCACCTGCTTCCCAGATGGGAGGTCTGGGGGATCAAACCCCGGTGCCTCCTAAAATAAAAATAAACAAACAACAAGCAAACAAATGGGAAAAATAAAAAAAACCAAAACACCTATCTCAGGGGCACCAATGTGGCTCAGTGGTTGAGCTCCAGTTCCCAAATACAAGGTCCCCGGGTTCAGACCCCCAGCTACAGTACCTCAAAAAAAAAAAAAAAATGCAGATGCCTCCATTTTCCACCAATTAGACTCAGGCCTCCTTCTCATCCAACTTTCCAATCTGTGCCCGTGCCACGCTAATCAGTTAGGACCGGGCCACTGCCATCCTCGGGCTCATTATCCAATTTTGAATCATAGATTAACCCTGGACCAATCACAACTTACTCCCTCTTCATGGTTTCCAGCTTCTAAATCTTGATCCATGCTTTACCCTTTCCGCGCTCACAACCTAATCCCCTCTGAGCAGTAAAGAAAGAGCCTATCATAGCTTTCCTACTTTTATTTGACAATAACAAACTATATAAAAAGGGAGAAGGCGGGGAGACCCTGATCTCCCCCTCTTTGCTTCCCAGCATATCCTCCACCCCTAGGGCCCCAGCAGGGAACACTCCCTCCCCGCCTTGTAGTGGAGTGGAGATAGACAGGCATGGAATGATGTGTGTGTGCAGTGTGTGTGGGGGTATTGGGGGTCAAGGATGGAGAGGGGCCTGCCCTCATCCCCCATCAGAGCTGACGCCCTGAGGAGGGGTCTCGAGGAGGCTGTGAGGGTCCACAGATGTGCCTCAGCCTATGAGACGGTAGAAGATCCAGCATCCGAAAGTGACCCAGTGACTGGCCCAGCTGAGCTCTGACCACTTGTGGACAGTGTATGCCATTCCGTAGCCCTGTGGGAGAGAGAGAGGTGATGGTCCTGCTCAGTCAGGACAAAGAAGGTCTCAGGAAAATGCATCTCTTGCTCAAGGTCATTGCTGTGACTCCATGGTAATTCCAGGTGAGGCCCCAGAGAAAGGCCCGTGTACCTATAAAAGGTAAACCAGATTTAGGTTTTTGTGGGTTTTTTTTTCTTTGTTCTTTTGTGTTTTCTTCTTTTAAAAAATCATTTTGTAGTAAATTCGCAGTGATTTACAGCAGATTAGAGGTTACCGGGGAAAGGGAGAGTGATGATTAAAAAAAAAACATTTGAAAATAAGACAAGGCAGTCCCACTGTCTGGCCTGTAATCTTCCTAATCTATAAAGAGCTAACAGACATCAATGTCTTAAAAAGACAAAAATTGGCAAAGAAAGTGATCAAGCTATTCCTAGTAAAGGAAAAACAAATAGCTCTTAAAACATATGAGAAGGTGCTCTGCCTCACTTAAAATCTTGCCCCTATCAAACCAGCAAACATATCCAGGAGGTTTGAAAAGGCACCCTGTGCTGGTGGGGCAACAGGCACATTGCCAGTGGGAGGGCAGGAGGTAACTTCTCCATTTTGCAATCAGGAATAGATCCTACAGTTGTAGCTGCACCTGTGTGAGTATGAGGTTACCTGCTGCAGCACCATTTGCAATAGGAAAGGACTGGAAACCCTTTGAGTGGCTACCAATAAGGGGCAAATTAAATAAACTATGTCACATCCTCACAATGGGAAAAAAAAAATGAATGAAGGGAGCAGATGTGGCTCAAGCAGTAGAGTGCCTGCTTCCTACATGGGAGGTCTCTGGTTTGATCCCTGGTGCCTCCTAAAAAAACAAACACTAAGCAAACTATTGGAAATAAACACAACAGCTCAGGGGAGCCATGTACAGGCTCAGTGGTTGAGTGCCAGCTTCCCCACACCCGAGGTCCCGGGTTCGATCTCTGGCCCTGGTACCTCAAAAAAAAAAAAGAAAATTAAAAAGAATGAGAACATTCTCTCCATACCCATGTGCAAGAGTCTCAAGAATTATAATGTGGAAAAAAGCAACCTGCACAAGAGTGTCTTTCATGTGCTACCATTTGAGTAAAATCCGGGGAAGAGGGGATATGTGGGCCTCCTGTGCCACATGGGTGGTGGGACCCATGACTGACAGTGAGGCCTTCCAGAAGCTCAACGTTCTGTACCATGCCACCCACTGCGTCCTGACACAGGACCCCAAGCACCAGGCACTGGTAAGGTTTTCCAGCCCCACGAAGAGGACCACAGCGATGTGGCTTGTCCTGCGGCAGGACCGCTCAGGGAAGAGGAACTTCTGTCATGGTTGCTCTTTCTTTCTCCATCCTGGGTCTGACTTGCACCCAGTGCCAGAGACGGCATAGGGGCCAGGGCTGGGCAGTATAGACCTACCCAGCTTGTGGGTGCAGCCAACGATTTCTCAGCGATCTCAGGCATCTACTCTGGGGAGACCGGCCTGAGGTCCAGCTGGGTATCCAGGCAGATCCCAAATCACCAAAGCACCTGCCAAACACAGCCCACCCCAGTCCAGCCCACCTTCCTAAGGAGAAAATGCAGCCTCAGAGGGCCAATCACCAGTGTTAGGTTCATCCTGTCTTCTCCCCAAATAAGGTTAAATTCTGTTGACAAAAAACAAAAAACAGGAGAGGGAATTAAAATGTATGTTTATATTTGCTTGTGTTGAAATTTTGGAAGAATGTTTTAATAAAATGAACAAAGGTGGGACGTGGACACGGCTCAACTGATAGAGCATCCGCCTACCATATGGAGGGTCCAGGGTTCAGTACCCAGGGCCTCCTGATCTGTGGTGAGCTGGCCCACACGCAGTGCTGCCACACTCAAGGAGTGCTGTGCCACGCAGGGGTGTCCCCCGCATAGGGGAGCCCCACGCGCAAGGAGTGCACCCCGTAAGGAGAGCCACCCCGCATGAAAAAAGTGCAGCCTGCCCAGGAGTGGCCCTGCACACACGGAGAGCTGACGCAGCAAGATGACGCAACAAAAAAGAGATGCAGTTTTCCGGTGCTGCCTGGTAATGCAAGCGGACGCAGAAGAACACACAGCGAATGGACACAGAGAGCAGACAACCGGGGGGGAGGGGGGGGGGCCGGGGAAGGGGAGAGAAATAAATAAAACAAATCTTTAAAATAAATGAATAAATAAATAAAATGAACAAAGGTGGTTGTCTGTTAAGGGCGCAGAGCGCAGTACTGGGAAGAAAGGGCCTGGGATGGGAGCAAGACGTTTCCCTGAATATCTTGAAAAGTGTTTGGTATTTGAACCATGTGATATACACTACTTATTTTTAAATATTTAATAAAAAGTTTTTTTAAACTTAAAGAAGAAGCATAGCCCAGATTTTTCACACTCAATTTGAATACAAATTTTAAAAATCGTTTTAAATGACAAAAACAATATGAAATAAAGTTTTGTTTTCAATAAAAAAGAGTACAAACTTTTTTAAAAAAGGAAGTAAAACTTGGATTTTGCAAGAGCCAAATTTCTAAAAGTTATCTACAAAATTGTTCACAATTGTAAGATACGGGCTATAGTTAGTAGCAATATTTTGACAACTTCTTTCATAGTTTGTAACAAATGTTTCACAACAAGGCAAGGTGCTGGTGGTGGGGTGATGTATGGGACCCTGTATGATGATATGCTTGTTTGTTTTGTAAGTTCACAACTTTTACTACACACTTATTGTTTACGTATGTTCATGTATGAATGATATACATCAATAACATTTTATTTTTAAAATGTTTTTAATTTAAAAAGAAGTAAAACCTGGAATTTGCATACTCAGCATGAATAAAAATAATATATACATGTTAATATAAATGTTTAAAGTAGATAAACCCAGAGTTGGTACCCTCAACCTGAGTAAAACTACAATATCTTTTTTTTTTAAAGTAAATAAGAACGACAACCCAGATCTTGCTACTTCTACTTACACAGAAAAGAAATGAAATAAAAATTAATAATAAAAAAAGTAACGCCTGGGTTTTGGACCCCATCTCTATAAAATACATCTATTCATTTAAAAGAAGTGAAACACCGATTTGGCCTGCTCCAGCCAAATTAAAGACCCAGCAGTATGAAAGGACCAGAAGGACAGTGAAAAGGACTGAGAAGCACTGCCTGCACCAGCTAAAGAAACCCAGCCTGGAGACCTCAGGCCTCGCTGCCCCACCTCGGTCCTCGCATTTCCCGTAAGTGGTGGCACCATCCCAGGCTAACCCTTCCGGGGTCCCAGGACTCCACCTCACCTGCTCCTCTGTGGTGTCGTCCACGTCCACATCGAACAGAGAGCCCAGGTAGGCCAGGTGGAAGATGGCCAGGGCCCCAAAAAGCAGGTTTAAGGCTCGCACCCCCAGGCCCTGTGCGGGGGACAGACAGATAGGCTCGACTGCTGGACCTGCTCGCTGTCGCCCCAGCCCCACCCGAGCAGGGGAGCCCAGGGAAACACACAAGATGCAGTGGGTCCGAGGAGTGGGGATGGCCAAGGTACCCCCTGAGGTATGAAAGAGATGGTTCAGACCCAATGTGGGGAGGTCAAAGGGTATCACTGAGGAGGAGGGGCCTGTTAACAGTGAGGGTGTCCAGGTCATGTCCAAGTTGGGGGGAAGTGAGAGTATTCAGGCAGAGGAGGAAGAATGGTGGGTCATGGAGTCAGGGCTTTCATGGTGAGGGACATCAGTTGTCGGGTGCGAGGACAAATACAGGGTTGTCTTCTTATTGCAAACAGAATGAAAACAAAACAAAAACAAGTCCCTACTATCACCTCTAGGGCCCTAAGGGGCGGGGGCCGTTGGCGACATCTCCACTCACCCCTCCCACCACCGTCCCCCCCACTCCTTGGTCACTCTGCTGGAGACACACAGGTCTCCTAGCTGTTCCTCCATATCCCGGGCCCACTCCCATCTCCGGGCCTTTGCCCTGGTGATTCTCTCCCTCACCTACCTCAGTTAAAGAGTGCAAAAGTGACCTCCTCCGGGAGGCCCTCCCTGACTTGCCAATTTAAAGCTGAAACTACCCAGACCCTGATATTTCCTGTCCCCTTTCCTGTATTTCTTTTCACCTTAGCGCTAATCCCCACGTAGCAAACGATCATGCTTCACTGGCGTATTTTTTTTACTGTCTCCCCCATTCAAAAGTTAGTTCCATAAGGACCGGGACTTTGTCCACCCCTAGCACCTAGTACAGTGCCTGGTACCAGCAGGTAGGCAATAAATATTCGCTGGGGGAAAGAATGCCAGGTGTGCATATACACAGGCGTGCAATAAATGTCTGGTCTAGAAATGGCTGCCGATGACTAGAAGCCAGGTTATGAGGACGGCTCAGGCACCGGAAGAGGAAGCCGGGCACCCTGAGAGAGATATAAGATGGGAACAGAAGTATCATTTTCTTTGAGGGGCGGGGGGGGAGGGTCCTGGGCACGAGGTCCACCCGCCCCCCACCCATCAGCTGAACCCTCACCAAGCGATGCTGATGTGAACAGTCTGGTGGGCACCGCTTCGACAAGACGCAGGCACTGAGGATCCGAGCCAGGCGCTTCCTGAGGACTGGGGTGGGTTGGGGGAGGGGGGGAGGGGATCAGGGTGGCCTCCGGGGATGGGGTTTCCAGTCCCTCACCAACCTCCTTCCACCTTGTCCAGGCCAGGGCCGCTGGGCTGAGCCCTGCACTCACCGTGCTCCACGTAAGTGATAAACGCCAGGGACAGCAGCACCGCCGCCAGGTGGAAGCTGAAGCCCTGAGGGCATCCAGGGTGGGGCAAGGAGATGAGCTGGGAGGAGACCTTGCCACCCACCCCCCACCCACCCCCCAGCCCACTGGCCCAGCTTCCACCCTCAGCCCTCAGCCCTGCTCACGTGCAGGAGGGCGCTGGCTGCATAGGTGACCAGCACAGCTGAGAAAGTCCCCAGGCGGAGTGCATTCTTGAAAACGTCTGGAGGGAGGAGATGTGGGTCAAGATACTCCTGAGATCCCTCCTGCCCTTCCTGGAAGGCCATAGGGCAGGATAAGGAGACCCACAACCTGTGGGAGCCCCCGTTCCCCCAGTTTAAACCCTCAAGATGGCTTCAAATTTCACAGGTCCCGAACGAGCTCTGGCTCATCTCTCCAAACCCAGTCCCCACCACCCACCCTGGTGTCAACCCCAGTTAGGCCAAGGTCAACTCCACTCTTTCAGTTCCTAAGGGTAAAAACTTTGATCCACTCCCCCGTGCCCCTCCCCACATCCTATCTCGGCAACTTCTGTCAGTTCCACCTTCAAAATTTATCCTGAATTTGACCTCTCCTAACCATGCCCACTGCCCACTGCCACCTCCATCAGTGGCTCCTGCAATGGCCTCCTCACCGCTTCTGCCTTTGCCCCCTTCCCAGTCCTCTGCTACAACACAAGTCAGGCATGGTCCTCCCCTGCTCTGACCCCTGCCATGGCTCTCATCTCCCTCAGACAAAAAACCCAAGTCATCCACGATGGAGGCCCTACAGGATCTGGGACCCTGACACCCCTCTGACCTCACCTCCTACCACTGTCCCCCTCACTCACTCTGCTCCAGCCACACTGGCCACCTAGCTGTTCCTCACATAAACCAAGCAACCTCCTGCCTCAGGACCTTTGCCCTGGTTGTTCCCTCCATCTGTTATATTCTTCTTCTACAAATTTACATTGTTAGCTCCCTCACCTTCCTCAGGTCTTTGTTCAAATGCCACTTCCTCAGGGAGACTTCCCCTAGTTAATTCATTTTAATTTGCAACCTGCCCCCTAACTGCTCCCCTCTCCCCTGGGCCAACACTCCTAGATCACCCTTACCTGCTTTATTTTTCACCTAGCTCTCATCACCACCTGAACTATTGTGTAGTTCTTGTTTATTATCTGCTCCATCCCCAGTAAAATACCAGCTCCTCGTGGGCAGGGGTGTATGTCTTTTTTTTTTCTCTCCCCAACATTATCTTCAGGGTCTAGTATACAGTCTGGTGCTCAGCAAGTATTTGTCGAATGAATGTGTGACAGGGCCAGGGCTGGGAATACCCGACTCCCCTGGATTGGTGACTTGTGACTCACAGTTATTTAGCCAATAAGACATGGGCAGATTCCAGCTTGTAACAACTTCCACCATTGACCGGGGCAGCTCCACGTTGAGTGGCTTGGACACTGTCAAGTCCCTGGGGGCAGAGGAGACCTGCAAATCCGCTAGGGATCTCAACCCATCTGATTTCCACACTTTTTTCTTGGCCTTTCCCTTCCCCGGGAGCACCCCCCCTCCTCCCTGTGCTCTTCTAGGCAGCACCCTATGGGACTGGAGGGTGGGAAGGGGGCCCTCAGCCCTCCTCACCATTCCAGGTGATCCTTCTCCTCGGTGAAGCCGGCCCCTGCCAACGTGGCTGTGGCCTCGGACAGAAAGCCCACAAAATAGTTGCTGAAGTGGAAGGAGACAGCACTTTCATAGGCTCGCAGCCACCTGGGGAGGAAGGAGAAGGGGAAACAGGTGTCACGCCCAGGCCCTGGCACGGCACCCCCCCATCCCCGACTCCACTGTGTGGACTCACCTTACCATGGTGCCCCTAGGGCCCCAGGGGTCGGGAGGGCAGCAGAGAAGAAAGGGGAGAGAGTCAGAGAGGCCCTGGGAGTTGGCACAAGTGGTTCATAAACAAGACAGACAGAAACATAGCAGCAAGAGGTGGACTACAATGGTCAGCACGCAGACACACACCATGGGACAGTTTCCTGTGGATTAAACAGCTGCGCAAGCTGTCCTAAAGTATGACATGGTCCTGCAGCCTGACGTGGCCAGGCATCCAGACACAGCCATCGTCAGGGGCCCGACCTCACAAGCCCGGGACCCTGCCACAACCTCACGGCCAGACCCAAGCACGATGAGACTTCCCAGCGTCATAGTTCTTTAACCCGACTCATTGACCCCGAGGCAGACAAAAATCCCTTCAGTGAGGCACAGAGACCACCGACCGCTGCCCCTCCCGCACCCACACACCCAATTCTACAGTCAAGCACGGTCACCCTGCCAGTTTGCACAGTCAGATGTTGTAAAAAAAAAAAAAAAAAAAAAAAAGCAGGCGGCATTCTGCACTGAAAAAGCCTGAAAAAGCCTGGATCCCGGAATTTGGCCTGGGTTTAAGGTCTGGCTGCCTCGGGGGTGGGGGTGGGAGGTGACACCGGGCAAGTCACTCCACCGTTTGGAGCCTCATTCAGCATCAGGCATAACCAGTGGCCATTAGGGGAGGGGGTGGTTTGTAGGGAAGGGGTGTCACAATCAGACAGATCAAATCCTATAGTCAAACCAGAGGCAGACAGTGGATCCCACGAACAGGCACAGGCACGTAGTTGGTTAGACCATGCCAAGGAGCCAGACAAAGCAGACACACAGGCAGAATCACAAACAGGCACACAACACACCACGGTCAGACATAACAGGTCAGAATCGGCAACACAGACTCATCCAGGGACAGCTACATACCCTATTGTTGATAATGGCACAGCCAGATGGCTAGGACTCAGTCCCACGTTCAGCAAGGCACTTGTCAATAGGCCAACTACCCATACCTCCCCCGAGCCAGAGTCACAGACAGGTCGGCGGCACCAACCAACACAGATTTGTCACTTCCCATCAGTTACATAAGTTGCTTCTAATGGTGAGACAGCGGAACAGATGGACAGCCAGACACGAGATGTGTCAGAGTGCCAGTTGTACATGGTGTCATACACTGAGCCAATCTTGGCCAAACAGGCAGCCACAGACGGGCACCCACTCTCTGTCTAGTCATGGGGTAGACAGCAAGCAGATGCAGACTTACAGAACCAATCAGTCCCCGATTGTGCTTCGCCACCCCCGCCCCCACCCTCAGTCAGCCCCACTCGCCCTTGGTACCTGCCCTCATTTACCTGGCTTTGCGTTTCTTGCTGTAGTAACAGAAGACAGACAGAAGCATTAAGAGACAGGCTCAGAGCTGGGGAGACCCCAGGTCCCTACACCACCCCCTCACTGCAGAGCAGAGGCCTCGAAGGCTGTGCTCACTTGCGAAGGAGACGGTCACCGTCCAGGGGGATGAAGTATGGGAAGAGGTAGGGGCCCACGCAGGTGGACAGCACAAGGCACAGCAGGGCCAGCACCAGGCTCCAGGCCACCTTCCGCAGCCATCGGCGGCTCTGTTTGGGGGTGGGGTGGGAAATCAAGGCTCCCTGAGCGCTGCCCCAGGGCGGTCCCCACTGTCCCTGCCCACCTTGTCCACCCAGGACCTCACCAGCGGGCGGCCTCGGACAGCCTGTAGGTAGCTGTGGAAGGAGATCCAGGGCCCAAAGACGATGGTGCCCACGAAGTAGAGGTAGCCCATGAATTCCACAGGGGAGGGCACCGCACCCACCTCGCCCCGGTCAAGGTCGAAGCCCAGAGACACTGCCTTCATGGCCACGATCATCTGGGCCCCTATGTATGGCGCCCATGGTCAAGTGGATGGGCAGAGAGCAGGTCAGCGTGGGGGAGGGGTTGGATTGGGAGTACCACGTGAGAGGTGGTAGGGAAAGGGAAGTGTGAGGATGGACAGGTGGGCATGGGATCAGACAGGCAGGTGGGCAAGTGGGTTCAGGACAGGTGGACACCCCCACTCAAGCGCCAGGCATGTACACGATGACATGGCACAGACAGACTTGGGGGATAGGGGGGAAGGGCGGGCAATGGACATGGTAGAGAGAGACAAGGGCGAGGGGAATCTGAGACCTACATGTCCAGTAGGGTGGGCAGACCCAGGAGGAAAGTGGGGAAAGAAAGACACAAGGTGGGGGGAGTTAAGAGGTGTGGGCTGGGGCAGAGGGTTGGGGCAGGTGCGAGGGGCAGGGCTGCCTACCTCGCATCTTGTGCCAGGTCACGGTGTCCACCATGTGCATCTCACTGAGGGAAGAGAGGTGGTGGTCTTGGCCCCATGACCCCCCAGGCCCTCAGGGACATCAAAAGGTGGAAACCCAAGGTGCAGAAAGTTATGCCTTCCCTTGTCCTGCACAACCTCATGGAGGAATGAATCTCCTGGACTCCCTCTTTCAGGGGAGCCCAGGCCTTCCTCGTTCTGTCTAACCTTGCAGACGAACAACTTTCTCACGGTTCCTCCTCAAAGAGGTTCTCGTGCTCTCCCTGTCCTGTGTAACCTCATGTGAGAACAAGATTCCCAGATTCCCTTCTCCAGGATCATCCAGCACCCTCCCTGTTCTGTGCTCCCCTCAGAGAAGAATGAGTCCCCCAGACACCCTTCTTCAGGGAATCCCACACCCTCCCTGTACCTCATGAGGAGGCACCCAGCCGCCCCTTCCATCTGACAACAGCATGAGAATGAGGACGTACACCCATACCCCATGAGTAGGTAGATGAGGATGGTGACAGAGAGGAAGACGCCACGATGGGAGGAATGTCGGCAGAGGAAGAGCACGAGGTAGCACAGGAGGCTGAGCAGCACGACCCAAACCATGTGCAGCTGGAAGAAGTGGTAGAGGCTGAAGAAACCACCTGCCACGGTGCTGGCATGTTTCAGGTAGGATGGCAGCCCTTGGGGTAAGAGAGAGAGAGAACAAGATAGGGAATTGGTGGGCTGGAAGAAAGGGGAGGGCAACCCGGGTAGTTGGCACAGCCTGGGCTTGGCCAGGTTGGGACAGAGCGGGGCCTGGCTTGACATGGCAGGTTGTGGCTTTGTCACACTTGGCAGAGATGAACGTTGTAGGTGTGATCCTGACACTTACCGAGCCTCCAGAGGAGGCGACAGGCGAGGCAGATGGCAAGGAGCAGCCAGATCTGGTCAAGGCCCTGCTGGGCGGTGGGCAGGAGACAGCCCTGCAGCAGCTGCTGGAAAAATTCCTGGCGGCTGAAGGTGGCCATCGCAGACCCCCACGGATGGATGGACAGACGGAGAGACCTGCCAAAGTGTGGGAGGGGACGGACAGAGAGGGAGCTGGGACGTCCATGGGGCAGACCGGTGCTCAAGGGATGACTTGAGCACTCAGATTTCAGTTTGGGGCTGCCCAGCTCTTGGAGAGACCGGGACGGGGTGGGGGTATGGGGCGGGGGTGGGGTGGCGGCTGGAGGAGGGTGTGAGCGTCGGGTACATCAGACTGAGCGGTCAAGTGTGTGTGGGAGGGGTGTTGTGGGAGCGCACACACACAGACTGACCTGCTGTGAATGGAGAGGACCTGTGTCTCTTGTAAGCTGTGAACAGCCGGGGTCCGATGGTGATTGAGTGGTGTACATTGTAGGCCTGTATATGAAATGGGGGGTGCGGGGGCTTCCTGGTTGCCAAGGCATAGAACCAGCTTGGATGGCTCCGTGTGGAGGGCAGGGAGGGGAACCCTGTGACATTTGGGGGCCGTGTGCATCTCTCCTTGTACAGGTTGGGGGGGTGTCCTGTATCCCTGAGCGCCCCATCTCACCCCCCACCCCACCCGTCCTCTGGCGACCTCCAACAAAGCCCGGTCCAGGTCCGGGGGCTGCAAGGAGGTGGAGGGGAGGGGGAGGACAGAGTGGGAGGAGAAGTTGGAAAGGTGATGGGGAGGGGGCCCCAAGACACCGACCAAAGCCTCCGCGCGCGGGGAGGCCGGAGCAGGGATGGGAGCGAGGGAGCCGCGCGCGCACTATTTGGCAACCCACCTGGCAGGAAGAAATCCGTGGTCCTAGGGGCCGGGGACGCACCGCCGCCACCGCCGTCGCCGCCTCCTCCGGGCAGCCTACCCCGCAGGCCTCAAGGCCGGGACCAGCTGCGGCTCCCAGGGCGGCACGGAGAGCGGGCCCTTTAAAACCCGGGGAGGCCCGGCTGGCAGGCTCGGCCAATGAGAGGGCAGGAGCGGGGCGGGGACGCAGGAGGAGGGGGTGCAGGAGGATAGAGGGAAGGAGGAGCGGGAGTGTCGAGGGCAGAGGAACGGCGGCGGGACGTAGGCGCGCAGGGCATTCGCGCTCGCACCTTTCCGGCTCCTGAGCATTCAGAGCCGGCGATTCCGTGGCCGTCCGAGGAGCAACGCCAGATTTCGAATCCTGGCAAGCCGCGGTGGGAGAGATGGGGGAGGGAGGAAGAAGACGAGCCCCGTCTACCCCACCTCACCCTCGCTCCTCATCCCGGCGCGCGCTCTCCACCCTGGGGCCCCATTTCACAGACGGGCAAATGAAGCCTCTCTTTTCCCCCATCTTTGAGGGAACTAGAGGAATGGCCAACCCCACCCAACCCCAGCTCCGCCAGACCTCTTCCTCCCAGCCTGGTGCCCAGGGACGCACCCGAAACCTGAGTAATGCCGGTGTCAGCCTGGCGCACGAATGAGAAGCCCCGTTGCCTCTAGGGAGGCTACCTGTGAGCACGTCGTTGAGAACTGATTTGCCTCCTCAATTCCCCACCACCCTCGACCGGACATTGAAGGTGACCCCAGCCACTTAATTGAGTGCTCTTTCTGAATCCGAAGGAGGCTCCTACACAGCACGGAGCAGGAGCATTTATAAAGCACTTGCGGTCCCCTGAACAAAGATCTGTATTGGGCTCCATCTGCACCGTTAAGGATTTATGCAGAGTCTGGGCATTCCGCGCAGCCCCTAGACTGAGGAAGGGTCTCTTTTTCCAAAGGAGCACTTATTTGCCGCTTACTGCATGCTTAGCTATGATGAGAGAAAGGAGAAGGAAACCCGGTTCAAGCGGAATCCCGACTTGACCTGACGAACTGAGTAAAACAGGTTTTAATCAGATGAATGCCTGCCTGGATGCAACAGGGCAAGTCATGCCTACCGGGCTTCAGCGTCCCTTTCGGTTAAAGGAGAGTGGGAGGAGCAGTGCTTTGCTTGGAAACACCAATGGCAATCGAGGAGAGATGTATAAGTCCCCACTTAAAAAAAGTCACAACATAAAGTTAAGTGGAGTTTTAACTCATACGTTAATATTCATGTATTACGAAAGAAAAATAGTTAACACAGTAAGAAGATATATAAATGTATGTACAGATTTTCGATATAATTAATAGGCCAGATGCACGAATACCAATTCCTTTCTTTAACAGCAAAATTCATGCCATAAGTTTTATGATTTTATGAATTAGATTTCCTTTAGGTTTTTTTTCCCCTCAATTTTCAAACCTATTCAATTAGAGTAAACACTGACCCCCTCTATGTCCCCATCCTGCAGATTCAGTCATTCTCAGGATTTTACACATTTGCGTCATCTACCCTCCTTTTTTTTTTTAACCTTTTCTTCTTTTGTTTTCCTTGCTGAACTACTTTGAGCAAATTCAAGACTATTCCACTACTCAAGTTACATCTCCAAGAAAAAATGGGCTTTTTTTCCTTTTTTACGTAACCTCAATGCTGTTTTCACACCTAACACAGCTTAACGGTAATGCCTTAGTTTCACACAGTTCATTCAGCTCATACTCAAATTCCCCCCACTAGACACTTATTTTCTGTCTTTTTTTTTTTTGGAGGTATGTGATTCCTGATGTATCCCAAGCACCTAGTAAAATGCCTGGCATTTACTAGGTGCTACAGTAGGTCCTCAATAAATATTTATTGACTGGGTGAATATTGATTTGTAGGAGTTAGTACTTTTTTTCATTTAATCTATACCTTTTCCAGTATGATTCTTTAAGAGATAAGGGGCTTTCAAAAACACAAATGATACCATTAGCTCACCTTAAAAATGAACATAATTCCTTAATAACATCAAATATTGAGTCAGTGTTCAATTCTCAAATAATTTTAAAGAGTGGTTTGAGTTCATACAAGGTCCACACATTGCAATTAATTAATTCCTCTCTTTAAATCTCCCTCTCTTAGTTTGTCAGTTCAGATTTTTTTTACTGTGGTAATATATATTAACGCAAAATTTGCCATTTTGACCATTTTTAAGTGTGTAATCAATGGCATTAATTGCTTTTACAATGTTATGCCACCATCACCACCTTCCATTACTAAAAATATTTCATCACCCATAATGGAAACTGCCCATTAAGCAATACTTCCCCATTTTCCCTTCCTCTGGCTCCTGGTAATCTCTAATCTACTTTTTGTTTCTGTGAATTTGCTTATTCTGAATATTTCATATAAGTGGAATGATACAATATTTGTCCTTTTGGGTCTGGCTTATTTCATTTAGCATAATGTTTTCAAGGTTTGCCCATGTCATAGTGTGTATCAGAACTTCATTTCTTTTCATGACTGAATAGTATTATTACGTTGTATGGAAATACCACATTTTGGTTATCCATTCATCTTTTGGTAGACACTTGGATTGTTTCCACCTTTTGGCTATTGTAAATAATGTAGCTGTGAACACTGATGTGCAAATATCTGTTTGAGTCCTTGCCTTCAGTTCTTTGGGGATATATACCTAAGAATGGAATTGCTGGGTCATATGGTAATTCTATGTTTAACTTCTTAAAGGACCACCAAAATGTTTTCCACAGCAGCTGTATCAATTAACATTCCCACCAGCAAGGCACAGGAGTTCCAATTTCTCCACATCCTCACCAACGCTTGTTACTTTCAATTTTATAAAAATAAAAGTCATCCTGTGGGTGTAAAGTGGTATCTCATTGTGGTTTTGATTTGCTTTTCCCTAATGGCTAATGATGTTGAGCATCTTTCATGTACTTATTGGTCATTTGTTTATCTTCTTTGGAGAAATGTCTATTCAGGTCCTTTGACCACTTTTTTTTGGTCTACTTTTTTTTTTTTTTTTAGATACCTGGGGATGGGAATTGAACCCAGGACCTCAAATGTGGGTAGCTGGCACTCAAACACTGAGCCACATCGACTTCCCTGAGTTGGTTTTATCGTTCGTTTTGCTTGTTGTTTGTTTTTTTTCTTTTCAGGAGGCACCAAGAACCTAACCCATGACCTCCCATGTAGTAGGTCGGAGCTCAACTGTTTGAGCCACATCTCAACAGTGGAGCCAAGGTCCACTTTTTAATTGGTTTGTCTTTTTTTCCCCTGAGTTGTAGGAGTCCTTTATATATTTTGGATATTAAACCCTTATTTTTCCCATTCTGTAGGTTGTCTTTTCACTTTTCACTTTCTTGATAATATCCTTCTCTTAAAGCAGTTTTATTGAGAGATATTCACATACCATACAATCTATCCAGAGTGTGCAATCAATGGCTTTTAGTTTAATCACAGTGTTGTGCATTCAGCAGCACACAAAAAAATTTTAGAACAATTTCATTACTCTGAAAAGAAAAACTCCACCTTCCTTAGCAGTCACCTCTCATCCCCTCTATCCTTCCCCAGCCCTTCATAACCACTAATCTAATTCCATCTTTACAAATTGATTAATATTTACATTTTATATCAATGGAATCATACAAGATATTAGTACTTTGCATCTGGTGTTTTGTTTTGTTTCGTTTTGCCTGATATGAACAACTTGTAACTTTAGCATACATTTGTTCCATTTCAAAGAAAAATGGCCTTATATATGCAGTATTACCCATATTCATATTTCGCATGGGATTTTACTATGCTATGCAGTCCCATGTTACATTTTTGAACTTTTTTCTAGTAATATACATGACCTTAGATGTTCCTTTTTAACAACTGTCATACCCATATAATAACTCTGCTAGTTACAAACACTATGTTGTGCTTTTACCTTTTCTATTCATTTCCAAAGATTAATGAACAAACTTCTTAGCAATTTTGCACAGGTTAATCCCCAGCTTGCCATTCTCTAACTTCATCCTTTTTTCTGGTGACCTATAATGTAATTACTAACTCCATGAGTTTATGCAATATATTTAGTTCGTAATAGTGCAATCATACTTAGTGCAATCATATTTGTCCTTTGGTGTCTGGCTTGCTTCACTCAACATAATGCCCTCCAGGTTCATCTATGTTGTCATATGCTTCATGACTTCATTTCTTCTTACAGCTGCACAATATTCCATCGTGTATATACACTATAGCTTGTTTATCCATTCTTCAGTTGATGGACACCTGAGTTGTTTCCACCTTTTGGCAATTGTGAATAATGCCCCCAATAATATCCTTTGATGCATCAAAGTTTTAAATTTTTATGAAGTCCAACTTATCTACTTTTTCTTTGGTTGAGTGTGCTTTTGGAGTTATTTGTAAGAATCCATTGCCTGACACAAGGTCCTGGGGATTTTGTCCTGTTTTCTTCTAAGAGTTTTATGTTTTTCTTATATTTAGGTCATGGATACATTTGGAGTAAAGAAACTTTAGATTACATAAAGGTTACATAAAAAATATAGGGGATTCCCATATGCCCCACTCCCTCCTTCTCCCCCATTTTCCCCCATTAACAACATCTTTCATTAATGTGGCACATTTGCTAAAATTGGTGAACATGTATTGAAACATTGCTACTCACCATGGACTATAGTTTACATTATATTTACAAATGACCCAGCACAATTTTATAGGTTATGAAAATGTATAATGACCTGTACCTATCATTGCAATGTCATGCAGGACAATTCCAATGTCCTGAACATGCCCCCATGTTACACCTGTTCTTCCCTCTCCCTCCCCTCAGAACCTCTGGTGGCCACTGCCTTTATACTGGAGTTAATTTTTATATATAGTACAAGGTCCAATGTTATTCTTTTGCTTGTGGATATCCAGTTTTCCCAGCATCGTTTGTTGATCCTTAAATCTCTTTTAATCTATAGGATTTCTCTCTCTCTCTCACTCTCTTTTTTTCCTTACAAATTATTTGTTGAGGAAAACTGGGTCATTTGTAGAGTTTCCCACAATGTCGATTTTGCTGCTTGCACCCTGAGGGATCTTTCCACATGTTCTTCTGTCCCCTGTATTTTCTGTAAATTGGCAGTTAGACCTAGAGGCTTGATTAGATTCAGATATGAGGTTCTTTTTTTATTTTTTTCCTTGTTGGTGTTTGTTTTGGCCATACTACTGAAATGATTAACTTTTTTTTTCAATTCAGTCCCTAGATCATTCTCTAGCTTTCTTTCAATTGACATTTTCATCCCTAGACTACCTTTTTCAGCCACAATCCCATTGATAAACCAGCTGCATTAGTTCTACTCATATTATGTCTTACCATCAACTCTATCAATTTCCGCAATTTTACTGTTAATTACAACTTCTACATACATTAAGCATCAGTAGTCCTTCTCTGCCCTCCTATCTCCTAATAACCTGTACTCTAGATTTTAACACCATGCGTTTATTCTTCGTATTTAGTTCACATTAGTGAAAATGCAATATTTGTTCTTTTATGGCTGGATTATATCACTTAGCATAATGTCTTCAAGATTCACGTATGTTATCATATGTGTCCCAATTTTTAAAAAATCCATTTCACTTTAAAGACTATAAATACATCTTCAATTATGAAATAAAAAGAATCTCCATTAAGTGTTGAACCCAAAATATCAAGATCTACTGAAAAAGAAGCTGTAAGACAGTTACGCTTTAAAAAGTTAAGCATTTTTCATATAATTAACTCTGACAGAACTCTTCAAATTGTTAATTTTTTTCACTCAAGACACTCAACCAAAGCCACCTGGCAACTATTGCTCAAAAATGTGTCTTCCAAAGCAACCACCAGATTCTCAGGCCTTCGTTGAGGGGCTAGGTTAAAGCTTGTAAATAAGGTAGCTAAAGAGATCGTTTAGGCACAGAAAAAAGAATGGATGACAGCACCTTTAAGGATCTAGGTGTAAAACAACCTATTCCCTAATGGTTGCTGCCAGAGTGACAGTTATCTAACCCAAGGTCTCATTCTACCTGGGTGTAAAACTTCAGCTCCCTCCCCGCTCACTAGTTACCCACCCCAAGCCAAAGCAAAGGGCTTCTCTTCCCTCCCGAGCCCCCCCCCCACCCCCTCCCACAAGGAGAAAAAGAGAAAAATAACCAAAACCCCAAAGTAGAAATGTGAGATCCAGTGCAATAGCTTTTCCAAAGGCCACATGCATAGCTCATCTTCCTTTTGAAATACAACCCTTCATCTCCTATCTCACCATTTCATAACACATACAAACGCAAAAAAAAAAAAAAAACCACCTCTTCAATATTTCACATCCATCAACTTAACCCACAGATCTGCCCAACCTCATGGCTCCCCAATTTCTCCGTCTCCCCGCTACCTCAGCTGCAATAACACACCTCATAAACCCTCCACCCTCCGTTCTCCAAACGCCCGGAGCCCCCACCTCCCAACTCCCCTGACAGGATTAACTTTTAAAAATACATGTTATCATGTGGAATAAAAGAAATCCACACTTGCTTGCTTAACACAATCCCATTCATCTGGGATCTGCTCCACACATTATGAATTCTCTTTGCTCATCTATGTTGTTGAGAGTGTGGATAGTTTTTTTTCATTCTCATTGCTGTGTGCTACTTCATCGTAGAATATATCACAAATTACTTTACATTCTATTATTGATGGGCATTTGCGTTTTCCCACTTTTTGACTTTTATTATAAATAGTGCTCCTATGAATATTCATGTTGAGCAACTGAATGCCTGCATCATGAACTTTACTGGGTATTGCAAAATTACTTTCCAGAGCACCAATGTGTACTTCCACCTACTGTGTTCAAGAGTCCCTTTCCCCACATCCTTAGCTGGAAATGTGGGACTGCTTAATGTTTGCCAGTCTGCTGGATATGAAATGGTACCTCATTGTCATTTTAATTTTGCATTTTTCTAATTACTAAAGAGATTGGGTGATCTTTTCATATTTTACATAGATTGGCCATTTCAGGTCTCTTCTGGGAATGACCTGTTCATGTCTGTTTTCCATTTTTTGATTGTATTGTTTGTCCTTTTCTTATTATTTGTAGATGTTCTTTATATATTCTAGAATCTAGATATCTTTGTCACACACATCAAAGACTCTGGATGACAAATTCATTGCATTTGGTGAATACATTTTGGAGCACTGCTGCACCACATGGATAATAGTTTACATTGTAGTTTACACTCTCCCCCAGTCCATTCAGTGGGATATGGCAGGATATATAATGTCCTGCATCTGTCCCTGCAATATCATTTAGGACAACTCCAAGTCCTGAAAATGCCCCGACATCACATCTCTTCTTCCCTCTCCCTGCCCTCAGCAACTCCCGTGGCCACTGTCTCCACATCAGTGATATAATTTCTTCCATTGCTAGAGTCACAATATTTCTATAGTAGAATATCAGTAAGTCCACTCTAGTCCATATTTTATTCCTCTATCCTGTGGACCCTGGGATGGTGATGTCTACTCCACCTCTAAATAGAGAGGAGGCTTAGATCCCACATGGCCGATGTGGGAGGAGTGGGGTGAGGTGGGATGTGGGGTATATGGGAACCTCTTATATTTTTTAATGTAACATTTTTTTGTGGTCTATGTATCTTTAAAAAAGACAATTAAAAAAACATGAAAAAAATATAAAAACATTATACTACTTCTGGGAGGTATTTCAGAGTCCAAAACCTAAATAACTTATTTCTTTTAAAAAGACAAATTTAATTTTACTTAAAATTATACATTTGATAATTTTCTGTAATATTGTTAACAGTAATAGTAATAGTTATTAAATGCTTCCTACAGGCCAAGCACTGTGCTAAAGGTATTGCATATTTTACATCATGAAATAACTCTGATGCATGTAAAAAAAAAAGAAAAGCAAAACACTGGATGAAAACAATCAAGTCAGCGAAGCTCAGGGTCAGGCATAGGGTGGATCTTTCCTTTTTAAATGCCAGGTTTTGCAATTAAGAGAAATATTTCTAGTAGGTGCTGTGGGAAAGAGGTTTGAGAGCAGACGCTTAAAAATGCCTGTCATATTTTACAGCCTTTGTAGCCATTCTGGTTTATGGTTTCTGGGGCATTTTAAATGGTCTCATAATTACAGAGATACAAATTGGAGCAATGAGATTCCATTTTCACATATTGGACTGGCAAAAAAGTGATGAAATTACTACTCTGATGGTGGCCAAATGGTGATTTTCTTTTACATGTATAGCTGGGATTCTACTACGAGGAAGAGCTTTCCGTATTTGTTTGTTTGTTTGTTTGTTTGTTTAATCAGTATGGAAGTCATGGCTGTTCGATTCGGGAGATTATTAAATTGTTTAAACTACAAGCCGTGAAGCAACTCTCCCAGAATTTCCTCCTGGACTTGAGGCTGACAGATAAAATTGTAAGAAAAGCTGGCAGTCTGACCAATGCTTGTGTTTATGAAGTGGGTTCCGGGTGGGGGGGGGGGGGAGTCCCAAAAGCCATTCTTAATGCCAATGTTGCAAAACGTCTGGTGGTTGACAAGGACACTGGATTTATTCCTAGATTACAGAGGCTTTCGGAAGCAGCCCTGGGAAAACTGAAAATAGTCCATGGAGATGTGTTGACATTTAAAATAGATAAGGTGTCTCCAGAAAGTCTTAAAAGACCATGGGAGGATGATCCTCCAGATGGCCATATTATTGGAAATCTTCCTTTTAGTGTATCAACTCCACTGATTATCCAGTGGCTTGAAAGCGTTTCTCGTAGAAATGGACCTTTTGCTTATGGCAGAACCCAGCTAACTTTGGCTTTTCAAAAGGAGGTAGCAGAGACTCACAGCCAACACAGGAAGCAAACAGCGTAGTCGGCTTTCCATCATGGCCCAGTACCTCGGCAAAGGTCATACAAACTCTATAATTCCAGGTCGGGCATTTGTCCCCAAGCCAGAGGTGGACGTTGGGGTTGTGCACTTCACCCCCTTGGTCCAACCCAGGATGGAGCTGGTGGAAAAAGGCGTGCAGAACATGTTCCAATTCCGGAGGAAATACTGCCATCATGGACTTGGCCTGTTGTTCCCTGAGGCTCATCGCATTGAAAGCACTGAGAAACTGTTACACCTGGCAGAAGTGGACCTGACTCTTGGGTCCCAACATCTCTCCATCTCCCATTTCAAGAGCCTCTGTGACGTGTATAGAAAAATGTGTGACAAGGATCCACTCCTCTTCACTTACAACTTCAGAGACGAACTCAAGCACAGGAAAGGTAGAAATCAGGAAAACAAGGACGATGTGGAAGTTGCAGACTCGAGCAGCTACACTAGGTGCTCACAGCCTACAGAAGGCTGATTTTCATAAGCCACCCTTTCGTCTTCTCCAGAATAAGAATACCAATGACCAGGAAAAAAAAAAAATCAATTGCTATCATTATTTATTTTGATGTTCAAATAGTTCTAGTTTTGGCCAGTAGGAGTCCCCTTGAGCAGCTTCTGTGTCTTTGACATGTCTCCATTATTTTTTTTCCAATATTTATTGTGGTAACAAATACACAACACAAAAATTTCCCCTAAAACCACTCTAAGTGTATAATTCAGTGTTATTAATTACATCAACAGTGTTCTGTAACCATCACCACAATCTGTTACCAAAAGTTTTACCACCCCAAATAGAAACTCTGTACCCATTCAGCAATAACTCCCCATTCTTCTCTCTTCCCAGTCCTGATAACCTTAATCTACTTTCTTGTGTCTGTGAATTTGCTTATTCTAGATATTTCATATAAGCAGAATCATATGATTATTTGTCCTTTTATATCTGGATTATTTTACATAGCATAAAGTTTTCAAGGTTTACCAATGTCATAGCATGTATCAAAACTTCATTTCTCTTTACGGCTGAGTAGTATTCCATTGTATGGAAATACCACATTTTGATAATCCATTCATCTATTGATGGACACTTGGGTGTTTCCAACTCTTGACTATTGAGAATAAGGCTGGTATGAACATTGTTATACAAGTATCTGTTTGAATCCCTGCTTTCAGTTCTTTGGGGTATATACCTAAGAGTGGAATTGCCAGGTTAAATGATAATTGTATAGTTAACTTTTTGAAGAATTACCAAATTGTTTTCCATAGTGGCTATACTATTTTACATTCCCAGCAGCACTTTTTACAAATGACATGATCTTACATAAAGAAAATCCTAAGGAATACACAAGAAAACTACTACAACTAATAAATTCAGCAAAGTTGCAAGGTACAAGGTCAATGTACAGAAATCATGTTTTGTTTTGTTTTTTGAGGTAACAGGGGTTGAACCCAAGACCTTGTATGTAGGAAGCTGACTCTCAACCACTGAAACACATCAGCTCCCCTGAGTTGTTTTTTGGTTTGTTTGTTTTGCTTGTTGTTCACCCTTGTTTTGTTTTTTTTCAGGAGGCATCAGAAACCGAACCCAGGACCTCCCATGTGGGAAGCAGGTGCTCAACCACTTGAGCCACATCTGCTCTCCTGTTTCCAATATTTTGCAATTACAAACCTTGTTGCAATGAATAACCTTGTGCATATGTATTTTCACATTGTTGGAGGCATATCTTCAGGGTAAATTGCTAGAAATAAATTACTGGATCAAAAATAAACATGAAAAAATAAACAAAAAACAAAATAAACAAAATAACAAACAAATGTGATGGGAAGCAGGTATAGCTCAGTGGTTGAACGTGTACTTCCCATGCACGAGGTCCTGGGTTCAACCCCTGGGACCTCCAAACAACAACAACAACAACAACAACAACAACAAAAAACCCATGAACTATTATAACAAATGTATATACAACACCACTACATAGTGTTAAAAATAGGGGGTGTATGGAAAAATATATCAAGTATATGGTATGGACCATAGTTAATGGTAATAATCTGACTGATGCTTTTTCATAACCTGTAATGAATGTTCCACAACAATGTAAGGTGTTGGTGGAGGGGCAAAGTACAGGAATTCTGCGCATTATGCATGATTGTTCTGTAAGCTCGCAACTTCTCTAATATAAAATAGATAAAAAAATAAATGCACGGGGAACGAATGTGGCTCAAGCGGTAGAGCTCATGCTTCCCACATGGGAGGTCCCGGGTTTATCCCTGGTGCCTCCTAAAAGCAAAACAAAAAAACAAACAACAAGCAAACAAACAAACAAAAAAACAACTCAGGGGAGCCGATGTGGCTCAGTGGTTGAGTGCCGGCCTCCCACATTTAAGGTCCGGAGTTCAATCCCCAGCCCTGCTACCTAAAAAACAAACCACCACCACACGCACATACTGTTTTGTTATATATCGAATTCCCCACTGTTGAGATTGTAAAAAGACCATTTTTAAAAGCACAAAGAAGAAAGCCTGCTATGTACACGGAAAAGCAAACAGCCCTTCTCACTGCCATCCATAGTCCATTTAGGTTTTTTTAAACAAATCAATTTTATTGATACTCATTGATAAAGCATACAGTCCACCCAAAGTGTACAATCAATGGAATCACATAGCTGTACATTCATCACATCAATCATTACTAGAGCATTTTCACTATTTCAACAATAATAATAGTAAACAACAAAAAAGATGAACAAGAAAACTCTTCACCTCTCCATCTCTCTAGGCTTCCCCTGTTGTACATAACTGCTATTTCTGGCCACTCCTGCACACTCATTTATTTATCTATTAAGCCATTTTATTGAGATATAATCATACACCACATGATCCATCCAAAGTGTATAAGCCAGAGATTCTTAACCTTTTTTGCCCCACATACCCCTTTTTCAGTCAGGTGAAAACCACAGACCCTTTCTCAGATTGTAGTGGCAGATGGTTGTATGATACCCAACATTGGCATGTCTTTAACTTAAATTCTAGGATTATTCAAAATTACGTTTTACAGCTTTCCCATAATTTCAATACCTGATAACCTAACGCTTCAACATGTGTTCAAACTGTCATTTTCAGCAAATATTTAGAAATTCGAGTTTGCCCATGGTGTCGTAAAACCATCTCCACTATACTTACCAACCTTTTTTTTTAAATGTGGGAAGGAGGCACCCTATGGCTTGAGCTACCCCCGCCCCCCCTTACCAACCATTTTGCAGGCAGTTATCCGCTGCACTCAGAAAATGCTACATCAAAATAAAAATCACTCTAAGTCCACACTATACTATGTATTATTTAATAAATATATCACACCTGCACCAACATGTCCCCACAAGAATGCTTTAAATGCATAAAATAAAATGACAAAGGAAATCAGTTGCATATATTGAAATAGTCACTTAAATAAAAAACATATGACATAATACAAATTAAATAATAATCCAATACATAAAAAATATAGGCAAGTTAAATTTTATTTTTAAAATATGAAATGAATACTACTGTAATTTATTGCATATATTCATAGGTGAAGGAAATGTTAGATTTCAGTTAGAGGTTAGAGAAAATAAAGATAAGTTGATTTTTTTCAATTCAAGCTCACGGACCTCCTGAAATCTTTCTATAGACCCCTGATTAAGAACCCCTGGTATAATCAATGGCCCTTAGTACAATCACAATTCTGTGCATTTGTTACCACAAAAAATTTGAGAAAAATTTCATTACTCCGAAAAGAAACACTCCACACCCCTTGACAATCCTCCCCCAGCCCTACATAACCACTAATCTAATTTAATCTTCATAAATTGACCTTTATTTACACCTTATATAAATGGAATCATAAAATATGTAGTACTTTGTGTCTGGCTTCCTTTGTCTAACACAATATTGGTTTCATTTTTATGATATTAACATCTTATAGTATTAACATATATTTGTTCAACTTCAAAGAAAAACGGTCTTATATATACAATTTTACCCATATTCATATTTCGCATGCGGTTTTACTATACAGTTCCATGTTACATTTTTTAGCTTTCCTTTTAGTAATATACATAACCTTACACTTTGCCTTTAAACCACTTTCATACCCACATAATAGTACTGCTAATTACAAACACTATGTTGGATTTTCACCTTTTCTTTTCATTTCCAAAGATTAACACACATCCTTTTTACCAATTCTTCACAAGTCAACCCTCAGCTTCCATTCTCTAACCTCATTCTATTTTCTGGTGACCCATATTCAAGTTATTAACTCCATGAGATTACAAAATATAGTTCATAGTAGCACAATCATACAGTCTTTGTCCTTTTGTGTCTGGTTTGCTTCACTCAACATAATGTCCTCCAGGTTCATCCAAGTTATCATATGCTTCACGACTTCATTTCTTCTTACAAATTCTTCTTACATATTCTTGCAAAATATTCCATCTTGCAGATAAACCACAGTTTGCTTATGCATTAATTGGTTGATGGACGCTGGTTGTTTCCAATTTTTGGCAATCGTGAATAATGCCACTGCGAACACTGGTGTGCAGATGTCTGTTTGTGTCACCGCTCTCAGTTCTTCAGGGTATATACCCAGTAATGGTATTGCCGGTAGTGTTTAGAATTTTTACATCTATGTTCATGAGGTATATTGGTCTGTAATTTTCTTTTCTTGTAGTGTCTTTATCTGGCTTTGGTATTAGGGTGATGTTGGTTTTATAAAATGTGTTGGGTAATTTCCCTCCTCTTCAATTTTTTGGAGGTGTTAAACAGGATTGGTGCTAATTCTTCTTGAAATGCCTGGTAGAATTCACCTGTGAAGCTATCTGGTCCTGAACTTTTCTTTGTTGGGAGATTTTTGATGACTGATTCAATCTCTTTAATGTGATTGGTTTATTAAGTTCTTGTATTTCTTGTGGCGTCAGTGTAGGTTGTTTGTGCATTTCTAGGAATTTGTCCATTTCATCTAGGTTGTCTAGTTTGTTGGCATACAGTTTCTCATAATATCCTCTTACGAACTTTTTTATTTCTGTGGGGTCAGTCGTAACTTTGCCCCTTTCATTTCTGATTTTATTTATTTGCATTTTCTCTCTCTTTTTCTTTGTTAGTCTAGCTAGGGGTTTGTCAATTGTATTGATTTTCTCAAAGAACCAGCTTTGGTTTGGTTGATTTTCTTTATTGTTTTTTTGTTGTTGTTGTTCTTAATTTCATTTATTTCTGCTCTAATCTTTATTATTTCTTTCTTTCTGCTTGCTTTGGGATTGGTTTGCTCTTCTTTTTCTATTTTCTCTAGTTGTTCAGTTAAATCTTTCAGTTTAGTTCTTTTCTTGTTTTTTTTTTATCTTACTTTTATCTTTTTTTTTTTTAAAGATACATAGATTACACAAAATCTTGTTTTCAATATAGGTGTTTAGGGCTATAAATTTCCCTCTCAAGGCTGCCTTCGCTGTATCCCATAAATTTTGATAAGTTGTGTTCTCATTTTCATTTGTATCAATATATTTACTGATTCCACTTGCAATTTCTTCTTTGACCCATTGATTTGTCTGAAATTAATATAACTACCTCTGCTCTTTTATGGTCACTATTTTCATGGAGTAACTTTTTCCAACATTTCACTTTCAGCCAGTTGTATCCCTTGGTCTAAGGTGAGTTTCTTGTAAGCAGCATATGGATGTCTCATGTTTTTTAATCCATTCTGTTAGCCTGTATTAAAAATATATTTATTTAATTTATTTATTTCTCCCTACCCATTCATCGTTTGCATTTGGTGTGCCTGCTTGCTGTGTGCTGGTCTTTTCAGGAGGCAATGGGAGCTGAACCCAGGACCTCCGATGCAGGAGGGAGTGCCTAATTGCCTGAGCCACCTCCACTCCTTACTTTGTTGTGTCTCTCATTATGCTTTCCTTTTGTCTCTTGTTGCATCATCTTATTGCATCAGCTTGCCGCACTGGCCCATCACATCAGCTTGCTGTCTTGCTCATCTTTCTTTAGGAGGCACCAGGCACTGAACCTGGGACCTCCCATGTGGTGGGCAGGAGCTCAATCACTTGAACCACACCCACTTCCCAGCCTGTATCTTTTGATTGGGGAGTTTAATCCATTCACATTCAATGATATCACTGTAAATGTATTATTTACTTTCACCATTTTATTCTTTGGTTTTCATATGTCATATATTTTTATCTTTTTATTCTTTTGGTTATCCTTTCTCTAGTCTTTCTTCTTTAGTCTCCTCCAGGCCCCTCTTTCCTGTATTTTTATTTCAGGTTCTAAGTTTTCCTTTTATATTTCCTGCAAAGGAGAATTCTTTTTTGCAAACTCTCTTAGTTTCTGTTTGTTTGTGAATAGTTTATTCTTGCCTTCATATATGAAGGACAGTTTTGCTGGATAAAGAATTCTTGGCTGGCAGTTTTTCTCTTTCAGTACACTAAATGTATCATATCGCTGTCTTATCACCTCCATGGTTTCTGAAGAGAAGTCCATGCTAAGTCTTACAGGGTGTTCCTTATATGTGATGGTTTCCTTCCCCTTGCTGCTCTGAGAATTTTCTCTCTGTCTTTGACATTTGATATTCTGAGTAGTATGTTTCTTGGAGTAGGTCTATTTGGATTTATTCTTATTGAGATATGGTGTGCTTCTTGGACATGTAAGTTTATTTCTTTCATGAGAGTTGGGAACTTTTCTGTTATTATTTCCTCAAATACTCTTCCTCCCCCCTTTCCCTTCTCTTCTCCTTCTGGAACTCCCATGACATATATGTTGTTGCATTTTGTGTTGTCATTCAACTCTCTGAGCCCCTGCTCAATTTTTTCCATTCTTTTCTCTCTTCAACTTCAGCTGTTCTGTCTTCTGTATCACTTATTCTTTCTTCTATCATTTCAAGTCTGCTGTTTGCCTTTGCTGCTGTATGCCTCTAATTTTTATCTCACCTATTGTGTCTTTCATTCCAATGAGCTCTGTTACTTTTTAAATTCAGTTTTTCAAATTCTTCTTCATCCTCATTCACTGTCTTCTTGATGTCTTTTATCTCTTTAGCCATGTGTCTTTCAACTCATTAATTTGATTAAGAAAATTTGTGTGCATCTCATTGATTAGTTGTCTCAAATACTGCGTCTCTTCTGGGGTTTTCATATATTCCTCTTCTTGGGCCATTTCTTCCATTTTCTTAGTATGGCTTGAAATTTTTTTCTTTTGTCTAGGCATCTGACTAGGATGGTGAGTTTACTCAGATCTTGATTTCTCTTTCTTTCATAGGGTTTTAGTGGCGGGAGTCTGTGTGTTATTGCTATTTGATTTTTGTTTCAACCTCTTCTGTGTCTTTAGGATTGTCCCTGTTGGTTGCTCAAATCTGCGCCCTGTAATGAGTTGCGTACCTACTTTCTAGGGCATTGGTGGGGGAGGGAGGTTGTAAAGACTGGAAAAAGCCTCTCATTTACTTTTGCTTTCTTCAAGTGCATTTTCTTTGTCTGTCAGCAGAAGGCGTTCTTTGGTATCTCTCCGTTCAAAGCCTGGTTTGTGTGTGTTTGCTGCATCATAGAGGGATCAATACCACAGAGGCTCCTGCCTAGAGGCTAAGAGCCTTGTAATTCAAACTTTCTTATAGGCAGTTCTCCAACCTTTGGTGGCAGCCCCCTCCCTTTTCCCAGGTAGGAAATAATTCCACTCCCCTCTGCGTCCTCAACAACCAGTCCTGGTCAGGAGAGAGGGAGATTGTGAGGGTCTGATCTCTTTAGTCCCTTGCTGGCTCCTAAGGCAAACAATGATGCAGCCCCTCCCGGCCTGGAAGGGCTTGTGAGACACAACAGACCAAATTTATGGGTCAAAAACGGAGTCATTCTTAGGCTTTGACCCTCTCTCTCCCCTTTTCTGGGGGGGTGGATCCCTGGGGCCCCCTTTGTCTATAGCCACCAGCCCTGAGGCCTGAGAATTTAAAAATGTCTATAAGGTGGGGGAGGATGCCTGCATTTGCAGCTGTGGCTTTTAACTCAGAGCTTCGCCATTGTGATTCTTTTCCTTTGTCTCTCTCTCTCTTCTGGGAAGTGTCCAGCCTTCCCCTGGTGTGCTAAACCCTAAAAGATTTTTTTTCCAGTCTATTTCTGCCTGTCCTCTAGCTGTTTTTCTGGGAGAGAGAAGAGAGTCCTGTGTCTTTCTCATCTACCATCTTCCCGGAAGTCCATGTTTTAAGATGGAAGGATTTAATTTCCCAAGGACTGAGCTTTACAAATGTTTTAATTTCACCAGCCCTGACTGAGCCATTCTGTGACCACAATGGTCCAAGACAAATTGAGACTAACCTATCATCATGTCTGGACATAGGCAAAAACATGAACTTTGGCCAAAACTCCAAAATGCCCAAATTACTCCCTATCCTGGCTCATCTACTGCTTCTTTACCAATTGCAACTTTAGCCTTCCTCTATTTTTCCCTCCTTCTAGATAAGAGGTATTAAGATTGTTGATCATACAATTACCTCCAGAGCAATCCAGAGCAAATTTCAGCTTCCTTAAACCTTCCCCACCTCCTAACATAAGCCCACTTCCTCAAAATCACCTAACATAAACCCAAATCCTATACTAAGTGCTTTCTGCCATTCTCTTCTGCTAGCTGAGATACCCCCACTGTTACCCACAGTGTGCATTGTCCATCTTTGCAATGAGCAATAACCTCAACTTGCTCAGCCACAGATGCGTTCCCAGTAGTCTTTGACTAGAGAGGGCTTGGACAGCATTTACGGAATTTGCTGCAAGTTCAAGAGCTCTTTGGAACCCTCTCTGTGGATGACCTTAATCCATGGGGTCCTAATGAAGTGACCTTAAGCAGCAAGAACACCATTAAATGGAAGGAGAGTCTGAGGTCTAGACTGATGAAGTGAGTTCTTCGAAGTCCCACCATGAACTGGTAGCCAGGCAGAAACTGGCAACCGTGGCTACTGACCCCTAAGATGGGGTGCATCCAGGAGCCCTGGACCTGTGCCCACAACCCTTCCTGGCCCAGCTGGGCCCCAACAAAAGGATGACAGCGTCCTTCCTGCATATGCCCCAGACCTACCAGGCAGGGTTTGCATGCTTCATTCCCTCCTTGCCCAAGTGTTCTCTCTATAGAAGGGGGCAGTAAGATTCCAGGATGAAGTGAGGGCTAATGGAACCCTCACACCTGGCTGGGTTGCCTTGAGGCCTCAGCTTAAAGGGGCCTCATCTTCCTTGGTAAGCTGCTCTGTGTCCTCAAGTTCAGACCCTCACAGACCCTGGCACCAGACACATCACTCATTCTCAGCTCTAAATTTGCCTTGACCCATCTCCCTGCCTTGGCCCAAGCCATTGCCCTCTGCCTGGGTTGCTCTTCCTTCCCTTCTCATCTTTGAGCTCTTTTTCCCACCTTCTGCCCCTGGGACTACCCCTCTCTGGGCAGACTCTCTCTCCATAACCCTTATCATGTGGAACTGTCTGATTGTCTCCCCACTAGACAATGCCTGTGTCTCTGTCCTGTCTGGAGCCCCCAAGGCCTGCACTGAGCTGGGCTTCCAGGAGATGTCTGTCCGGCAAGGGTTGACCACAGGACTCCATCAACCAGCCGAATAGTGGGGCTGGTACTCAAGCTCTTCTCCATCGACCTTCTCCCTGCCTGGGAGGGATCAGCCCAGCAGATGACCCTCTGACTTTGGGGAAGGGCATAAGGCCTCTCCTCACCCTGGAGCCCATTGCCCTCAGCTTCCCAGCCCAGCCCACCTGCAGGTTGCCTGCCCTCCCACACATGCGCTTCCTTCCAGAACCAGCTTGGGCCTCCTCATAGCCCCTGGTACTCCCGGGTGCCTCCCTTCCTACTGTTCCTTTCCCCAGGTCCTTTTGCCACCCCAAGACCTTAAAGCCATGACCTCATGTCTAGCTGTCAAGGCTAAGGGCAATTATGCCTCCTGAGTCCTCATCCTCTGCCAGGAGCATTATTCCCAGGACACATCCTCCACTGGGCTCCCAGCCCTTGTTCCTTGTGAAAAACAACTCCATCCCAACAGAATCAGTAGCACCCAGAGCTCCCAACAGAGGTCTTTGATGATGATTTCTTAGAAGAAAAATTCAGCTACACTCAGGAAATTCAGAAGCTGCTGCCCTCGAGGAAATTCTTATAGAGTCCAAGACCTTCTAGTTGGAGTTGCTCAGCAAAGCACTGGCTCCCCGGCCCCACACCCCCATGTCAGCACTCCATTTCCTTCTTTCCCCTTGGCAACATGGCCTTGAGTCCTGTGAGCCTCCCAAGCCCTGTGGACATGCGACCACATTGAGACCCTGGCACATATTCCCAGAGTGTGTGGCATGGACCAGAACTCACGATTACTTCTGCACACCAACCAGCCACCTAAGCATCCATCCATCCATCCATCCATCCATCCATCCATCTATCTATCTATCCAACTCAGGGACAGTTCTCTAAAATGGGTTTTATTTTCCTTTGAATTGGAGGCTGGAGGCTGGCATGAGTGTTCCTTTAGGGCCTGCAGCAAGAGAGGGTTGATTAATCCAGGCTTCTGGCCACGCTCTCTGGGTTCCAGCTCTTTTGCTCAAAAGCTATCCCTGGCTCCCCAAGGCCAGGAATGAAAAGCCCCTGCTTGCTTTCCAGTGTCAACTTCTGCCTCGGTCCCCCATCCACTCTATGCTTTAATGGCCCAGAGAAACATACCTCCCTCTTTAGAAAGATCCTCCCTCAGTGTTAGAAATGAATACCCGATGAATACACACCCACACAACAGCTTTGGAGCAGAACTGAACTGGCAGGTTGACAGCTGGACAGACAGAAAGCACAGATGACAGGAACAAGAGCCTGGAGCTCTGATGTGCCTGGGTGGGGGGGTCATGGAGACATGAGATGGGAAGGAGGTTGCTCTCTCTTCTTGGACTGCCTTTATGCCATGAGGTCTGTTGAATACTTGGAAGTTTCCCCAGAGATCTCCTCCATTCCTTTGCCACACTGCCTTCAGTTCTCCTATTAGAAGAAATCATTTCCAGGGAGGCTTTGCCTTCCTCAGATAGCCTCTGCTGCAAACATGTTCAACTGCTTCTGGGAGTCATTGGCATGTTAGCACAAATTAGCATTTTTTGGTTGTTTTTGTTTTTGTTTTTATTAGGGAAGTTGTGAGCTTACAAAACAATCATGCAGGAAAGCGGATTTGGCCCAACGGATAGGGCGTCCTCCTATCACATGGGAGGCCAAACGTTCAAACCCCAGGCCTCCTGACCCGTGTGATGAGCTGACCCATACACAGTGCTGATGCGCGCAAGGAGTGCCCTGCCACACAGGGGTGTCCCCCGCTTAGGGGAACCGCATGAGCAAGGAGTGAACCCTGTAAGGAGAGCCACCCAGGGCAAAAAAAGTGCAGCCTGCCCAGGAATGGCGCTGCACATACGGAGAGCTGACACAGCAAGATGACACAACAAAAAGAGACACAGATTCCAGGTGCCGCTGACAAGAATACAAGCGGACACAGAAGAACACACAGCGAATGGACACAGAGAGCAGACAATGGGGGGGGGGGCCACGGGGAAGGGGAGAGAAATAAATAAAAAGCAAATCTTTAAAAAACAAAACAATCATGCATAACGTACAGAATTCCCATACAACGCCCCACCATAACATTGCATTGTTGTGGAACATTTGTTACAGAATTATGAAAGAATGTCATCAAAACATCACTGCTGGGAAGCGGACTTGGCCCAGTGGTTAGGGCGTCCGTCTACCACATGGGAGGTCCATGGTTGAAACCCCAGGCCTCCTTGACCCGTGTGGAGCTGGCCCATACGCAATGCTGATGCGCGCAAGGAGTGCTGTGCCACGCAGGGGTGTCCCCCGCGTAGGGGAGCCCCACGTGCAAGGAGTGCGCCCTGTAAGGAGAGCCGCCCAGCGCAAAAGAAAGTGCAGCCTGCCCAGGAATGGTGCCGCACACATGGAGAGCTGACACAACAAGATGACGCAACAAAAAGAAACACAGATTCCTGGTGCTGCTGATAAGGATAGAAGCGGTCACAGAAGAACACACAGCGAATGTACACAGAGAGCAGACAATGGGGATGGGGGAAGGGGAGAGAAATAAATAAAAAATAAAACTTAAAAAAAAATCACTGCTAACTATAGTCCATAGCTTACATTTGGTGTATATATTTTTCCATACACCCCCTATTATTAACATCATGTATTGGTATTGTACATCTGTTATAGTTCATGAGTGAGTGCTCTCATATTTGTACTATGGTTAACAGTACAAATTAACTTTTTTTTTGAGGTACCAGGGCTGGGGATTGAACCCAGGACCTCATGTATGGAAAGCCAGCGCTCAACCAGTGAGCCACATTAGCTCCCCTGAGTTGGTTTTTTCATTTGTTTGCTTGTTGTTTGTTTGTTTTTATTTTAGGAGGCACCAGGGAATGAACCCGGGACCTCCCATGGGGGAAGCAGGTTCTCAACTGCTTCAGTCATATCTGCTCCCCCAAATTAACTTTTTACCCCCCCCTCCCCCAGACAGTTCTCTCATCTGTCTGCTCACGGTTTGCTCGCCTTCTCCAGGAGGCACTGGGAACCAAACCTAGGACCTCCCGCATGGGAGGTGAGTGCCCAATGACCTGAGCCACATCCATTCTCTGTGGGCTCCAGCATTTGCTGACTTGTGGCATCTGTTCATTTAGGGGTCTGCTTGTTATGGCTGGTGTGGTGTCTGATTATCTTCTTTAGGAGGCACTGGAACCCGAACCCAGGACCTCCCATGTGGTAGGCACCCAACTGATTGAGCTACATCTGCTTCCCCAAATTAACTTTTTCTTTCTTTTTTTATCTTTTGAGTTTTAAAATTTTTTTGGCTTTCTAAATTTTCTTGTTTTTTAAAAAAATATTTATTTTTACTTTTAAAAAAAAGTATTCTTTAACTTCTACCCCAAATTAACTTTTAATATGTCATGGGAGGCAGATGAGAAAGACAGGGTAACTTTAAGGCATAAACTTAAGGCCTGCCAAATGATAGACTGAGAGAGACTAAAGCTCCCAAGGATTTTACTTCAGGATTCAGCAGTGGTCCACTGAAATAGTCCTCGCATTCCTTTTGTCAACTCAGCACCCATGCCCTCTTCCATTAAACACCACCCACTGTTTTTTTCTTTTTTGGAGGTACCAGGGATTGAACCTGGGACCTCATACATACATGGGAAGCAGACTCTCAATCACGGAGATACACCTGCTCCCACCCTCCATTTTCTTTTGACAACATACTCCACCCCAGCCCACCTCAGTACCGGTGGTTCTTGTGTGGCTAAACAGGAATGGATCCCATGACTAGCCCAGCCAATCGGAGCAAGCCATCACCCTGATTACAAGGATTGGTTCAGGAGTGGGTATGGGACCCAAGCCAGGTCCCAGGGACTTAAAACGAGGACTAAAGGAAAAGGAGTCTCCCCTGTCAGTTGGGGCTCCTAAAACGTATTCGGGAGGAGAGCCTCCTGAGGGTGCAGCTGTGTTACATGTGTGTGCCTTCCTGTTTTGCCAGTTTGGATGCAGAATGTGGTTACACACACAGGTCCACGGGTCCCTGGAATAGGCAGTTTAAGCCCAAGAAGATACTCAGGGTTCCAGGAGCCATGGGGAACTAGCGCCAACTGCAGCCCCTTCCTGGCTTTCCATAGTCTCCACTGTCAAATGGCCTCCCTGTTGGCGGCACAGGCCCAGAGAAGCACGTGGCCCGAGAGAGCAGCCCAGGGCAGTGCGGGGGGCCCTCCTATTTCTTGCTCTCCTCTGAGTCCTCATGCTCTGCTCCCAGGGACAAGACTTGGGGGAGCCAGTTGGCCTGTCAGCTTGGCAGAGGCTGGGCCTGGCAGGGATGCCACCCTGGGCTGGGAGGGGGCACCTCCACAGTTAGCTCTGCTCCCTCACGGCCCCACTCAGGCGTGTCAAGAGAGGCACAGGGACCCCAATCTTCCTCTTGGCCCTAGTTGGGGAAAGGCTGGCTGCTACTCTCTGAATTTTAAGTCTGGCCCAGATGTAGAGCAAATCTAGAGAGGGCAGAGGGACCTCCCCTTCCAGCCTCAGGCTGTTCTGGGGACTGTGCTTTGCATGGGGTGTGGAATGGGAGGAGGCCTGTGGCACACCCTGGCCCTGGCTGGATGTGGAATGACCCTCTGGGCTGAGGGCCCCCCCTGTTGCTTTCACCTCCTTCTACCACCACCCCCAACCCTGCCTGGCTGGCAATCTTTCCCAGCTACTGAATCTGCCAGAACATTCTTGGGAGGAGCAGGCTGTGACCCATGAGTCATTCCAGCTTTCTCCAGCCCCCGTGTCATCTACCAAGGCTCAGGCATTTGTTCCTTGTTCTGGGCTTGCTACCAGGCCTGAAATTACACCATAACAGCCAACTTCCTGAACCGAGGCATCGTGGCTCTAAAAACTGCCTATGTGTTCTATGCCAGGAACAATCTGGCCTGAACCATTTGGGTGGGGCTTTAGAGAGAGGTGGGGTAGTTCTGAAAGTGCCCCAAACAATTATTACTCATCTTGTAATGGCGGAGGGTGTTCTAAGGACACAGCTCTCAGAAGCTGAGGGAGTGCTACAGATTTTGTGTCTGGGTTCCACTGGGCCAATTGTCCCCTTGCTGGGCTCCAGAGCCCCCTCCAAGTAGACAAGGAGGCTGTGCCTGAATTTTCCTTCCTATCTCTCAACACTGGCTCCCCTCACGCAGGATCAAGATGAGTCTCCTTAAATCAGCTCTGAAACTGAAAGGCAACAGAATGCTTCCAGGAGTAGCTGCAGGATGCTCACTGCCCAGACTCACCCTTCTTCTCAGGATGTGTTCCTGAGTTGTGCCCGTGCAAAAAGCACATGCAGAGGAATAGCAAGCACTAGCGTAACAACTCTCCCTCCGTGTAGACACATCATTATTTATTGCTTACAAAGTGCTTCACATTCAAATGTTTTTTTAAAATTCCTGTAACATATATAATATGCAAGATTTCCCATTTTAACCATTTTCAAGTGTACCATTCAGTGGTGTTAAGTGTATTCTCAATGTTATGCAACCCTATCTACTTCCCAAAAGTTTTCATGACCCCAAAAAAGAAACTCTGCTCATTAAGCAACAACTCCCCAATCCCCCTCCCTCCTGCCCTGAGTAACCTCTAATTTACTTTGTCTCTGTGGGTTTGCTTATTATTTCACGTTAATGGAATCATACAATAGCTGTTCCTTTGTGTCTGGCTTATCTCACGCAACATGACGTCTTCAAGGTTCACCCATGTCGTCGCATACATCAGAACTTTATTCCTTTTTATGACTGAAGAATATTCCATTGTATGTATGTACCATATTTGGTTTATCCATTTATGTTGATAAGACACTTGTTATTGCCATCATTGCACTTTTTTAAAAAAATCGTTTTGGTGGTATAATTAATGTACAGTAAAATTCAACCTTTTTATAGTTCTGAGTTACTGACAAAAACAGTTGGATAAAACACCACCATCATTAAGACACAGAACTGTTCTCTTACCTCAAAATATTCCTTTGGGTGGCCACTTTGTAGTCACTGGCGACCACTGATCTGTTTGCTATTCCCAGTTTTACTTTTTCCATAATGTCATGTAACTGGAATCCTACAGCAGGCAGCCTTTTTATTCTGGATTCTTTCAATTAACATAGTGCATTTGAGATTCATTCATGTTGCTGTATATATCAGTAGTTTGTTCCTTTTAATGGCTGAGTAATAAGTAAGGATATACTGGCTTGTTCTCTCTTTCACCAGTTGAAAGACATTTGAGTTGTTTCCAGTTTGGGGGGTGTAGCAGTTTGATATAGTTATGAATTCCAAAAATAGATATTGAATTATGTCTGTAAACTGGTCTGTATCTGGCATGATTAAATTATGATTTGGGCCCTGATTGGGCCATGTCAGTAGGGTGTTGAGTCCCCACCCACCAAGGGACAGATAAAAGACATGGGAAAGGACAGAGTTGGAGATTTTGATGTTGGAGTTTTGATTTGGAGTTTGATGCTGGAATCTTGAGCTGGAGTCCTGGTTTATTAGCCAGCCAAAGGGGTGCTGATGCAAAATACCAGAAATCTGCTGACTGTTATAAAGAGTATTTATTTGGGGTAGGAGCTTACAGATACTAGGCCGTACATCGTAAGTTACTTCCCTCACCAAAGTCTATTTTCATGTGTTAGAACAAGATGGCTGTCGATATCCGCGAGGGTTCAGGCTTCCTGGGTTCCTTCCTTCCAAGGTCTTGCTTCTCTCTAGGTTCAGGGTTCCTTTCTTCCCAGGGCTTGCTTCCTCCTGGGCTCAGGGTTCCTCTCTTCCTGGGGCTTTCTTCTCTTTCCTCTGTGAGCTTATTTCCCGGGGCTCCAGCTTAAGGCTTCAGCATGAAACTCCAACATCAAAAACCCTCCAACTCTGTCCTTTGCTGTGCCTTTTATCTGTGAGCCCCCACCAACCAAGGGGTGGGGACTCAACACTCTACAGACCCAAGAGGTTTACTTGATTACTTATATGAAAATCTAATATAATTTCATATACCCAGAGGAAAAGACCAGTTTGTTGTGGGAAATTGACTTACCTGTTTGTTATTGTAAATGTTACACCTGTTAAATGTAGCAGTTGTTAGATGTTGCAGTTGTTCCC
Organism: Dasypus novemcinctus; assembly: GCF_030445035.2. Classification (NCBI taxonomy): domain Eukaryota; kingdom Metazoa; phylum Chordata; class Mammalia; order Cingulata; family Dasypodidae; genus Dasypus; species Dasypus novemcinctus. The sequence continues at coordinate 56,329,433 of NC_080704.1, read as the reverse complement.
TGTTATTGTAAATGATGTTGCAGTTCAGATAGCAAACAGCTGCTTGGTAGTTTCCCAATAAATGTGATGGGAAAACTAGGGTTGAGGCTCTCAGTTCAGAAGCTGTGGGTCCCCTGGTCCCAGGTTTGTCTCCCCTCTTGTGTCTCTTCCTTTATTTCTGCATTGCCTTCCCTTTGAGCCAACCTATTGTAAGCTGAATGCAACACCAGTTTACAAACATAATCCAATTTTTTTTTAAATTCATCAATAATATCAAACTGCTACACCCGGGAAGTAAGCACAAAGGAAAGAGAAGCAAGCCCCAGGAAGAGAGGACCTGACTGAGAAGAACACAGAGGAACAGAAATGGCTCCTCAGACACGGCAGAAGCCCGGGGAGAAAGACAGCACCATTTGCCTGACCTTGTGGAGAGAGGCAAAGCCTAGAGAGCCTCATAGTCTTCAGCTGACCTTGTGGAGAAAACAGAGGACCTGAGCCCAGAGTGAAGCAGGACCTGGGAAGAGAGGAACTCTGGAAGCCTGAACCCTGGCAGACGTCAGCAGCCATCTTGCTCAAAGTCACTTGGAAGTGGACTTGGTGAGGGAAGTAACTTATGCATCATGGTTTGGTATCTGTAAGCTCCTAACCCAAATAAATACCCTGTATAAAAACCCACCAATTTCTGGTATTTTGCATCAGCGCCCCTTTGGCTAATACAGGGGGATTACGAATAAAGCTGCTACAAAGATTTGCATACAGGTTTTTGTGCAAACATATTTTCATTTCCCTTGATTAGATACCTACAAGTGCAATTGCTGGGTCATGTGATAAATGTATGTTTAACTTTATGGGAAATGACCAACTGTTTTCCAAAGTGACTGTCCCGTTAGCATTTCTATCAGCAGTTTCTGAGAGTTTCAGTTCCTCCACATCCTTGCCAATACTTGATATATCCGGTCTTTTCAAATTTTAGTCATTCTAATAGGTATGAAATGATATCTCATTGTGGTTTTAATTTGCATTTCCCTAATGACTAATGATGTTGGGCATCTTTTCAGGTGCTTGTCTGCCACCTGTTTCTTCCTTGATGAAGTGTACAAATCTTTTGTCCACTTGTTAATTGTGTTGCTGGTTTTCTTATTATTGAAATATATGTTCTGAATACTGGTCCTTTACCAGACAATGTGGTTTACAAATATTTTCTTTCCCCAGCCTGTGGCATGGCCTTTCATTTTTGCATTTCTACCTTATTATTTGGCTCATTTATTCTCCCAACAAATGTTTATGAAGAACCAACCATGTGCTGGGCACTGCACCATGCACTAGAAACAGAAAGGAACACAGCAGACAAAAATCCCTGTGTTCAGAGACCTCAAATGCTCAATATTGCTAGACAGACAATGGAAAAATACCAAACAAACGTGTTAGCTTTTTTCTGTTCCCCCCAATTCTATCTGCCTCTTCCCTGCCCTGCCCTGCCCTCTTCTGGGTCCCAAGAGGTTGATGCTGTGGACATCACCTGGACCCTGTCCCACTCTGGCTTTCAGTTGGGTTTGGTCAATGAGTATCCATTCATAGCTCACTCCCTCGCTGCTTCAGTGTGTGGTTCTGGAAGTGGGTGGGCTCAGCTTCCTCTGGATTCTGGGAATATTGGTCCCTTCCTTGCCCCTTCAGGCAGCAATAACAGCTCCCAACTGTTGCCAGTACCTGAGTATCCTTTTTTTGGTTTACTGAATCCTCCCTGTATCCCTCTAAATGGTTCCTTTGCTCAAGTCTCTTCAAAATTCCAGTTGAGGGAAGCAGATGTGGTTCAAGCATTTGGGTGTCTGCCTACCACATGGGAGGTACTGGGTTCGGTTTCCGGTGCCTTCTAGAGAAGACGAGCCAGACAGTTAGCTGGCGCGGCGAGCTGATGCAACAAGGAGACACAGGAGGAAACACAATGAGAGACACAACAAAGCAGGGAGCAGAGGTGGCTCAAGCAATTGAGTGACTCTTTCCCACATGGCAGGCCCCAGGTTTGGTTCCTGGTGCCTCCTAGAGAAGACAAACAGATACAGAGAGTGCACAACAAATGAACACAGAGAGGAAACAGCAAGCACAAACAATTGGTGGGGGGTGGGGGGGTGGATAAACAAAATAAATCTTAAAAAAAAAGTTGAGGTGTGACTTGTGTCCCCCCACCCCCACTCCAGTCCCTGGTCCAACAAATAAGGTACTACCAGGAAATGCTGAGTGCTATGAAGGAAAGCAAAGCAGGACACAGGGATAGTGCGTGATAGGGTGTTATTTGGGATAGAGGTGTCAGGAAAGGCTTCTTGAGGAGTTCCTCTTTAAGCAGCGAAAAGAAGAAAATGAAGGGGGTAGCCATGTAAATATGACCTATGCACATTTCTTGGGAGGAGTGTCCAAGTAGGTGCAAAGGCCCTGAGGTGGGGTAATGCTTGGTGTGTTTGAGGAACATCAATGGGGCTGGTGTGGTTGGAGAATGGAGTGAGGAGAGAAGGCTTGAGGGGTTGGCAGGGCAGGGATTATACTCATCTGATGAGCAGGGAAAACTGGTGCCCAGAGAAAAGCAGGGCTGGCCTGAGGTCCTGAGGTGATGTCACCTTGATTCCCCATGTGTTTCTGGGGGGACAGGAGGAGGGCCAGAACCCCACCATCTGCCCCAGACAGTCCCTTAGGGAAGTCAGTTGAGGGCCTACACTGCTGGCCCTATTGTGCTGGGCTGGGATTCCTGCCCTCCACAGGTCAGCCTAATCCCTGACCATTCATGAACTTCAGTCTGTTTTCACCATGCAGCCAATGGGATCCTGTGACAACCCAAGTTGCATGGCCCTCCACTCAGAACCCTCTCCTGGTTTTCTGAGCTCCCATCTCAGAGCCCATGAGGCCCTATAGGATCTGGTCCCCACTACCTGTCTGACCTCACCTCCAACCACTATCCCCTAGCTCTCTCTGCTTCAGCCGCAGTGACCTCCTCCTCCTCCCTGTTCGGACACGTCAAGCGCACTCCCACCTCAGGGGTTCCACACTGGCCGTTCCCTGTGCCTGGAATGCTCTTCCCCCCAGGCAGACCCTGCCTGGGTGCATGCTGACTGGGAAGAGGACCCTCCTGGGTTCACTGACTGGTGTAGACCTTCTTAGGGTCAAGCAGTCTGGGGTGTGTACTCCACTGGGGATGCACGGTGTGGGGTGTGGACACTCCTGGTGTGACAGACTGGCATGTGAGGTCATAGACACTGGGATGGGAACACACCTATGGCTATCAACAGCGAGGTCACACAGACTGGGGGGTACAACATGGCTTCCACCAGAGACTTGGATATGTAAGCTTCTGGAGTCCCAAGACTGGGGGTGACACAAGTAGGTTCACACAGCAGCATACACTGCTGGGGTCAAGATAGGTAGGTTCATACTCCCAGGGTCACACAGAATGGGGCATGAATGCTCTGTGGTCACACAGACTTTGATGAGTCCACTTCTGGGGTTAAACAAACTAGGGTGTGGGCACCCCATTGGTCATAGAGGCCAGGATCTGCACATCCCTGGGGTCCAGTGGGATACTCTTGAACTTGCACTGTAATGGGTGTATATACTCCTGGGGACTGGCCTTTCCTGTCTTCAGAAGGCAGTAGGGACCCTCCTGCAGTCACACTGACTGTGGCATAGATCCCCTGGTGGCCATGCTTACTTGGGTTAGAAGACTCCTGGGTTCAAAGCACTGTAGTGCAGAGCTTCCTGGGGTTATAGACATGGTATACATACTCCTTAGCCCCTAGTCTAGGGTGTGGCCTTTTCTGGTGTCACACTGAATATGGTACAGTGATTCTTATAAGTCAGAGACTGCAGTGTAGAATCATCGTGACCAATACTCTGGAGTTTAAATACCACTTGAGGGAAGCAAACTTGGCTCAATGAATAGAGCATCTGCTTACCACATGGGAGGTCCAAGGCTCAAATCCAGGGCCTCCTGACCCATGTGGCGAAGCTGGCCCACACACAGCGCTAATGCGCACAAGGAGTGCCATGCCATAAAGGGGTGTCCCCATGCACAAGGAGTGCACCCCGTAAGAAGAGCTGCCCCAAGCGACAAAAGTACAGCCTGCCCAGGAATGGGGCCACACAGAGAGCTGGCGCAACAAGATGATGCAACAAAAAGAAAGAGATTCCCGGTGTTGCTGACAAGAATCCAAGTGGACACAGAACACACAGCGAATGGACAGAGAGCAGACAATTGGGGGTGGGAAGAGGAAAGAACTAAAAAAAAAAAAAAAAAATCATAAAATAAAATAAATACCACTTGAATCCGACTGGGGACTGGACACTGCTTCTGTCACAGATACGTAAGTGTGGATACATCTGGGGTCACAGAATGGGGTGTGGTCACTCATCGGGCCACATGTGTGCAGTAAGTAGGTATGGAAACATCTGGGGTCACAGAGACTAGGGTGTGGCTACTCCTAAGGTCACTAGATTGGGGCAAGGGCACCTCTATGGTCACACTGTTTAGGATATGGATAATCCTGGGGTCACAAAGACCAGGGTGTGGATATTCCTTGGGTCAGAGAACGTGAAATTCTAAAGATAGAGGATTAAGCTGCAGAAAACTGTTGTCCTTGTAGCTGGTGAGTTTGTTAGCTCCTGTTTGCTAAATCGTAGACATTCAGGACTACAGCCAAGGCAGACTTGCTGATATGTCTAAAATAGAGGAGTTTAACCTAAAAAATTTGTACTGGCAAACCTTTTGGCATCTGGTGAAATCTGTGGAGGACCCTTTCACGGGATATTTCTAAAAGTGTGCACATGTGTGTGTCCATGTGCACACACACACGATTACAATGGAAACCAATTAAATTGAAATACACATATATATTAAAATGAAAATTGGGATACAGTAATACAAGTACTTTTTAAATTAGTACATCAAATTGCAAGATCTATGATTCAAAGTGGTAGCTGTGAACATTATTTCAAGATACTTGTAAAAACTGTAATGTAACATAAAAAATAACTGTAATTTGTATTGGTGAGAAAGTCATACGTATTGCTTTTACTGTTGTGATTCATTGCCAGCATTCATAATAGGGAGTAAAGCTAAATTTCAGTTATATTAATGAAAATAAAGATGCAACATTTTCCTCCATTAAGTTCACAGATACTCCTGCCTTCTATCCAGGTTATGAACCCCTGCCTGAGAGGTAAATTCAGGACACCCCTGGAAAGGTTTACTTAGAGAAGAGGCCAGACCTTGTTCTAGAATTTCCACTGCAGTGCAGATGGACATTCTTGCAATGTTTCTTTCCTTGTTGTTTTCATGGTGGTTGTAGTAGATTCTCACTTGGGGCTTGGATGTTTGGGCCATGTGGATAAAATGATGATACCTGAAAACAAGTTCATCAACTCAAGTTCCAGCTTTCCCGATGGCCTCTGAGTTGTACCAGCTTGCCAGAAAACTGAAGGCCAAAGAAAAAGAAGAAAATTTTACACAAAAACCTATTTCCCCACTTTCTTCTACTATAATCACCATTCACTAAATAACATTTTTGTGAAGGTTTTCCCTTTTATTGTGAACTATAGCTTACATAAAAATGCATAAAACAGATTTGTCCAGTTTAATGAATAACTATAAGGTAAACAATACATCTGTTATATTGTATAATTGTAGGATGCTTGCTGTCATTGGGGTGTAGCTCTCCACTGTGAATATACTGTGATTTAATTACCCAATGTACAGTTGGTAGATGTTTGGGTTGTTTCTGGTTTTAGGGGTACTACAAATAGTGATGCTATGAACATTCCATTCGTTTTTTAGGAGCGGAAATGGCATATACACAGCTTTATTTATAGTTTTGAAAACTAAATAGAATACATGCTTTATTCAGTGCTGCGTACTTAAATTGACCTACAATCAATGTTAAAACGGAACTCCCTTAGTGAACTGGGAAAACACTATCTTGATTAGTTTTGAAAACTAAGGAAAATACATGCTTTATTCAGTGCTAATTACTGATACTGACTCACAATCAATGTTAAAACACAGGGCTCACAGAGTGAACTGTGAAAACATTATCTTGATTAGTTTTTTTAATATACTTTTTTTAAAAAAAGATACTTAGATTACATAAATGTTACATAAAAAATATAGGGGATTCCCATATGCCCGGTTCCCTAGCCCTCCCACATTAACAACATCCTTCATTAGTGTGATACATTTGTTACAATTAATGAACACAGTTTGGAGCACTGCCCCTAAGCATGGATTACAGTTTACACTGTAGTTTACACTCTCTACTGCACACTTTTGTAAATTATTACAAAATATATAATGGCCTCTATCTGTCATTGCAATGTCATTCAGGACAATTCCCAAGTCCCGAAAACGCCCCCAAATTATACCTATTTTCTCCCCTGCCTTCCCTATAGACAGCTTTAATAGATCATGCCTAAGTTTTCCACAGCGATGTATCATTTTTACACTCCCATCAGCACTGTATGAGGGTTCCAACCATCACATATTCGTCCAAATATTTAGTATTGTCAATCGTTTTAGTTTTAGCTTGCATTGCCGATGAGCACTTTTTTCATATGTATATGGACCATTCTTATTTCTTCTCTTTTTGATTTGTAGAAGCTTTTTCAATTAAGGATACTATACATAGGGATTGAAAATATCTTCTCCCACTGATTTTCCATTTCACTTTTTCAAAGATGTCTTTTTTTCCTTTTTTTTTTAATGGAAGGCTTAGTCCGAATAACCTGCTAAACTGCTGTCAGAAAAGGACATCCTCTACCATTACATCCTGAGGATAAGAATCTCTCCAGTACTGACGGATTTAGCCCACTCTACTATACAGGCAAACTGGCCCTCTCGCTGTTCCTTAAAACACACCCCAGGCACAGTTCCACCTCACGGCTTTTGTGCTTGCTCTTTCTCTACCTGGAACACTCTTCCCCTAGGTAAACACAGGGACTCATTCCACCATCTTCAGGTCTTTGTTCAAATGCTACTTCCTCAATGAAGAGTTCTATGACCACGCTTTTAAAAACTGCAAACTGCCAACCTTAGTATTCCCGATTCTTTTTACACTGTTTTGTTATTTTTCATATTCCACTTTACCTTACATCTCTCTCTCTCTCACACACACATAGCAAAATGCTTTATATAAATATGTAGTGAAATGCAAGCACAGGGAAGCAGATGTGGCTCAAGCAGTTAGGTGCCTGCCTCCCCCCACAAGGGAGGTCCCAGGTTTGGTTCCCAGTGCCTCCTAAAGATGAGCTGACACAACAAGCTGATGCAATAAGCAGGGAGTGGATGTGGCTCAAGCAGTTGGGCACCTGCCTCCCACATGGAAGTTCCCCACTTCAGTTCCTGGTGCTTCCTAAAGAAGACGAGCAGACAATAAGTGAACACAATGAGCAATGAGCAGAAAGATGAGGGAGCCACCTGGAGGTGTGGAATGCAAACATATGCCCTCTCATATATATAGATTGTGTGGAAACTTGCATTCACATGGAGACTATTTTATTGTTTTATTTAAATTTTTTAAAAGATCTAATTTATTTACCGCCCCCCCCATTGTTTGTGGTTGCTGTCTGCTCTCTGTGCTCATTTGTGGTGTGCTGTGTCTGCTTGTCTTCTCTTTACAGACACCATGAACCCAGGACCTCCTATGTGGAAGAGTGGTGCTCAGTCACCTGAGCCACCTTAGCTCCCTGGTTTGCTGTTTCTCTCAGTCTTTCTACTTTGTTTCTCTTTTGTTGTATCATCTTGCCATGCCTGCCTGCCTGTCATACCAGCTCACCTTCTCCAGGAGGCACAGGGAACTGAACCCAGGACCTCTCATGTGGTAGGTGGAAGCCCAATCGCTTGAGCCACATCTGCTTCCCTTGTTTTATTGTTTATTATCTCTTTCCCAAACCTTCATGAGGGTCAGAATATTTGTCTGCTTTGTTCCCTGCTATTTCTCCAAATGTAGGACAATGTCTAATATGCAATATGTGTCCATTAAAAATGTTTACTGAATGCCTGAACATGTTACATATAAAATGCTTAAAGCAGTTCCAGGCATGCAACAATAGGTACTTAATAAGTTTGTTGAGTGAATCTTAACAGGTGATATACTGCAAGCTCTTAGATAAAATGCAAACTTACCTTAATGTGTTAAAGTGAACAATTCATATCATTGTCTTCAACCTATCAAAGAAAAACAAAAGTGATACTTGGCTAAGCTTTTCCATTCAATATGCCCCAGAAAGCATATGAGCTGAGAGAAGAAAGAGGTATGAGAACAAAAATAAATTAAAAAAAAAAACAAAAAAACAAAAAAACAAAACAAGAAAAGAGGTACACCAGGAGGGGGTCACTGTGGGCTCAGAGAGAGGGCACTGAGGACCCTGGCCATAAGTTTCCAGACCTCAGAGGTCATTAGAGCGCGGCACTGTGGGATGTCCATGGGCTGGGGCAATGCGTTCATGATGGTGATGGGGCAGTCCTGAGGACGGATCTCCTTGGCCAGCCGCCCCTTCTTCTTCAGTGTGCAGGCCTCCTGGTACGGCGGAGAGATGGGGGGCTGCGTGGGTGGAGTGTACTTGTACTCAGAGCCGTCTTCTAGCTGCGGGGACATGTGAGATGGGATGGTGAAGACCTGGGAACCTGGGACAGGCTCTCTTCCCACCACCCTGCCCACTGTTGCTGGGGCACGCACGTCAAGTGGGTAACTGCGGTCTGAATCGTAGGAGCTCAGGTCCCCACAGGTCACAAATGGCACAATGATGCGGGTAGGACCATCCAGCTGGTTGAAATCTGGGTCTGAGGAGCAGGGAGACAGAATACTGAGGGTGGGGCTGGGATGCCTGAGACCAGTCATGACTCAGGGCACAGCTTGGCAATCACCTTCTTCCAAGAGGATCCCTGACCAGTTCTCCCCAAATAGCCACCAGCTGCTCTCACACTGCTGTACCAGCAGGCCTTTGTTTTGTTTGTATCACCTCCTCAGGGAGGTCTTCTAGAAAACCCTCCTAAAACATGGGGCCCCCTGCTCTATTTTCTTTCCCAGCAATTATCTCCACCTGGCTTTCTATCATATACTATTTGTATCTTTTCTCACTCATGCCATCTCCACAGGGTAGGCTCGTTGTCTTTTTCAACCAGGGGTGAGGGAAAAGACCCTCATGGCACAAAATCTCCATATGGGTGTGGCTGAGCATTCCTAGGATAGAATTTCCTTAAGCAGGTGGAAGCCCCACTGGGGCAGGGCTCAGGATCCTCCTGGGACAGAATCTTTACCAGGTCGAAGAGTTACTACTAGGGGACTGGGCTGAAGAGCCTCCTGGGACAAAATAGCCATAAAGGGTACAACTTTCTCCAGAGGGTGGGGCTAAGGATCCTCCTGAGATAGAATTCCCATAAGAAGGCTGAGTCGCCACCAGGGATATCTCATGAGGTAGCTGAGGGCCCTCATGAGATATGATTCCATGAAGGGGCTGAGTTTCCCCAGGGACAGGCCCAAGCCTCCAGTTCTCACCATAAGAGTGGTCCAGCAGGGGTTTGGTCAGGTCTGGCACGAAGCCCTCAGGGGGATCATAACCCTGACAGACAGCGAAAGCCTCTGTGGATAGAAACTGGAGTAAGGGATGACTGTCACCTCTGCCCATGTGGGCTGAATCCCCCGAGATACCCATATATCTACCCGGCCCATCTGCCCCACTGACCAATGCTGGAGTTTCGGCTGCTTCTGGGCTTGGCACAGACCACATTAGAGAAGAAGACGCGTAGCTGGCTATAGATCAGTGTCACGTCACGGCCTCGGAATATCTGCAGGACAGGGAGTCAAAGGTGCAAGGGTGAGGGAAGTCTTCAGGGGCCCCTCTTTGTACTCTCCCAACCTCCTCAAGACTCACCTTGGCCACGAAGCAACCCCCAGGCTTCAAAACGTGTGTAGCAATGTTCAGAGCCTGCGGGCAGGACAGATGCGCTAAGGCTGTGATGGAGATAGCCAGGAGGGGGCCAAACCAGGGCAGGGGCAGCCAGGGTTACTCACAGCTAGGAGGAGCTGGGCCTGCATGTACTCGTCGACATCATGGAGGCCAGTTACTGCAGAGAGAGGAACAGTATTGGGGTGGGAGTACGGGCATCAAGTCCTATGTTTCCTCTTGCACCAGAGAGGTTAGAAAGCTAAAAACAACATTCCCCAGACTCTCCTGCTGTTAAAGTTCTGGATGCAAATGAAATCTCTGCCAACTGGATGCATATTCTGAGCTCCTAATCCTTAGGAGCTCATTTTAAGTCTCAAAACAAACTCATGCAAAAGTCTTATTACCAAGGTTTCCATCTCCAGCCCAGACTACTCCCCCGCACTCGACTCAAACTGGACAGCGGACTCCATGTGTCCAAAAACCAAACTTCCCACATTCCTTCCCAAACCTGCTCCTTCCACCACCTTCCCCATCTACATGTGAGCCTTCCAGTTGTTCAAGGCCAAAAACTTTTGTTACCCTGGAACTGCCCCTCTCTTGCCTCACACCCGTGTTCAAGTCATGAGCAAACACTGTCAGCTCTGCTTTTAAGAAATATCCGGAATCCACTCTCTTCTCATCTCCACCACTGCTACCACTGTCACCACTCACTTGGACTTTTACTGTAGCCTCCTCCTCACTGGTCCCCTCTCTGCTTCCACCCTCACCCCTTCTGCTGCTCACAGAAGCCAGAGGGATCCTGTTACAACCCAAGCCAGGCACGGCCCTTCTCTGCTCAGAACCTTACCCTTTTCTCCGAGCTCCCATTTCAGAGAAAGAACCTTACTTACCCTTTTCTCCGAGCTCCCATTTCAGAGAAAGAGCCAAAGTCCTCAACATAGCACCCACAGGATCAGGCCGGCCAGCTCTCTGACCTCATCACCCATCATTCTCCCCCTCCCTGTTCTAACCACATTGGGTTCCTTGTTGTTCCTCATACATGCCAAGCACACTTCCACCTCAGGGCTTTTGTGCTGGCTATTCCTGTGCCTAGGCTAGTCTTCCTCTAGATATACCCTGGGTTCAGTCCCTCACTTCCTTTAGAACTCTGTTCTGAACTCAGCAAGGCCTTCCCTCTCCACTTTATTTAAAATTCCAATGTGGACTCCCGCCTCCCTCCCTGCTTCATTGAGTTCCCCAAAGTACTATCATCTTTTAACATGTTACATACAGTTCAATTTACTTTGTTTCTTTTCCATCTACTCCCACTAGAGCAGGGGTTCTTAACATTGTTTGCTCCATCCCTTTGCCAGTCAGGTGAAAACCACGGACCCCTTATAAAGTTTACACTATACTGTGTATTATTTAATAAATATATCACACCTGCACCAACACGTCCCACAAGAATTTTTTTAAAATTTCAATTCACGCTCATGGACCCCCTTGTTAAGAACCCCTGCACTAGAACATCAGCTCCATGAGGTCAGGGATTAGTGGTATTTTCTTCACTATTGTTTCCCAATGCCTAGAATAGTGCCTGACATAGTAGGTGTTCACTAAATGTGTGCTGAACAGATGGGTGACTGAATGAATGAGGAAATGCATGAACAGTAAAATGGAATTGGACCATTGCAGAGAGAGATAAGAGGGAAGGGTGGACAACAGACACAAAACAGAAAGCGGGAGGTGGGGCAGGGAGAGGGAGGAAGAAGACAGAGGCAAAGAGCAGACAGAGAGAGGTGGGAGAAGTTGCCAGATGTGGGGAGAGGCTGAGAGTTGAGGGAAGATGCAGGAAGAAGTTGAAGAGGTCAAAGAAGTCAACAGAGGTGGGAGATACAGAGAAGGACATACACGGGGGGCCCCTGCCTGGCCTCCCAGCCCCTGCTGCTTACCATCAGGAGCCCCATCGCACACCACTAGGTCCGCGGGGCAGCCCTCAAAGTGCTGGATGATCTCCTGGGCAGTGGACAGCTATGGAGAAGGGGAGAATGAGTGGCCCCAGTACCTCTGGTTGCTGCCTTTGAAGCCCGCCTGCCTGAGGCCCAGGTCCACTGTTCCTGAAGCAGCCAAATTCTCAGGCTTGGCCCATCTAAGAACGGGCTCCACCTCTGAGCCCAGTTTCATTTTCTGCTGTCTCTACCATGATGGCTGGCTGGCTCTGTTTCTCCTGTTACATTATCTAGTTACTGTATCTTATCTCTGTCACTGTCTTTCTCAGTCTCTGCTTCTCCCCCCACTTCCTCTGTGTTCTGTAGTCCCCAGGGGCCTTCGCTCAGGATACATCCCAACTACCCCAGCCATGGACTCACCTGGGTGATGTCCCCCTGGATCTGTAACACACCTGGCAGTGGAGCCATAGCCTGCAGGTCCACGGCCACCACATGGCCAGAACCCAAGCTCCTGTGGACAATACAGTCCATGTCAGTCTAATCTTTACCCCCTGGGACCCCACCCAGCCTGCTCTCTGGCCCCCACACTTACCCAAGCTTCTGGCTCAGGACCTGACTCCAGCTGCCTGGGGCTGCACACAGGTCAACTGCCCGTGTCACGCCTGGTCACAGAGAGGAAGGTGTACTTGTCAGCTGTGTCTGCCTCTTCAACTGTGGACCCTGCAGAGTTCACCCCTCTCTCCTGGGGAATACCCACATCTAGCCACTGCCCACGTACCCAATTCCTCTCAGGGATTCTGCCCATTTTCCCGCCTGCCTCCCTGTCCCAGTGACCCTCCAAGTCAGCCCACCTACCACAGGGAGCCCTTTAGTCCTAGCCCACTTGTCTCTCCCCTTGGCTTTTCTGTACCCCAAATGACTCGCCCACCAGGTGGAGACCTTGGAAGAGGTGGAATTCCTCATTGAGCTGGAGCAGTTTGAAGGCGCTGCGGGCACGCCAGCCACTCTCCTTGGCCAAACGGTAGTAGACATCGCGTTTGTCCTTTGATGTCCGACCCATCTCAAACACTCTGTTCAGGGACCTGCTGACAGAAAGCTGACACCACCCTGTGTCAGTACCCGGGTGGGAAGGCCACCACCTTCCTCTGCCGGGCAGTGAGAACCAAACCAAACTGGGTTCATCTGACCCACATGAGAGCCGATGGGAAGACTGAAGCCTAGTCACAGATCCTCACAGATCCTGAAAGACCCCATCTCTCAGCCCTTAAGCTCTGTCACTCATGGCACAGATTCCTCATCACTGACTCCACAGATCCCACAAAAGGACTCACAGTCCCTCTAACACTTACCTCACAGGTGACCCATTAGTGTCCCTGTCACCACACACCACTGTTATCCATATGCCACACATGAAACCCTGTGACTCCAATCATCAACCCTGCTCTGACCATCTCATCTCCACTAACATCTCACTGACTATGTGCCCCAACTGTCTTCATTGCCTCTATTAGTCCCCCATTAATCTGTCACTTTCACCCATTATGCTAATATTGCCTCATTGCACTCCCCATTCCCTTAATCTCTCTGCCCATCCCATTCCCTCAAATGATTAAGCCTCGAGTAACTTTTTTTATTACTACATCCTTATCATTCCCCATCAATGCCTATTAGCTCCCCACAAAGCACTCAATTACTATGATTTATCTATGATTTATCAGTCCCCACCATCGATCCCTCGGATCACAGCCCCATCAGCTTGCAATCAACCATTCAATGACTATGCCTCGTGGACTCCCCATTAACCCCTCCGCTACCACACACTGACCATTCCCCTATGATCACACTCTCATCAGCTCCCCTGTACCCCACTAATCACTCGATGATCACATCCCAACAACCTACTATTACTTTCTCATTGCTCACTCTGTTCCTGTTAATCCGTCGGGGATCATGCCAGGCTTGCCCGCCATTAACCCTTTGACCATGACATGCCCCATCAGCCGCTCACCTCTCTGATCGCCGCCCCCATCAGACCCTTGATCATCACATCCCACCGGCCCCCACAAATCCTGTCGACTAACACATTCCTATTAGCGCCCAGGAATTCCGGGATAAAGACCCCCCACAGACGTCCAAAACCCTCACGCTGCCCACCCCACCCTCTCCCGTTAACCTCTGACCACACCGTCAGTCCTCTCTGATACATCAAAGACCATGCACCCTCAGGATCACCAGGACGCCCCTGAAGGCGGCTCCGCCGACATCCGGACTCCCGTCCCACCCCACTGCACCCCCCTCCCTCCCGAACGGACCCCTGAACCAACTCAGAAAGAGGTCCCCTTCCGTAGACACACCTTGGGTCTGGAGCGCACCCAGTGCTAGCTTCCCGGACTATGCAGGGCAGCGACAAGGGCGGACCTCGGCTCCCCGCGCCGGCGGAACAGCGCAGGCGCGCCTCAGTGACTGCCTACCTCAGCTTTCCGAGCGGGGAGAAGCGGGAGGAAGGAGGCTGCACCGCAAGCAGCCCCAGCCTCGGCGAGAGCGCAAAGGGTGGGAAACCAGAGGACCTCTTTGTGTCCTTAGTTGACCCCAATGCCTGTCGCGCATGCCTAAGGGCTAAAGCGGCGTGGCATGCTTGGCACTGTGGGACGCTGGGGCTCAGGTGAAGTCTGGACCCGAACTGAAAATACAACGTGAACCCCGTCATCTTGCGCCGACGTGGCTAGTCATGCGATTGTCGTTTCCCAGCATGCAACGCGCACTCCGTTAGCTGAAACCTCGCGAGGCATGGGAACTAGCTCTTTGTTCTTTTGTGCTAAAGCGAAGACGTATTTACTCTCCCATTCTTCCCTTCTTGGACAGAAGTGTTCATTGCGATTGTGGACTACATTTCCCAGGATGCAACGGACTCTACGGTATTCGAGCGTTTTAGGAGTGTTGCGAAGCAGAGTTATCATTAGGTTTGGGAACATTAGGGTGCGGGAGAAGTGTGCGAATCTGGTCAAGCTGCACTGTTTGATTCTCATCTCTGCTGGTTGTTGACGCTGCCTGGATTTTGCCATCTCAGAACTTCCAAGTTCCCCATCTGTAAAATGGAATAATAAATATTATAAACTTTTGCAGGGTTCGGGGAGGACTAAATAGGTGTAGTTTAGCACAGTGTTTGGCCTTTAGTTATTGTTTTTCCAACATTTTTGAATCCAACCCCCAAATACTAAAAGATGTACATCGCGACCCAGCGCACAAACAGAAATATAATAAATGGAAATATTTATTATGGCGTTTACCATATCCCAGGCACTTGCGCTAAGTGCTTTCAGTGGCACGTGGGTAAATGGTTACCGGCTGGGAGCAGGGGTGGGGTGGGGTGGGGTGAGGGGTAAAGGGTTACCGGCTGGGAGCAGGGGTGGGGTGGGGGATGGTTTCTAACAGTTGTTTCCGTGGCTTACAAACTCTCATCTTGGCAGATTTCAAGGTACTACCGTGTAGTCACTGAACACGGAGTTGGGAAGAGATGCAGTAGTGCACTATTATCTAATATTTCCGCCATACAGTTAGAATAGAGGTAAACAACTTCAAGAGCAGAGATAATAGTGAAATGTAGTAAAGTGATTACGAAGCGACAAGTTTCGAGTTATCACCTTTTAAGAATATAATTTATTTAATTGTAAATTTATTTCATTTAACTTTTATTAGTAATACCTGTGTTTAACAACCAGTTTGCAAAATTCCTGAAAAAAAAATTTTTTTTTTAAAAACAAAGTGCCTTCCCTCAGTGGTGCGGTCCGCGTTTATGTGGGGCCCCTGTGAGAAGGCAGTGAGACCCCAGGAAGGAGGTATACACAACAGACAGACTCAGAGCACCTTCCTGGAGCAGTCGCTGAGGGCCAAGGAGGAAGACAGAGCTCGCAGCGGAGAGAACAGGGGCGTATCGGGGTTGGGGTCCCGGGGGCGGTGGGAACGTGGCGCCCCTGCAGAAGTGAGCCAGTGTGGGAAAGGAAGAGTTCAAGCTGTCAGGTCACCGCTCCACAGAGAGGAGGGAGCACCAGACATTGAGGGCCCATGTTCAGCCTGTGGGACGTTTCCCACGTCCTGTTTTCTTGCCGCTCACGGAGAGGATGTTGAATGTTGAGCAAAGAAACTTGCTTCCTCCATCAGGGCCTGGGGCTTGGGGGACAGGAGCCTATCTCTGAACTCCCCAGGCTCTTCCGGAAGCAGGTTGTCGGCCTGCAGCTCCCACCCAGCACCCCACTGGGTGTAAACGTCTCCTCCCCTCAACCTCTGGAAGAGGTCCAGGAGGGGGGCCAGCTCTTTACTGAAGGGCAGCTTCACAGTGAGGGAGAGAGGGGGGATCCATGACTCAGGAAGCTTTGCTTTGAGGGGTGGAAGGCACTCAAAGAGTTAGTCATTGGGGAGTCTTCGTGAAAGGAGAGAGAAGGAAAGCATGGGCGCTTGCTTTAAGGAACAAAGAATAATTCGTTAATTCCTTGAACAAATATTTGTTGAGCAATCACCCTGTATCAGGCATTGTTTGAAGTGCTTTACCTGTAGTCATTCCTCACTCTTCCCAATAACCCCATGAGGTGGGCAGTTTTATGCCCTTGAGGGAAGCTGAGGCACAGTGAGGCTTAGTGACTTGCTCATGGTCACACAGCTAATAAGTGGCAGAGTTGGGAAAGCTTGTGCTGGTAACTGCTTGGCTAGGTGGTCCCTTCCCCTGAAGGCTGCTGAGCAGTGACCTGTTTTAGTGAAAACAGAAGCTCAAGTTTGCCATGGAACAGGAGGCTGCTTAAAAGGACTGATACGAACCCCAAATGACTCTTCATTTAATTTTAAAAATTTATTATTATTTTTAAGATTCAGACAGGACTTTATTAGGTCGCCAGCATGGCAGGGGTCTGAAGCGAGATTTCAGCCCCTATTATTTTTTTATGTAGATGTTATACCAAATGACTTTTAATTAAACTGGGTATGGATCCAAAATGTCACACAGGGCCTGCTTTAATGAACCAGCAGAACCTTTTGGCACCAAGAAGTGGCCCAACTTTGATGATCGAACAAAGTGTTCTTACCCCTGGCACAACCTCAAGGCCTCTGTCCAACTTAAAGACATCTGTTGCTTCTGAAGCAGGCTGCCCTACACAGCCAGAAGCCAGATGTCACTTTCCCTTTATTTTTCCTTCTACCAGTGATGTTGAGCACCGGCTACTTGCAGTGCCCAGGAATTTGGCTGTGCATGTGGGCTACAGAGCTGGATAAAGTTTCATCCCTCTCCTAGAAGAGGTCACTTGGCAGAAATAAAAAACCAGACTGATGAGGGCATGACAATCAATAAGTGGCATTTATTGACCCCTTGCTGTGTGCCTGGTGGCCCTAGGCTGGGCCACGTGGAAGGGCCCCAGGAAGGCCCTGGGAGGGGAGGGGAATGGTCAGAGCAGGAAGCTGCTGCCTGGAGGTGGCAGGTGGGAGGGCATCTATTTTTTGTCTAAGGTACACTAGTTCTTTGGACAGAACACTTCAGACTTTTCTTGAAATCTAGACACCTACCCAGTTCTCCCCCTCCCCAGCCACCTAGATCAAGGGCTTTGCTAACAGGTGTCTCTTTCCCTGGCCAGCCTGTACCACAGTGTGCGTGGGGGGAGTGTGCAGGGGTGGGTAGTGTAAGAGAAGAGAGAAGTTGAAGTAGGCCAAGATAGGCAGGGCAAGAGAAAGTGGTTGGAATGGGTGAGGAGGAGTGTATGCGTGCATGTGTGTGTGAATACCCTGAGTATAGTTCATCATCAACCTGTACATGTCCTCTGTCACAACCACGTGGGTGTGAGCTGCCCTGGTGTCTTCCTATGCAACTTGGCTGGTTGTTTCTTCTGTCGATGGCCTCCTGTCCTTTCTGGCAACTCAGTGTGTGTCAGTTCTGTCTGCTTGGGCAGTTCATTTCTATGGGGTTGTGTGTGTGTGTGTGTGGCTTCTTTGTAATGCTTGTGGGTGGTGAGTGTGTTGGGGTATTCCTCTCTCTCCCATGGGTGTGTCTTCTATGGATGTGTGCCTTTCTTCTCTGTGAGTCTGCCACCGTGTCTGTATCTGCCTGGTGAGTGGCTGTAGGTGTGTGTGCCCTGTGGATGTTTCTTTTGGTACCACGGTATATGCGCTGTCTGGTTCCCCTGTTTCCTCTTTAGGCAACTTTAAGTATATTTTCCGTATTTCCTTTTTGCAGCGATGGTAAGTGTACTCTCTGTATTCCTGTGTCCCCTCATTGTGCACCCACAGTGGCTTTCTCTGTGCATTTCTTTGCCATCTCGACTTGTGAATAGTTGTGTGTGGTTGTCTGCTTGAATGCAGTTGAGGATGTGTCTTTGACTGTGACTTCTCTATCAATAGTTATGTTTACCTGTGAGGGCCTCTCTCTCTGTGACCAGAGTTCTATGTGTGGTTACGTGTGATCCCCACACAGACATGCAAAGTCCTAGTGCACAGAGATATCATCAAAAAGCCTGAATTTGGAAGTTAGCCCTTCAGGGCTATCTGGACCTGCAATCATATGTGTGGGAGAGACCCAGGGCCCATATGTGATGTTGACAGCTGTGCACAATCATATCTGTCTGTGGTATGGCTGTGAGTCAGTGAGGCGTGGTGTCCGTGAGTTGGGCATGTCTGTAAACCTGTGACTGTCCTCTTCGCAGCTCTGAGTCTGCATCACTCTGTGTGGCTGGGAGCGTGTGTGGCTGTGCCATGAACCTGGCCTCTCCATGTGCCATGGTGAGTATGTGTGTGTGTTGGAGCTGTCTCTCTGTGTGGGGCTGTGGGGCTGTGTACACATTTGTGCTTGTTTGAACCTCTGCGGGTAATGGTGAGCCTGTCCTCGTGGTCTCTCTCTCTCTGCCTCTGGATGGGGCTGTGAGGGGGGGTTGCTGTGTCGCTGTGATCCCTGATTGTGCAGGAGTCTCTGTCCTGCTGTGGGGCAATAAACGCCCTCTCCTTCCCCCTCCTCCACTGCTGGTGGGGTGGGGGCACCTACACTGGCTTTGAAGCCCTAGCCAGCTCTGGGCCTTTCCGGGAATTCTCATTCCCTGTGGGGGGTGGGCAGGAGGGCAGAGGGACCTGGACAGAGGCCTTTCATCCACCTGGGCCTCACACAGCTCAGTCAAGGAAGACCTGGACCCCAACTCCACCCTGCCTGGCTCTGTGCTGGGGACACATGCTTGGATGGGGTGGACAGACAGTCAGACAGTGGGGGCTCCTTTGTTAGGTCCTGGACAGGCCTCTCTCCACGGCTGGGCTGGGGTTCAGGGCTCCTGGGCGTGCCCATTTGATGACAGTGTGTGTCCCCTCTCCACACCCGACCGCGGACTGCCTCCCTCCCTGGGCCTCCGAGATCTAGGGTTCCCTCCCAGCTTGCCTGGTGGCCTGAGGTTCGTCTATGGTTGCCTGCTTGAGGCTGCCGCACACCTGTTCCACTGCTGTCCCCAGGCCTGTGCATCCACCCTATCTGCTCCTCTGCCAGAATCTGACTTTCTCTGCCTGTCATTATCTGTCCCTCCAGGCATCTCTCTACCTCCACCGCTCTCTGTCCCCTTGTCTCTCTGGGCCGCTGTGTCTGTCCCCCACCTCTGAGTAAAGATGTATTTGGCTGTTGTCCACCTGTCCAGCCATCAGCCTGCATCTCCTGTTTATTACTGGGCCAGACTGCCGTCTTGCCTCCCTCCAGGTATTGGTGTGAACCTATCCCTGCCCGCCTGTCTGTTTCTCCCAGTAGCCGTCCTTCCACCTGTCAACCACGACTCCCCCACATCTGTTTTTCTGTCCCTGTGTTGTTTCTCCGTCTGACTCTTATCTGTGACTGCTTGTTTCTCTAATTCTCCCTCACTCTCTCCTCTCTGCATTTCTTCCCGCCAGCCGGGGACCCAGTGTCTGTCCGACCCTGGGTCTGTTCCCTGTCGGCCTGTTCCTTCTCTCTCTAGGTGTGCGTTTACAACTACTCCCTCCACCTTTGTGTCCGCCTCTTTCACCACTAAGACCCACACACAAACCTCGGTCTCCCCCCACGTGGGTCAGTTGGACTTGGCGGGCGGTGTGCGCCGTCCCCCTCTCCCCCGCCCGCCTCCCTCCTCCTGCTCCCCCCACTAGGGCCAGAAGGAGGGAAACGCAATTAATTTGAAAACTTCTTCCCAGAAAAAAAAAAATATCCGCGGCCCGAAGGGGCGCTGGCGGTTCTGATTGGCTGCGGAACAGGCGCGGGCTGAGCGGATTGGTCACAGGGCGGGGCGGGGGCAGGGCCGGGCCTGAGCGGGAGCTGCGCGGGTCTTGGGGTCCCAGAACCCTATTCGGAGTTGCGGACGCTTCTGGAGCTGAGGATAGCACTGAGGTGAGGGGGGGTGCGGGGCGTGGAGGTAGGGTCCCTGAAGACAAAAATGGGGCATCAATGGGGGTCCCTGGAGGGAGCTCAGGGGGTGTCTCGGAGACCTTTTTAGCAATAGCGGGGAATTGAACCGGGTGGGGTCCGGGAGGGGGGGGTCCTTTGGGTACCTTGATGCCAGGAAGTGAATTCAGGAGTGGGTGGCAGTGCCCCGAGGGTGCTCGCTCTTGGGAAGGCTCCTTGAGACCCCTCCCTTTCCCAAGTAGGGGCTTTAGGGCTTGGGGAGAGGGTTTTCTGGAGACAGTTTTAGCACTAATGGGGGGCCTTGAATGGCCGTTTCTGAGATACCTCCTTCTCAGAAAGAGAGCTCAAGGCTAGGGGAAGGGGGATGGTTTTTCAGAGCTGCTCCAACCGTAGGACAAGGGCTCCAGTCTTGGATGGGGATTGCAAACCGCCCCCCCCCCCCCCCCCCCCGGGAAACACATCAGGTCCTGGGAGGGGGGGTTTCGATGAACGGCTCATCTGGGAGGGGAAATCAGGTCTCCGGCCAGTTTCCTGAGACACCCCCAGCCCAGGAGGGTCTCAAGTCTGGGAGTGCCAACGAAGCCACTCCTGCCTGAAGAGAGGTGTTTAAGACTTGACAGGGTTCCGAGAAAATTCCTCTAGTCCCTGTAAGGGGAGTTCTGGAGTCACTTCTTTTCCGGGAAGGGGGCTTAGGTTTGGGGAATTGTCTTTAGCCTCCAGTGAGGATATCCGGAGTTATGGCAGAGGAGAGTTTGGGGGTATCCCAGGCTGTGGTCTCTGAAGGTTCATGGCCTGCTCCCCAGCTCCAGCCCCTTCCACAGATTGCATCAGCTCTGTGCCCAGATGAGGAGAAGGGGGGGGGGGGGCGCTAGGAGGGGTGGAGCAGCCGGCTGACACGTGTCCCTGCAAGAAGTGAGTGGCCACGTGGTGAGTGCAGAGAAGCTGGGGGCAGGGGACCAGGGAAAGAAAGAGAGTGAGTGTGGGGTCTGGGAGGGGAGGCTGTCCCAACTCCACATGTCCGTGTTATCTGCTCAGAGAGAAAGAGTTCTCTCTGTCTATATCTTTCTGCCTTTCTCTCTTCCCCTTTATCTCTCACTGCCCTCTTTTAACTGTCTCTCTCCCTCTTCTCTCTTCCCCTATCGCTGTCTCTGTCTACCTCTCTTGTCTCCAATTCTCTCTCCATCCATTTCTGTTCCTGTTCCCTTGGCCTCATCTCTTTCTCTCTGTTTCTATCTCTGGCTCTATCGGATCTTCTTCCCCCCCGCCCCGCCCCCCCCCCCCCCCCCCCCGCTCTCCTCACATTGTAGCCACCCCCCCACCCCCGCCCCATCTCTCTGCCCACAGGATGGAACTGCAGGATTCAAAGATGAACGGAGCCCTCCCTGCGGATGCTGTGGAGTAAGTTAAGGGCCCAAGGAGGCAGGGTCAGGGATCAGGGGTCCCCCCTCTTATCAGCTCCCATCCCCCTGTCCTATCCAGCTACAGCCAGGTACATGAGGGCTTCCTGCCCACCCATGGTTCTGCCCCTGCGAGGAAGCCAGCCCAGTTCATGGATGTGAGTGACTCTACAGGATCTAGCTCAGCTCCACCTTCTCCAGCTACTCTCCTCCCTGGCTATACCTCCTCCTTAGATAATCATCTCCCCAGCTGCCCCCATCTTCCCAGCTACATTCCCTCCCCAGCCATTCCCCTACTCCTTTCCCCTACAGCTATTCACTTCTCAGTTGTTGCTCTCCTCCCCAGATACTCCCCCTCCTCAGGAACTCCCTCTTCAGTTACCTCCCCTGCCCAGCGTCTCCCCTCCCTGGCTGGTTCCCCTGCTCAGTGATTTCCCTCTCCCTTGGTTCTCCTGCCCCAAGCGGTCCCCATCCTCAGCTGTTCTCCTTTCCCCAGCTGTTTTGCCTCTGGTAGCTGTTCCACCTTTCCCTGCGCCTCCTCAAAGTTTCCCCTCGGAGTTTTGCCTTTCCCAGAATTCCCTTTCCCAACTTCTTCCCATCTTCAACTCCTTTCCCTTCCCAGCTTCTCCCCTCCTCCAGTGGTCTTTCCTGGGCTTCTCCCCTCCCCAGCTGCTTCTCCCCCAGTCTTTCCCTGGCCCCAGCACTGGTCTCCTCGCCTGGTCCTCCCAGCCCATGTGTGCCTGGGTTGTGCCCCCTGCCCACAGTTCGAGGGGAAGACATCGTTTGGAATGTCAGTGTTCAACCTCAGCAACGCCATCATGGGCAGCGGCATCCTGGGACTGGCCTATGCCATGGCCCACACAGGGGTCCTCCTCTTCCTGTGAGTCTGTAGGCGGCCTGGGGTGTGGGCAGGATGTTATGGGGTAGGAGGGAGGCCAGGCAGCCAAGCCTGAGCTGTGCCATCCATCACAGGGCCCTGCTCCTGTGCATCGCACTTCTGTCTTCCTACTCCATCCATCTCCTGCTGACCTGTGCTGGTGTTGTAGGTGAGACCCCAGAGCCTGGACCCCACTCCCCACTTCCCTGATTTTAGACCCTGGCTCCCAGACCCTGGACCCATTCCCCTGACCTCAGACACCAGACCCAGGACCCCAAGACCTCCACTCTAACTCTGGACGCTGAATCTACCACCCTGACTCCCATGTCCCAGACCCCACACTCAACCCCCCGGACTCTAGACCCCAGGCTGCACCCTGGCCCTCAGACCTTTATCTGGACTCCCAGACTCCTAACCTCCAAGCCCCAGCCCCCAGCTGTCAGTCTGGTCATCTGACTCCCATCTCTCAGACCGTTCCCGCTCCACTCCATTCCACTTCTCACCCCTGCCCCTCAGACTCTACCCCACAGCCCTTGGTTCCTAGGCTCTGACTGCCCTGGATCTCAGACTTCCATCTCTCTCTGGTTTCATCCATATCCTAGCTCCAAGAACCCTCTCACCACCCTCAGCCCTTAACCTTCCAGGCCTTCAGTCTCTGGCCTCAGATCCCACTTCCCAGACTCCACCCCCAGGTCAACCCTCACCTCTTAACCCTCACCTCCAGCACCCATCAGTCAGACCTAATCCTTTCTTTCCCATCTCCCCAGCTACCAGACCCTTTGCCCCCCCCCCCCACTCCTCACCCCTGACCTGGCCTCCTAGACCCATAACCCGTTCCTTCTACCCTACCCCCAGGCATCCGAGCCTACGAGCAGCTGGGACAGAAGGCGTTTGGGCCTGCAGGGAAGGTAGTGGTGGTCGCGGTCATCTGTCTGCACAATATTGGGGGTGAGAACTCTGGGGGGGTGAGGAGTCAGCTTGGAAGAAGAGGGTGGGGTGCAGCAGGCTTCCCCAGGCTGGACTGGGGAAGAAGGGGCGGGGGGAGGATGAGGGGCATCCTTCTGCTTACACCTCCCCCCCACTTACCAGCCATGTCCAGTTACCTGTTCATCATCAAATCCGAACTCCCCCTGGTTATCGGCACCTTCCTTGACATGGACCCTGAGGGGTGAGTGAGCAACCCCCCACCCCCATGACTGGCCCCACAGTGCCTTCCCAGACCACTACTCCCTGGCTGTGAGGTGTGGGTGTGACCTTCGACTTTGTGTGGCCAGGTGTTCTAGTTTGAGACTCTTGGGCAGGCCAATTTGGTCAGACAGTGATTCCTGTATAGTTTAATGCCAACAGTATGTGCAGCTGTTACTCTGACTCTGAGTCCAGTAGACTCCACATGTTGATTTTCATGACTGTTGTTCTGACTGGTTCCATCTGGAGGCTAACTGTATGCCCACTGTATTCCAGTGCTGACCATACATGTGCAGCTGTAAGTATCTGGTAGACTGTAGGGTTGAGTCAGTGACTATTGTTATCAGCTAATTCTCTCTGGCTGGCTGATGGCTGATGACCAGTATATCCTGTATACTGTAACTCCAACTATATATGTTTGATGCTTGTTTTGACTTTACGTGTCCAACTGATTCTCTGAGTTTGATTCAGGGGTTATTGGGCTGGCCGTGAGTGTGTCATCGCTGATTCCAAGTGTGTATGTAGATGTGTATGCAGTGTACTGTGGTGCCAGCTGTGTGTGTGTGTGACTAGCTCTGACTGTACATGTTCAGCTGGCTTCATCTCTGTGTTCAATTGGATGACTATTGTTCTGGCTAATTCTCTCTGGCTGTATGTGTGTGTGTGTGTGCGTGCTACCTGACTATGACCATACATGTCTTCTGTATTCTAGCCCCAACCACACATGTTTGAGTAGTGTTCTGACTTTGTGTCCAGTCATGCTGGCTGAATCTGTCTGGTTGTATGTGTATGATGGCTGACTCCAGCTATGTATGCGCAGTGTCCTGTGGTGCTTTGGCTCCAGCGATCTATAATCGGTGCTCATTATTCACAGATTCCATATTTGTGTCATCTACTTGCTAAACTTTACTTGTCAGCCCCAAGTCAATACTCATGGTGCTTTCACAGTCATTTGCAGACATGTGCAGAACAGTAAAAAATTTGAGTCACCTGACATGCATATTTCCAGCTGAGATGGAACAAGGTGATACTCTGCCTTTTTGTTTCAGTGCTTATTCTGAAAGCAAGTGCCTTTTTTTTTCTTTTTTTTTTTTTTTTGAGGTACCAGGGATGGTTTTGAACCCTGGACCTCATATGTAGGAAGCCGGCCCTCAACCACTGAGCCACATCAGCTCCCCTGAGTTGGTTTTTTCATTTGTTTGCTTGTTTGTTTCTAGGAGGCACCGGGAACCAAACCTGGGACCTCCCTTGTAGAAAGCAGGTGCTCATCTGCTTGAGCCACATCCGCTCCCAAGTAAGTGTCCTTTTTGTGGTATATTGAGTGCCACGTGTTTTGCATTTTTGTGCTTTTTATTGGGGATTTTGCTCTTTAAAATGGCCCTCGAGCATAGTATTGAAGTGCTGTCTGGTGCTCCGAAGCACGAGGCTGTGATGTTCCTTATGGAGAAAATACATGCATTAGGCTTTATGAGGCATGCCTTGTAGTGCTGTTGGCTTTGGGTTCAGTGCTAACCAATTAGCAATATATGTAAAACAAGGTGTCTTTAAACAGAAACGTTGCATAAAACAATGTTACATATTGGTCGATTGGCTGAAATGTTGTGACCAGAGGCTCACAGGAACCCCACCCTGTATTTCCCCAGGAGCCACAGTTCAGTATTTGCTAATTCGGTGTTCATGGCCACTTTATAGGACATGCTACCATGAATAACAAGAATTGGCTGGTGGCGGACTTGGCCCAGTGGTTAGGGTGTCCGCCTACCACATGGGAGGTCCACGGTTCAAACCCCGGGCCTCCTTGACCCGTGTGCAGCTGGCCCATGTGCAGTGCTGATGCGCGCAAGGAGTGCCCTGCCACGCAGGGGTGTCCCCCACATAGGGGAGCCCCACGCGCAAGGAGTGTGCCCCGTAAGGAGAGCTGCCCAGAGCGAAAGAAAGTGCAGCCTGCCCAGGAATGGCACCGCACACACGGAGAGCTGACACAACAAGATGATGCAACAAAAAGAAACAGATTCCCGTGCCACTGACAACAACAGAATTGGACAAAGAAGACGCAGCAAATAGACACAGAGAACGGACAACCGGGGTGGGGCGGGGGGAAGGGGAGAGAAATAAATAAATCTTTAAAAAAAAAAAAAAGAATCGGCTATGTGTTCTGCTGACTGCATACGTGATGCACAGCTGTGCGTCTGGTGTCTGACCCTGACTGTGGGTCCCATGGACTGTGCCTGATGTGTATGTGTGTGTTTGGTTTGGCCAGCCTGACTGAGTTAGTCTACATGTCTGTCTGACAGTGTTAACTGAGAGCTAGGTATTTACTATCTGTGTGTGTGTTGTTAGAACTTGTCATTTGGTTCTGAGACCATGTAGGTAGCTGACAGTCCTTATGACTGCTTGTGCCTGATTATTATGATTAGCTTCAACTGTGTATCTGGTTAAGGGTGTTAAGGGTGCTTTGTGGGTTTATTTCTGGTGTAACTGTCCATATGAGATAAAGAGTAGTTGCTGATGACAGGGAGAGGGAAGAAAGATGAGATATGGGGGCATTTTCAGGACTTGGAGTTATCCTAAATGATATTGCAGGGACAGATGCTGGACATTATACATCCTGCCATAACCTACTGAATGGACTGGGGGAGAGTGTAAACTACAATATAAACTATTATCCATGTGGTGCAGCAGTGCTCCAAAATGTTTTCACCAAGTACAATGAATGTGCCACAATGATGAGAGATTGTTGATATGGTAGGAGTTGGGGGGGTGAGTGTGGGGTATATGGAAACCTCTTATTTTTTTAATGTAACCTTTTTTTTGTGATCCACATATCGTCAAAAAATACAGTATAAAAAACATTCAAAAACTTTAAAAAGCACTCAATAAAATTATTTTGAATGAATGAGCAGTTGTCCAACTGATTCTATTTATTTTTTTAAATTTTTAAATTTTTTAAAAAGATTTATTTTTATTTATTTATTTCTCTCCCCTTCCCCCCCGACCCTGGTTGTCTGTTCTCTGTGTCTATTTGCTGCATCTTCTTTGTCCGATTCTGTTGTTGTCAGTGGCACGGGAATCTGTTTCTTTTTGTTATGTCATCTTGTTGTGACAGCTCTCCGTGTGTGCGGCGCCATTCCTGGGCAGGCTGCACTTTCTTTCATGCTGGGCGGCTCTCCTTCCGGGGCTCATTCCTTGCGTGTGGGGTTCCCCTGCACGGGGACACCCTTGCAAGGCAGGGCACTCCTTGCACGCATCAGCACTACACATGGGCCAGCTGCACACGGGTCAAGGAGGCCTGGGGTTGGAACCATGGACCTCCCATGTGGTAGACAGACGCCCTAACCACTGGGCCAAGTCCACCGCCATGATTCTGTGTTTATTAACTTTTCTTAACCAGGCACCTCCTTCCAGTTATCTGTATAGATCCCCCTCTTCCTGGGAGCTGGGTTCTAATGGTATGGCCAGCTGGCTGATTGGGTTTCTATTTCCATCTTTCTCTGGCTCTGCGGCCAAACTTGCCCAGCTACTTCCAGGTGTTGAATAAACCTCTTACTGTTCAAACAATCGCACGTGTGTTTGGCACCTTTTGTCTAACTCTGCATCGTTGCCTGTCTGTCATTTCATCAAACCACTGTTCTACCCATCAAACATGCCAGGATCACGACTCTTTATTATATGAGTCTGACTGATTCTGGGTGCTTGACCATCTGATTTGATGTCCACTTTATGAGTCTGACAGTGCAATTTTGTCTGCCCATGCTGTATTCCATGACGGTGTCCCATTGACAGTCTGGTCATCAGTTCGTTTCTGTTTATCTGTTGTGCCATTTGTCACTGTCAGCACCTGAAGGACTTCTCACAGCTGGGGTGCTGGTTCATCTATTCTGTCTATGGGCAGAAATGTGGCTGGCTGGCTCTCGCCTGCGAGTGTCTGCCTGACAATTTTCTTTGGCTGGCGGCTAGTCACTATGTCTGTTTGTCTCCCTAGGTACTGGTTCTTGAAGGGAAACCTCCTCCTCATCATTGTCAGTGTGGTCATCATCCTTCCCCTGGCCCTCATGAAACACTTGGGTAAGAGGCTTCCTGGATTGACTGGTGGGTAGCAGGGTTAGAGAGGGGGAGCCAGCCTGATAAAAAGGCCCATTCTCAAGGGCTTTAGAACACCAGGGCAGAGCTCGTTTGATTTGGGTTTTAACAGATAAGCGGGAGTTTGCTATTGAAGGGAGGCTGCTCCAGGGGGAAATAAAAGTTTGTGCAAAGATATGGTATGCATAAAAGATTCAGATAGACCCATGTAATTGGGGTGAGGGACCTCGAAGGCCAGGCAAGGGGTTTGGACAAGTTTGTTGCTGGGGGAGATTCCCTGATTTTTGATGCTCTGTGTGTTGCCCCTTGCAGGCTACCTGGGGTATACCAGCGGTCTCTCTCTGACCTGCATGCTGTTTTTCCTCATTTCAGTGAGTCTGAGAGAGGGATGTGAAAAAGTGGGGAGACTACCCTTTTCAGCCACAATCTCATTTATAAATCAGCTGTGTTAGTACTACTGACTATAATGTGCTACCATCCACTCTGTACATTTCCACACTTTTTACAGTCAAGTTAATTAAAACTTCTAACATACATTAAGCATCAGTATCCCATCTCAGCCCTCCTCTTATATAGTCTAGGGATGTAAATGTCAATTGAAAGAAAGCTTGAGAATAACGTAGGGACTGAATAACACAGTGAAACCAGAGGTGGATGAGAATTATGGATAATAGTACAAATACAAGAATGCCCTCCTATGAACTAGAACAAATGTACATCACTATTGCAAGGTGGTAAGAATGTGGAGAAACATGGGAAAATACAATGATTGTAACCTTTGGATGATGGTTAACAGCAATACTGTAATATTCTTGCATCAATGCCAAAGATGTACTGTGTTAATAACAGGGGGGTAAAGGAGTGGATATAATGCAGTGGTTGAGTGCCTGCCTCTCATGTAGGAAGTCCTGGGTTCAATCTCCAGTACTGCCTAAAAATAAAAAATAATAGGGGGGTATGGAAAAAATATACCAAATGTATGCTATGGACCATAGTTAGTGGTAATGGGCTGATATATTACCTCATAATCTGTAATAAATGTTCCACAACAATGTTGAGTATTGGCGGAAAGGTGTATGGGAATTCCAAACATGTGAATGATTGCTTTGTAAGTTCACAACTTCTCTAATAAAAATATATTTTAAAAAATTCAATTAAGAACAATTAAAGAAAAAACTGGAAAAAAAACGTGGGGAGAGAGTTTGGGACACAGCCTCCTTCGTGACTCTGCTCTCTCCTCTTTCCTCAGGTCATCTATAAGAAGTTCCAGCTTGGTTGTGGCGTGGGCCGCAATGAGACAGCAGTGGAGAGTGGGGACCACCTGGGCCTCCCCACCCAGGGACTCAACGGAAGCTGCGAGGCCCAGATGTTCACCGTGGACTCTCAGGTGGGTGCACAGATGTAGAGGAGCCTGCACCATGCTTAGGCCCTCTGGCCCTGCCACATGATATACCCTACTCAGAATGGAGCCAGGTTATTGGACATTTGGGGCTTCCATGGTTCTGGTATGGGGGGCAATAGTGGGCCCAGGGAGATGGGAAGGAGGGCACGGACTCCCCATGGGCTCTAACCCTGTGTACTTGGGGCCATTTCCCCAGATGGCCTACACAGTGCCCATCATGGCTTTTGCCTTCGTCTGCCACCCTGAGGTGCTGCCCATCTACACAGAGCTCCGCCGGTGAGTGGGCAGGCATGTGGGCATACTTGGTGGGTTGGTAAGGAGGGCAACAGTCACAATTTTTGACTATTCCAAAGCTATAGCTTGGTCATAGGTAGGTTGGGTCAAAGGAGGGATTTGGGTGGCAAAGTGGCCTCAGGGGATTAAGGCAGTGACCATTTTACTGATTGGGGCTTAAGTATTCTATTATTTTAATATCTAGTACAAGTGTGGATGGCCAGAGTGGGGAGACAGGGATAGTCTGATGGAGGAGGGAAGTATGGATGGATGGGGGAAGGCATGGATGGTCAGAAGGGGGAGATATAGATAGACAGGAAGGAGGCATGGATGGTCAGATGGAAGAGGTAGGTAGGGAGGGAGGCAAGGTTGATTGGATAGACATAGGTGTTACAGGAGTAGACAGGGAAGAGAAGTTATGATGGGACAAAGGAGGAGACTTGGATGGCCAGACGGAGAGGGGAAGATGGGATGGTGAGACAGAGGATCAAGGTGTAGAGGGACGCATGGGGAGGTGGGGGTGCTAAGATGGGGGATGTGTGGATTGTCAGACAGAGGGGGAGGCATGGATCATCAGATGGAAAAGAGAGACACTGATAGCCAAATGGAGGGGAGAGGCAGAGATGGCCTGATAGGGGTGAGGGGCAATGGTCAGATGGGGTGAGATATAGATGGGTAGAAAGGGGAGGCTAGGCTAGTCACATGGGAGAGGCAGCAAAGGGCATCCCATGGTGTACTGGCCAAACATCAGCTCTGTGGGGTGGAGGGGTAGTTTTTGAGGGGTCTGGGCCAAGTTCAGGGTTCTGAACTTGATGGTTCCATGACCTCTACACCTCAGGCCCTCCCAGCGCAGGATGCAGGCGGTGGCCAATGTGTCCATTGGGGCAATGTTCTGCATGTATGCACTCACAGCAACCTTTGGATACCTCACCTTCTACGGTGAGTGGGGTTGGGTCCAGGATTGGGTGAGGGCTGGGCTGAAGGGTGGTGTCTCTGAATTCCTGCCCTCTGTGCCTGGGGCCCCATTGATTTCCAAAGAGGGTCTGCATCACGTGGGGAGATTTTGGTCACTCTGCATGTGGGTGAGTGTTTTGGGGCACTGATGCTGGTGCTCCAGCCACATCCTGCATCCCGTGTCCTTGTCCTGTGTCCCCTGGCCTAGATACCGTGGAGGCAGAGATGCTACACAAGTACAGTCAGAAGGACCTGCTCATCTTCTGTGTGCGCCTGGCGGTGCTGCTCGCGGTGATCCTCACTGTGCCTGTTGTGCTGTTCCCTGTGCGTGGAGGCGAGAGTGGGCTGATGGAGTTCAGGGATAGGGATGGATGGGTGGGAGGGCTAGGCATGGATGGTTGCCTGGAGGGTGGACATAGGAGTGGATGGATGGATGGAGGAGTCAGGGATGGACAGATAGGGAAAACAAAGTTGTCAGAGGGACAGGGAAGGCAAAAAATAGATGGTCAGACAGAAAGGGGAACCTAAACAGCAGATCAGGGGTGGTGGTGGACAGAGGCAGTCATTTGGAGGGAGGAGGCACAGATGGCTGGCTAGACAGAAGGGGGAGGGAGGAATGGTCAGAAAGGGCAGAGGCATAGATAGTCAGAGTGGAGAAACAGGGATAGATGTAAGGAAGATGGAGGCAGAAGTAGTGAGATGCACGAGGGGTGAGGATCTCAGATGGGGAGAGGGGGATGATTAGACAGAGGACAGAAGCAGAGGTAGTTAGGTGGAGGAGGAAGCAAGGATCTCAGACAGCGGTGGAGGCACAGATGGATGCTCAGACAGAAGGAAGAGACATGGATCATCAGACAGAGGGGAGGCAGGGACCTCATTCAGAAGGTGGAAGAGACAAATAGTCTCGGTAAAACCTGCAGCTCAGCTGCCAGCGGAGAGGGGAAAGGACAGATTCCTCCCAGGGAAGAGGGAGGGTGTGGCGGAGGGCTGACTGGTTTCTCTTCTGGTGAATGTAACTTCCGCAACTTGCTAACTCAGAACAGGTAGTGGAAATTGAAGGATTCATCTCTGTGGAAGGGTTTGCCAAGGAATGCCATTTGCTGGCCAGCCGGGAAAGTGAGGAAAGACAGACTGTTCCCTCTTGATTCTTTCCCAGGCGTGGTAGACCTGGTTGGGCCCCATTATTGGCTCCCTACCACAGTTTTGACTACTTCAACAGAACAATATTGAAGTTTTAGGAAAAATTAAACTGAAAATCAAAGAAGATCTGTGAAATAAGGCCATTGAACAAGAGAGAGAAATTGATCAACAGAGCATAATCATCGACATAAGCGGATGCCTAGGTATCAACAAAAGATAACAATCCACACTAGAAACAGAAAGGAACAAGCCAAGGATCTAGATGAGGCTCGGTATAATGATGTTCAAACAAAGCTCCTTGGGAAACGGACTTTGGCCCAGTGGTTAGGGCGTCCGTCTACCATATGGGAGGTCCCCGGTTCAAACCCCGGGCCTCCTTGACCCGTGTGGAGCTGGCCATGCGCAGCGCTGATGCGCGCA
Source organism: Dasypus novemcinctus (assembly GCF_030445035.2). NCBI lineage: Eukaryota > Metazoa > Chordata > Mammalia > Cingulata > Dasypodidae > Dasypus > Dasypus novemcinctus. The sequence goes on along the minus strand of NC_080704.1, from coordinate 56,297,503 downwards.
AGGAGTGCCGTGCCACGCAAGGGTGTCCCCCGCGTAGGGGAGCCCCACGCGCAAGGAGTGCGCCCGTGAGGAAAGCCGCCCAGCGTGAAAAGAAAGTGCAGCCTGCCCAGGAACGGCGCCGCCCACACTTCCGTTGCCACTGACGACAACAGAAGCGGACAAAGAGACAAGACGCAGCAAATAGACACCAAGAACAGACAACCAGGGGAGGGGGGGAAATTAAATAAATAAATCTTTAAAAAAACAAAAACAAAAACAAAGCTCCTTAATCAGTTTAAGGAAATGAATGAAAACATGACTAAAGAGATAAAGGATATTAAGGTGACACTGCGTAAACATAAAGAATAATTTTAAAGCTTGCAAAAAGAAGTAACAGAGCCTATGAGAATGAAAGACACAATGGATGAGATTAAAAATACATTAGAAGGGAACCGAGAGTGCCTACAACTGCAAGCAGGACAATCGCATCCATCAGCCATGTGGGATCGAAGCCCCTTCTCGATTTAGAGGTGGCGTGGACATTGCCATTCCAGGGTCCACAGGATGGAGGAATATAATATGAATTGGAGTGGATTTGCTGCTATTCTATTATAGAACTGTTGTGACTCTAGCAATGGAAGAAATTGTATCATTGATGTGGAGACAGTGGCCATGGGAGTTGCTGAGGGCAGGGAGAGGGAGGAAGAGGTGTGATATGGGGCATTTTCAGGACTTGGAGTTGTCGTCAATGATATTGGAGGGACACATGCCAGTACATTGTATATCCTGCCATAACCCACTGGATGGACTGGGGGAGAGTGTGAACTACAATGTAACCTATGGTCCATGCAGTGTGGCAGTGCTCTAGGGTGCATGTACCAAATGCAATGAATGTATCCTACTGATGAAAGGGAATGTTGATGTGGGAGGAGTGGGGGTGGGGTGGGGAGTGGGATATATGGGAACCTCATGTTTTTTAATGCAAAGTTTTATGTGATCTATTTATCTTTAAAAAAAAAGACAAAAAAAAAGAATAGAGGATTCCCATATGCCTAACATCCTCCCCCTTTTCCCCTTTCCCCTATTAATAACATTTTACATGTGGATGATACATTTGTTACAACTGATATACAAATATTGAAACATTGCTACTAGCCATAGTCAATGATTTGCATTATGGTTTACATTTTGGATCATACACTTTTATAAATTTTGTTGAAATTAAAAAAAATACATTAGAGGCATAATACAGCAGATTTGAAATATTCGAACAAATAAGTGAATTCGAGGATAGGACATTTGAAATTAAAATGAAAGAAGAATCAGGGAAAAGAATGCAAAAAAACTGAAGAGTATCAGGGAACCGAATGACAACATGAAATGCACAAACATGCATGTTATAGGTGTCCCAGAAGGAAAAGAAGCAGAAAAGGGGTAGAAAGAATATTTGAGGAAATACTGACTGAAAGTTTTCCAGTCCTTATGAAAGACAAAAACATCAATATTGAAAGGCTGGAAAAAGATATTCCACACTAGTAGCAATCAAAAAAGAGCTGGTGTAGTGATACTAATATTGGGTAATATAGATTTTAAATGCAAAATTGTTATACGAGATGAAGTAGGTTACTGTATATTAATAAAAGGGACCATTCACCAAGAAGAAATAAAAATAATAAATATTTATGCACCTAACATAGGTGCCCAAAATACATGAGACATGCACTGGCAAAGCTGTGGGAAGAAATAGATGTCTCAAAATAATAGTTGGAGACTTCAGCACTCCCTTCTAAGCAGTAGTTAGAACACCTGGACAGAGGATAAATGAGGGAACTTAGAGCTTGAAAAATATGATAAATAAACTAGATCTAATAGACATTTATAGAGCATTATACCCCAAAACATCAGGATATATATTCATCTCAAGTGCTCATGGATCTTTCTCTAGAATAGACCGTAGGTTGGGACATAAGTCAGAGCTCCATTAATTTAAAAACAGTTAAATTTTACAAAATATGTTCTGATCATAATGGAATTAAGTTAGAAATTAATAACAGGCGTAAAAAGGGAAAATCCACAATTATATGAAGATTAAACAGTGCACTCTTAAATAATCAGTGGGATAAAGAAGAAATTACAAGAGAAATCAGCAAATTCCTCAAAACAAATGAAAACAAGAACACAACCAAAACTTTTGGGATACAGCAGAGACAGTGCTGAGAAAGGGTAATTTATAGTCCTCAAAGCTTATATCAAAAAAAAAAAAAAAAAAAAGAGGAAAGCAGATGTGGCTGAAGTGATACGGCCTCCACCTACCATATGGGAGGACCCAGGTTCAATCCCTGGGGCCTCCTGGTGACACTGACCTTAGAAGAAATAGAAGACCTCAACAAACCAATCACAAGTAAAGAAACTGAAACAGTCATCAAAAAACTCCCCAAAATGAAAAGATGGCTTCACAGGTGAATTCTACCGATCATTTAAAGAAGATCTAATACCAATTTTGCTCAAACTCTTCAAAAAAATTGAATAGGAAGGAATACTACAAAACTCATTCTAAGAAGCTAATATCACTCTAATACCAAAACCAAATAAAGACATTATGAAAAAAGAAAGTTATAGACCAATTTCTTTAATGAATATCAATGCAAAAATCTTCAACAAAATACTTGCTAACCAAATCCAAAAACACATCAAAAAGCTTATACATCAGGATCAGGTGGGCTTTATACCAGGTATGCAAGGATGGTTCATCATAAGAAAATCAATCAGTGTAATACACCACATTAATAAATTGAAGAAGAAAAATCACGTGATCATTTTAATTACCTTTAAAAAGAAGACTAGGGAAGCGGATGTGGCTCAGCGGTTGAGCTCCCACCTGCCACATGGGAGGTCCTGGGTTCGGTTTCCGGTGGTGCCTCTTAAAGAGACAAGCAAGACAGTGAGCTGATGTGATGGGCTGGCATGATGTGGACTGGCTCAATGGGCTGGCACAGTGAGCTGACACAACAAGATGAAGCAACAGAGACACAAGGAGGAAAACTCAATGAGAGACCCAACAAAGCAGGAAACAGGTGGCTCAAGTGATTAGGTACTTCCTTCCCACATGGGAGGTTCCAGGTTCAGTTCCAGTGCCTCCTAAAAAGAAGATGAGCACACAACGAACAGACACAGTGAGCACAAAATAACGGGCAGTGGGGGGGCGGGATATATAAATAAATCCTTAAGAGAGAAGAAAAAACCTGGAGGACTCTAACTTCCAGACTTTAAAGCATATTATCTAGCTATAGTGGTAAAAACAGCATGGTACTGGCATAAAAATAAATTGACCAGTGGAACTGAATCAAGAGTTTGGAAATAGACCCTCATATCTATGGTCAAGTGATTTTGATAAGGCTGTCAAACCCACTTAGCTGGGTCACAATAGGCTATTCAACAAATGGTGCTGGGAAAACGAGATAACCATATCTAAAAGAAAGAAAGAGGAACTTTGTTTCACACCTTATACAAAAATTAATTCAAGATGGAGCAAGGACCTAAATATAAAAAACTAGAATCCTAAAACTCTTAGATGAATTACATTTGTAGGGAAATATCTTGAAGATCTTGTGCTTGGTGGTGGTTTCTTGGACCTTTCACCCAAAGCACAAGCAACAAAAGAAAAAATCGATAAATGGGACTGCTCAAAATTGAATACATTTGTTCTTCAAAAGACTTTATCAAGAAAGTAAAAAGGCATCCTACTCAATGAGAAAAAATATTAGAAAACCATATATCTGATAAGGGGTTGATCTCCGTGTTATATAGAGAGATCACACAACTTAATGACAATATGATAAGCCATTAAGAAATAGGCAAAAGAATTGAACAGACATTTTTCCAAAGTGGAAATACAAGTGGACAAAAGACACATGAAAAGATGTTCAATGTCATTAGTGGTTAGGAAAATGCAGATCAAAACTACGATGAGGGGAGTGGAAGTTGCTCAAGTGCTTGAGTGCCTGCTTCCCATGTATGAGGTCCCAGCTTCATTCCCTGGTACCTCCTAAAAACAAAACAAACAAACATAGAAATGAACCCAGGGGGGCCGGTGTAGCTCAGTGGTTGAGTGCTGACTTCCCACATAAGAAATCCTAGGTTCAGTCCCTGGCCTTGGTACCTAAAAAACAAAACCAAAACAACCAAAAAGATCTACAATGAGATATCATCTTACAACATGCGGAATGACCATTCATTTAAAAGAACAGAAAACTTCAAGTGCTGGAGGCTTTGTGGAGAAATAGGGACATTCCGTCATTATTGATGGCACTGTAAAATGGTGCAACCTCTGTGGAAGACGTTCTGCCAGTTTCTCAAGAAACTAAATATAGAACTGCCATATGATCCAGCAATCCTGCTACTAGGGATATATTCAGAAGAACTGAGGGGAAGAATGCAAACATTTTCACACTGATGTTCATAGCGGCATTATCACAATTGCTGAAAGATGAAATCAACCTAAGTGTCAACTGTCGAATGGATAAACAAGATGTGGTATACTCATACAGTGGAATATTACTCAACAGTAAGAAGAAATCAATTGGGGAAGCACATGACAACATGGAGGAACCTTGAGGATATTATGTTGAGTGAAATAAGCCAGACACATAAGGACAAATACTGTATAGTCTCACTGATGTGAACTAAACACAGTGAGTAGAGTTATGGAGTTGGACTGTTTAGGCTGGTTGGAGATGGAATGTGGGATGACAAGGGAAAGAAGATGCTGGGTGTGTGCAGAATGTTTAGTAAGGTCAAATGTAAAGATGTGGTAATGTTTGGATTTGTTTGTAATGCATTATAATGAATGTCACAAACACTGTTGACTCATGGATGTGATTGTGGCTTTTAATGAGTAGTCTAGGAAGATTAATGTTCGTTGGAGAACAGCTGGAGTGTAATATTGGGAATGTACAACAATGATTTTGGAAGTAGATGAGGATTGTGGTTAATACAAATACAAAAAAAAAACATTGAATACATTTATCCTTTACCTTGACTTTCAAAAAATATATATAAATACAGGAATGTTCTACTACAGGGTATTAAGAATGTGGTAGTACATGAGAAAATATAACTTATAATGTATGGACCATAGTTAACAATGTTGTAGTGCTTTTGTAGCAAAAGCAAAGTTGGTACTATATTAATTCTAAAGGTAAAAAAAAATGTGGGGTTTAATTTTGAGATATGAATACAATTAAGCATTTTTTTCTCTTAATTTTTCATTAGTAAGGAGACCTGACTATGCCATTTAACTAATCTGTGTTCATTTGTGTATCTTTCTAAACACTTGAGGAACAACTAAGTTAGAATTTGGAATAGATGAGATAAAATTGCCCGAGAAAGAACTTTTTAGGAGTAATGTTGCCATAACTTGTTGAGCTGCCTTTTTCTGTTCTTTTATTTTTGCGAATTCGAAATTAAGTTGTTAATAATAATAATAAAAAGACAGATGATCGCATGGAAGGGGAGGTGGCACTTGGGTCCTGACCGCTGTCCTATCGCCCCGTGGCCGCAGATCCGCCGGGCCCTGCAGCAGCTGCTCTTCCCAAGCAAGGCCTTCAGCTGGCCACGGCACATCGTCATCGCCCTGATCCTGCTCGTCCTGGTGAATGTCCTCGTCATCTGTGTGCCAACCATCCGGGATATCTTCGGGGTCATTGGTCAGTACCCCTCAAACCCAATCCCACACCCCCTTAGCTGGTACCCCAGACCTGGATTGACTTCTGTCCTTCCTTCTTTTCATCCAGGGTCCACCTCAGCTCCTAGCCTCATCTTCATCCTTCCCAGCATCTTCTACCTCCGCATCGTACTTCCTGAGGGGGAGCCCCTCTGTTCCCGGTCCAAGGTCCAGGTGAGCATTCCAGAGAACTGAGGAAAAAGGGAGCATTCTGAGGAGGAAGCACTCCAGGATGGTTGGAGATAGAGGAGGGGGCTGGAGGACAAGGGAACACCCAGGGAGGGGACAGATGGTCTGGAAGGATGGAGATTGTTTTAAGAAGGGACAAAGCAGGTAGAGCACCAGCCAAGTCTGGGCAGACAGAAGGCGCACTCAGGAAGGGGCTGCCTCTGAGCAATCAGGGCATTTAGGAGAATTGGGACGAGAGGGAGCGTTCTCCAGGTGGGTGGAAGGAGCATGATTGGGAAAAGGATCAGGAGCACTTTCAAGAGGGAGGATGAAAGAAAGCTCTTGAATGGGGGGCCTCGCGGGAAGGGGCTGGCTTTGAGGAAGGAGCGGGAGTACAGTGGAAGGGCAGGAATGAATGGAGCACTCTGTGCAGGAGGAGCTCGGGTGGGAAGGCCCAGCCAGTCCCACCTTTTCTCCCTTTTGCCCGCAGGCCCTGTGTTTTGGTGCTCTAGGAGTCCTCTTCATGGCAGTCAGTCTGGGCTTTATGTTTGCCAGTTGGGCCACAGGCCAGAGCCGTGTGTCTGGACACTGACCGCGCCCTGCCCTGCCCAGGGACCCTCATACGCGTGCGTGTGGAGGAGGCCTGGCTCCCATTAATGTGGGTGTCCAAAGGGGGCTGTGGGGGCTGTAGAGTGGCCCACTTCCCCCTCCCCAGGAATTCTGGGCTTGGTGCATGGCTCTGATCCCAATGCTGACCCTACAGGAGGAAGAGAAGGGCAGGTCTCCCTGCCCAGCTCAGACCTCTCTGCTTCATCCTGGCAGAAGCTGTTTGTCAGGCTTCCCCTCAGGCTCAAGGGGAAGAATAAAGATGCTGAATTCTAACTCTGGCCTCAGCCTTCCGATCTCTTTCTAAGACTTCCTGGGGGAGCCTGCCTAAGTCCAGGCAGGGGTAAACTGCCACCCTGGCTGTGGATCTGTGTCGACCGTCCTCTTCGCCCACATCTTCACACCTCCGGTAACTCCTTGTTTCACTCACTCACTCGGGAAACATTGATTGAGGGCCTCCTGGGTGCCAGGCGCTTTTCTGGGTGCTGGGGTAAACCAAGAAGTGCACCAAGCAGATCCTGTGAAGCTGATGTTCTAGCACAAGAGCCAGCAAACTCTGGCCCACGGGCCCAGTCCAGCGTGCTGCCGATTTTTCTACAGCCCTGAGCTAAGCCTGTTTTTCACATTTTTACATGGTTGGGGAGAAAATTAAAAAAGGGGTAATCTTTAGTGACATTTGAAAATTATATGAAGTTCAAATTTCAGAGTCCATAAAGCAAGTTTGATTGGAACATCGTCCCACCACTTGTTCATTTACGTAATACTTAATATGCTACGAGGGCGGAGTGGAGGAGTTGCAGCAGAGCTCTTATGGCACGCAAAACTTCAAATATTTCCTTTCTGGCCCTTTATAGAAAAAAATTTGCTGACCCCTGATCTAGTGGAGGAGACAGGAAAAGAGAGGAATCATTCTGGATAAAGATGAGCACAAAGGGAAATGCGTGATGTGACAGTGACATAGGGGTCATTCAGGAAGGCCTCATTTGAGGAGGGGAAGAGGAGCTGGGTCCGAGAATGGCTGGAAGGTGCAAGCCCCATGGTTATCTGAGCAAAAAGTATTCTAGGAAGAGGAAGCAGCCAGTAGAAAGGCCGTGAGGTAGGAATGAGCTTGGCAGGTTCAAGAAAGAGAAGGCTGGTGTGGCCATTTTGCACCCCCAAAATCAGCAATGTATGTGAGTGCTGATTTCACAACGACCACACTGACAGTGTTGAGTTAGGAACCTTTTGGATTTTTGTCAACCTAAACGGGTGAGAAATAGTTGTTAAAATTCCTGTGTCTCTTTTTCTTGAACATTTTCAGAGGTTTAAGAGACACTTGTTTATCTTCCCACGCAATTTGTATGCATATAAACCAATGCAGATACATAGTCTCCATATTTGCAAATACCACGTGCTTCCTGTTTCACCATTCTTCACTTCTCACCCACTCACTGCCACTAAACTTAAGCTCAACAAGCCTGCTTTTTAATAATAATATTAACTGTTCCAGTGCCTGCCTGAAAAAATGCAAGTCTTTATAGTTAGAGGGCAGAGGTCGAGAACTTCCTGTTTCTTAAAACTTGATTCAAGAACCTGTCTTGCTGTGATGTTCAAGTGAACACTTTCACAAGCATTTCCATCCTTTTTTCCCATGCCGCATGGAGACCTGATTTTGGTCATAACATCTTACATTAGTGTGGTGCATTTGTTCTCTAGTGTAATAGAAATGGTGATAACTTGCTCTGTTCTCTGTTAGTGTAAATCTCTCTTAGGAGTCTGCAGGTTTTAGGAATTGACGTCATGGGGGGGAAATGCTGAACTTCACTTCGAATATTATCCTGGCGCCTTACTAGTACTTTCAGTACATTGCACGAAGAACTTCCTCGCCTCTTTTTTTTGAAAAAAATTTTGAGATCTAATTCACATACCGTAAAAGTCATGATTTTAAAAACATACGATTCGTGGTTTTTAGTGTATTCACAAGGTTGTGCAACCATCACCACTATCTAATTATAGAACCTTTTCATCCCTCCCCCAAAATCTACATACCCATTAGCGGTCACTTCCCTTTTCCCCTTTCCTCCATTCCTGGGCAGCTAACTTACTTTCTGTCTGATGGAATTGCCTATTTGGGACATTCGTATAAATGGAATCATACAATTTGTAGCCTTTTGTGTCTGACTTTCACTTGATATAATGTTTTCAGTGTTCACATGTTGTCACATGTATCAGTACTTCATTTCTATTTATGACTGAATATTATTCCATTATATGGGTATACCACATTCAGTTTACAATTTGGGGCTAATATGAATAATGCTGCTATGAACATTGGAATACAATAAACTTTATATAAGAAACTTTATTTTTAGAAAAGTTTTGGATTGCAGAAAAGTTACATTGAAAATGTAGGGGATTCCCATATACCCCACCCCTCCCCTCTCATATTTTCTGCTATTAATAACATCTTACATTAGTGTGGTACATTTGTTACAATTGATGAACAATATTGAAGCATTGCTACTAGCCAAGGTCTGTAATTTACATTATGGTTTACACTTTGCACTGTAACATTTTATAAATTTTGACAAAATGTATAATGGCCAGCATGTGTCATTGCAAGATCACGCAGAACAATTCAAATGCCCTAAAAATGCCCTAAATTCCACATATTCTTCCCTTCCCATCCCCTCAGAACCTCTGGTAACCGCTATATTTATATCAGTGTTTTAGAAAAAAATGCCTAAAGAGGTTTTAATACAGACAAATCTGATAGCAACCTATAAGCCTACAAATGGCCCCAGGACAAGATGAAAGAGATAAGGCTGCATCAATCTCATTCCAATTATCAGCATTTTGATTTGACATCCAGTTTATTAGCAAACATGCAGGAGGGACTTAAATGATGTGTACTCCTACGGTAATTTTTTTTTTTAAAGTAGGTACCGGGGATCAAACCCGAGACCTTGTACATGGGAAGCAGGCGCTCAACCACTTGAGTTACATCTGCTCCACCTGTAGTAATTTATATACTAAATTTCACACACAGGCTTTTGTGAGGACAGGTGTTTTTAAAATTTCTCTTGGTATATACTTAGGAGAGGAATTGCTGACTATGTATGGTAACTCTCTGTTTAACTTTTTTTTTTTTTAAGATTTATTTATTTATTTAATTTCCCCCCCTCCCCTGGTTGTCTGTTCTTGGTGTCTATTTGCTGCGTCTTGTTTCTTTGTCCGCTTCTGTTGTCGTCAGCGGCACGGGAAGTGTGGGCGGCGCCATTCCTGGGCAGGCTGCTCTTTCTTTTCACGCGGGGCGGCTTTCCTCACGGGCGCACTCCTTGCGCGTGGGGCTCCCCCATGCGGGGGACACCCTTGCGTGGCAGGGCACTCCTTGCGCGCATCAGCACTGCGCATGGCCAGCTCCACACGGGTCAAGGAGGCCCGGGGTTTGAACCGCGGACCTCCCATATGGTAGACGGACGCCCTAACAACTGGGCCAAAGTCTGTTTCCCTGTTTAACATTTTGAGGTGCTGCCAAACTTTTCCAAAGTGACTGCCCAAATTTACTTTCCCACAAGCAGGGTATGAAGATGATGATTTCTCCACATCCTCACCAGAAGTTATTTTCTGTTTATTGTTATTATTGCCACCCTACTAAGTGTGGTTTGGTATCTCATTGTGTTGGTTTTTATTCCTTTTAAATTATTTATTTTGAAATACGTTCAAACTTACAGGACAGTTAAAAAAATGATACAGGGAAGCAGATGTGACTCAAGTGAATGAGCGCCTGCCTATCACATGGGAGGTCCATCATTTGGTTCCTGGTGCCTCCTAAAGAAGACAGCAAGCTGCCATGGTGGGCAAGCAACAAGATGACTCAACAAGAGACACAAGAAGAAAAACATAATGAGAGACACAACAAAAACGGAGCAGAGGTTCCTGGTGCCTCCTAAAGAAACAAAGAAAGACAGCAAGCTGTTGTGACAGGCAATTGCAGCCAGCTGACACAACAAGCTGATGCAACAAGAGACACAAGAAGAAAAAACATAATGAGAGACCCAACAAAGCAGGGAATGGAAGTGGCTCAAGTGGTTAGGTGCCTCCCTCCCTCATCAGAGGTCAAGCTGATGCAACAAGAGACACAAGAAGAAAAAACATAATGAGAGACACAACAAAGCAGGGAATGGAAGTGGCTCAAGTGGTTAGGTGCCTCCCTCCCTCATCAGAGGTCCTGAGTTTAGTTCTTAGTGCCTCCTAAAGACATAGCACACAGAAATTGCAAACAGTGAGGGGGTGGGGAGAAATAAATAATCCAAAGGGAAGCAGATGTGGTTCAGGCAACTGGGCTCCCACCTACCACATGGGAGGTCGCTGGTTTGAATCCCAGTGCCTCCTAAAGAAGACAGTGAGCTGGCGCAACAGGCAGGTGCGGCAAGCTGACACAACAAGAGACATAAGAAGAAAAAACGTGATGACACAACAAAACAGGGAGCAGAGGTTCCTGGTGCCTCCTAAAGTAGACAGTGAGCTGACTCGACGGGCAGGTGCAGTAAGCTGACACAACAAGATGATGAAACAAGAGATGCAGGGAGGAAAAACAATGAGAGACACAACGAAAGCAGGGAGCCGAGGTGGCTCAAGTGATTAGGCACCTCCCTCCCACATCAGAGGTCCCAGGACTGGCTCCCAGAGCCTCCTAAAGAAACAAGGAAAATGAACAGACACAGCAAGTGAAAAACAACAAGGGGATGGGGAGAAATAAATATTTAATTAAAAAAAAAAACTTAAAAAAAATACAAACCCCATTCAGAGAACTCTGTTTTACCCGTACCTCCCCAGATGCTCAAATCTACCAATATTAGCATTTTGCCACATTTGCCATATTATTATATCTCTCTATCAATCTTTCTGTCTAGCATGCTATTCTCTGAACACTTGAGTGTAGATTGTATACCTCATCCTTGAACACTGAATTCTGCCAGGTACATTTCCTAAGAACAAGGGTAGGGAAGTGGACTTGGCCCAGTGGTTAGGGCATCCGTCTACCACATGGGAGGTCTGCGGTTCAAACCCCGGGCCTTGACCCGTGTGGAGCTGGCCCATGCACAATGCTGATACGCGCAAGGAGTGCCGTGACACGCAGGGGTGCCCCCTGCATAGGAGAGCCCCACGCGCAAGGAGTGCACCCCCTAAGAAGAGCCGCCCAGTGTGAAAGAAAGTGCAGCCTGCCCAGGAATGGCACCGCACACACAGAGAGCACAACAAGATGATGCAACAAAAAGAAACACAATTCCCAGGGCCGCCTGATAAGGATAGAAGCGGTCACAGAAGAACACACAGCGAATGGACATAGAGAGCAGACAACTGGGGGGGAGGAGGGGAGAGAAATAAATAAATCTTTAAAAAAAAAAAAACAAGGTATTCACTTATGTAACAACCTTAAGTGCTGTTATCAAGTTTGAGAACATTATTATGTCAATATAAAGCTTAGTCTATATTCCAATTTTTTTTTCATTTATCTCAGTAATATCATTTTGAGTCTTTCTCCCTCCTTCTTAGATCCTATCCAGGGACATATATTGCATTTAACTGTCACTGTCTCTTTAGTTGCTCTTTATTTTAAATGTGGGTATGAGGGCAAGCATGCAAAAGTTTGGCTCTCAGAACTGGCTGCCTCCGAGGTCTGAGGCACGAAATGCGCCTCCCTTGGCTGGCCCCTCGGGACGAGGTATGCACTTACGCCTCCCCGCAGGGGAAACTCACGCAAGCCCCCTCACACCACCTCCGTCTGGGCCAATCTCAGGGCCTCCTACCTCGTAAAGACACGCCTGCTCTCTTCCACCTGTCAGCGAGCTCTCCAGCTCAGCCCTCTTAAATTTAAGCTCTCCCTAGTAACTACTGACCAGCCTAGTAGACGAGTTCTGCTTCTATGCCCTTATAAGGTAACAACAGCTAATCTAGCCTATCAGAACCCAATCACCCTCCGCGGGCAGCGGCGGGCCTCCGGGAGGGTCGGCAGTTGGCCGGGCGGGCTCTCCGGAAGGGGGCTGCCCCGCGGTCGAAGGAGAGGAGGGGGGTCGGCACGAAGCCGTTGGGCCCTCGCTCTCTCCGCTCAGGCACGGGGGACGCGCGGTGCAAGCAAGAACACCACAGAGACAAGGTCTGGGCACAAGTCTGCTTTATTGTTGAAGGGGACATGGTTTTATAGGGTCTAGGGATACGTAAAGGGACTTGATTGGTGCCGGCGGGTGCTGTTGCTTGCGTAGACGGTTACTGGGCAGTAGGCGGTTACTGGACAGTAGGCGGTTACTGGACAGTAGGCGGTTACTGGACAGTAAGCTGGCTAAGGGGTTAGGAGCAAGGGAGGGGAAGGGGAAAGTGTGGGCTGTCTAGATAACGGCTAGGCGGAAGATGGAGAAGGAGAGAAGGAGGGGCAGCGCCGGCTGCCAATACTGGGCGGGAAGGAGACGGGGACAACCTTCCACCAATCCCCTCTCTTCATACTCTATAAAACTGCTTGTACTTCCTCAATAAAGTAGACCTGCGCCATCCGCCTCGTCTCTGCAGTTGTCCTTAGAGTCACTGTGCGTCCTCTCACGCCTGCGCCTCCCCACCCCAAGCCCCCTGTCTAGAGAAGCGGGGGCTCCTCACCTCATGGGTATATATATATATAATAAATTTTCCCATCTCAACCATTCTCGAGCATGCCATTTAGTGGGATTAACCACATTCACAACATTGTGGTACCCTCATCACCTCCCATTACTAAAACTTGCCCAACTCCTTAAACAGAAACTCTATAGCCATTTTACATTAACTCCCTAATCTCTCCGCCACCCCCACCCCTCTCATCCCTGGCAACCTGTACTCAGTTTTCAGTCTCTATGAGCTTGAATATTCTTTGATATATTACCATGGGACTTAAATTTAACATCCTAAATCTATAACAATCTCATTTGCTTTGATACTGACTTAACTAAAATACTACATACAAACTATTCTTATACCCTCAGTCCTCCCACTTTGATGTGTTCTACTCACAAATTACATGTTTGTACATCATGAGTCAAAACCACTGATTCCTCACTACATTTTATGCATTTGCTTTTTAGATCCTGTAGGAAGGAAAAAGTGGAGTTAAAAAACAAAAATACAATAGTACTGGCATTTATATTTACCCATATTGTTCTTGCTGGAGATCTTTATTTCTGATGTGGCTTTGCTCTATTGTCCATTTTCCTTTCCTTTCAACCTGCAGAACTCTCTTTAGCATCTCTTGTAGAGCTGGTCTAGTGGTGATGAACTCCCTGAACTTTTGTTTAATTAGAGATGTCTTAATCTCTCCCTTGTTTTTTGTTTTTTCTCCCCCCCCCCCCGACTTTGTGGCTTTTTGCTTGCTGTCTGTTCTCTGTGTACATTCTCTGTGCATTCTTCGGTGTCTGTATTTTATTTTTATTTATTCCCCCCCCCCTTGCTGCTTGCTTGTTGTCTGCTCTCTGTGTCCATTCACTGCGTGTTCTTCTGTGTCTACTTGTATTCTCATTAGGCAGCTCTGGGAACCGATCCTGGGACCCTCTGGAGTGGGAGAGAGGTGATCACCACCACAGCTCTCTGGTTTTGCTAAGTCTCTTATTTTCTCTCCTCTCTGTCTCTTTCTGTTGTATCATCTTGCTGCATCAGCTCTCCATGTTGGCCAGCATTCCTGCATGGGCTGGCACTCCACATGGGCCAGCTCACCATGTGGGCCAGTTTGCCTTCACCAGGAGGCCTTGGGTATCAAACCCCGGACCTCATATATGGTAGATGGGAGCCCAATTGCTTGAGCCACATCTACTTCCCATTGATAGTTTCTAATGTTTTAATCTTCTCTATTGCTTGGGTCATTGCTTCCTGTTTCTTGTTATATTTTGTAATCTTTTGTTGAATCCTGGACATTTCAATATTTTATTGTGTTATCAATGGAATTTAGACTTTGTTCTTTATCCAGCTAGTGTTATGGCAGATCTTTCCTTGATTGCCAGGAGCTAACAGCAGCAACAACAAAAAGAACAAAGGGAAAACACTTTCCAGTCTTTGCAGATTGACCTGTGTGAACCTTTCCTTCAGAGCTTATCCTTATGAGTTTAGCTCAAGGGCAAAGTGTAGGGTCCTCCCTAATCCTTTCTTGTTTTGGACATGTACCTGGGATTTCCTCATTTACACAGATATGACTGTCCCCTCTTCCCTAGGAAACAGTTTCCTGCCCTGATTAGTGCATTTTATGTCTTACAACCAGCAGTCTCTTGCCCCAGGCAGTACTACCTGATTGCCCTTCCACTGCATTCTGTAGGAGAGCTCTGTGAACAGTCTTTTACATGCAGGACAAGTTCTGGGATCATGAGCCTGTCGTGTGTTCTTTAGTCTGCCTCAAGACAGGTTGGGCTAGACATACATGTTTCCAGTATGTGCATGAGAGTTACTCTGCTCCTTCCAGAATTGGAACAAGGGATCCACACTGGCTCCACACTTAGCTGGTGAGGGGGAGGGGCCAGCCAGGGTGCCACAAGATCCTACCGCTTTTTTTTTTAGGAGGTGCTGGGGATCCAACCTTGGACGTCATACATGGGAAGCAGGTGCTCAACCACTTGAGCTGCATCAGCTTTTTAAAAAAGATTTATTTTATTTATTTCTCCCCCCGCCTCTTTTTTTTTTGTGCTCGCTGTCTGCTCTCTGTGTCTGTTTGTTTTGTGCTCTCTGTTTGCTCATCTTCTTTGTAGGAGACACTGGGAACCAAACCCGGAACCTCCCATGTGGTAGGTGTGCACCCAACTGTTTGAGCCACATCTGCTTCCAGATCCTACCCCTTTTAAGTTGGCTTTTTCTTTTTCTTTTTTTTTCTTTTTTTAATATGGAACGCTTCACGAATTTGCGTGTCATCCTTGGGCAGGGGCCATGCTAATCTTCTTTGTATCGTTCCAATTTTAGTATATGTGCTGCTGAAGTGAGCACAAGTTGGCTTTTTCTTGATTCAGTACTTGCCCTGTTATTGAAGTCCTTTAACTGTTTTCTGGAACTTTTTTTTTTTTTTTATTTCATTGAGATATGTTCGTATATCATACAATCCATCCCAAGTGTACATTCAGTGGGTTTTAGTATAATCACAGAGTTGTGCATTCATCACCACAATCAGTATTAGAGCATTTTCATTACTTCAAAAAGAAGCTCCCCACCACAGAGCAGTTACCTTTCAATCTCTCTTCTATCCCATCATACATATCCCTAATCTAATTCTATTTTTATAAATTTATTTGTATTTACAATTTATATAAATGGAGTCAAGCAATATTCAGTACTTTGTCTGGTTTCTGTCACTTATGATAACAATCTTTAAAAAAATAATGGAAAAAATATCAATATATTACAATTCACTGCAGTCCATAGTTTGCTTTAGGTGCCTTTTAGCTCAGATACCACACTATTATTAATGTCTTGTAATATTAATGAGCATTTATTCAGATTCATTGGAGAACATTCTTATATTTGTACTATTAAACAAATTAATTGTCTGCGACAGGGTTCACTATACTATTCAGTCCCATGGCACAGCCTTTAGCTTTTCTTCTAGTGACATACACAACCCTCAACTTTCTCTTTCAACCACAATCATACTCCCATTCTGGCACTGCTAATTACATTCACTCTAAAGTGCTATCATCACCTCTATTCAATTCCAAGTATTTACAATCAAACATATTACCAATTCTGCACAAATTAAACCACTACTTTCCATTCTCTATCCTAATTCTGTCTTCTAGTGACTAATCTTATAGCTATTAACTCCATGACTTTGCTCATTATAGTTAGTTCATATTAGTGAGATCATAAAATATTTGTCCTTTTGTGTCTGGCTTATGAGGAAACAGCCATGATGCCACAAGATCCTATTGCTTTTTTATTTTTTATTTATTTATTTTTAAAGATTTATTTATTTATTTAATTTACCCCCCTCCCCTGGTTGTCTGTTCTTGGTGTCTATTTGCTGCGTCTTGTTTCTTTGTCCGCTTCTGTTGTCCTCAGCGGCACGGGAAGTGTGGGCGGCGCCATTCCTGGGCAGGCTGCACTTTCCTTCGCGCTGGGCAGCTCTCCTTACGGGTGCACTCCTTGTGCGTGGGGCTTCCCTACGCGGGGGACACCCCTGCGTGGCAGGGCACTCCTTGTGCGCATCAGCACTGAGCATGGGCAGCTCCACACGGGTCAAGGAGGCCCGGGGTTTGAACCGCGGACCTCCCATGTGGTAGACGGACGCCCTAACCACTGGGCCAAAGTCCGTTTCCCCCCCTATTGCTTTTTTAAAGATTTATTTATTTCTCTCCCCTTCCCCACCCCCCGCCCCAGTTGTCTGTTCTCTGTGTCTATTTGCTGCGTGTCCTTCTTTTGTCTGCTTCTTTTGTGTTTTCAGTGGCATGTTTCTTTTCCTTACGTTATCTTGCTGCATCAGCTCTCCGTGTGGGTGGCGCCATTCCTGGGCAGGCTGCACTTTCTTTTGCGCTGGGCGGCTCTCCTTACGGGGTGCACTCCTTGTGCATGGGGCCCCCCTACGCGGGGGACACCCCTGTGTGGCAGGGCACTCCTTGCGCGCATCAGCACTGCATGTGGGCCAGCTCCACACGGGTCAAGGAGGCCCGGGGTTTGAACCGCGGACCTCCCATGTGGTAGGTGGACGCCCTATGCACTGGGCCAAGTCTGCATCCCCCTATTGTTTTTAAGTTGCCTTTTTCTTGATTTGGCATTTACCCTGTTATTGAAATCTTTTTTTTTTTTTAAACAGGTATGTATTATTCAGTTAAAAGCATGTTTTATTTTTATTTATTTTTTAAGATTTATTTATTTATTTAATTTCCCCCCTCCCCTGGTTGTCTGTTCTTGGTGTCCACTCGCTGCGTCTTGTTTCTTTGTCCGCCTCTGTTGTCGTCAGCGGCACGGGAAGTGTGGGCGGCGCCATTCCTGGGCAGGCTGCTCTTTCTTTTCACGCTGGGCGGCTTTCCTCACGGGCGCACTCCTTGCGCGTGGGGCTCCCCCACGCGGGGGACACCCTTGCGTGGCACGGCACTCCTTGCGCGCATCAGCACTGCGCATGGCCAGCTCCACACGGGTCAAGGAGGCCCGGGGCTTGAACCGCGGACCTCCCATATGGTAGACGGACGCCCTAACCACTGGGCCAAAGTCCGTTTCCCTTGAAATCTTTTAACTGTTCTTTTGGACCTTTGAGAAAGAGGTTTATGCTGGTTCTTGCTGGTTTTGGGGGGATGGAGCCCTAAATCTTCTCACTCCACCATCTTGATCAGGACCTCATTGTGGTTTTATTTTTGTTTCCGTTTTTTAAGATTTATTTTATTTAGCTATCCCCTCCCCCCCCATTGTTTGTACTTGCTGTCTGTTCTTTGTATTCATTTGCTTTGCGCTGTGTCTACTCTTTAGGAGGCACTGGGAATCGAACCTGGGACCTCCCATGTGGGAGAAAAGTGCTCAACTGCTTGAGTTACCTCTGTTCCCTGCTTTGTCATGTATCTCATTGTGTTTCCTCTTTGTGTTTCCTTGTTGCTTCATCTTACTGCGTCAGCTCACCACACCAGCCCATCACAGCAGCTTGCTGTTTTGCTCATCTTCTCCAGAAGGCACCAAGAACTTAACCTGGGACCTCCCATGAGGTAGGCAGGAGCTCAATCGCTTGGGCAACATCCATGTCCCTCATTGTGGTTTTGGTTTGCATTTCCCTGATGACTAATGATGCTGAGCATTGTTTCATGTGCTTATTGGCTATTGGTTTATCTTCTTTGCAGAAATGTATGTTTAAGTCCTTTGCCTATGTTAAAACTGGGTTGTTTGTCTTTTTTGTAGTTCAGTTATAAGAGTCCTTTATATACTCTAATAGAAGTCCCTTATCAATTATATGATTTGCAAATATTTTCTCCCATTCCAGGTGTTGTCTCTTAACTTTCTTGATATTGTCCTTAGATGTACAAAAGTTTTTAATTTTGGTGAAGTCCAATTTATTTATTTTTTCTTTGGTTGCTTTTGGTTTCAATGTCATATCTACAAAACAGTTATGTAATCCAACATCACAAAGATTTATACCTATTTCTTCTAAGATCCTACAGTTTTGGTTCTTACATTTATATCTTTGATCCATTTTGAGTTAATTTTATTCATTTTTTTATTATCTTTTTTCAAAGATACATAGATGACACAAAATGTTACATTAAAAAATATAAGAGGGAAGCGGACTTGGCCCAATGGATAGGGCATCCGTCTATCACATGGGAGGTCCGCAGTTCAAACCCCAGGCCTCCTTGACCTGTGTGGAGCTGGCCCACGTGCAGTGCTGATGCATGCAAGGAGTGCCCTGCCACACAGGGGTGTCCCCCACGTAGGGGAGCCCCACGCGCAAGGAGTGTGCCCTGTAAGGAGAGCCACCCAGTGCGAAAGAAAGTGCAGCCTGCCCAGGAATGGCGCCGCACGCACGGAGAGCTGAACACATGGAGAGCTGACACAACAAGAGGACGCAAGAAAAAGAAACACAGATTCCCAAGCCGCTGATAAGGATAGAAGCGGTCACAGAAAAAACAGCAAGTGGACAGAGAGCAGACAACTGGGGGGGGGGGGGGGGAGGGAGGGAGAGAAATAAATTTAAAAAATAAATCTTAAAAAAAAAAAGAATTAAAAAAAGAATTCAGTAAGTGACGTAGGCACAAAATAAATATCCAGAAATCAGTTTGTGGTCCTATATGTCAGCAATAACCAGATGGAAATTATAATGGGGAAATATATCCCATTTACAATGGCAACAAAAATGATTTTTTTAAAACCTCACAGGAATAAACTGAAGAAGAAATATGCATGACTGAAGCAACAAAACTATAAGGCGGAACTCAAGAATATAAGAGAAGATAAGAATAAACTTGCAGAAATACTCCGTTTCCAGATAGGAAGACTCAATATGACACAGATGTCATTTATGACATCTATTTTATGCATTTTCTATTTTGTGTAATGTCTATTTAACTCCATTTTTTTTTTTTTGAGGTACTGGGGATTGAACCTGGGACATTGTTTGTGGGAAGCCCCACTCAACCACTGAGTCACATTGACTCCTGAGTTGGTTTTTTCATTTGTTTTGCTTGGTTTTTTTCAGGAGGCACCAGCAACCAAACCCAGGACATCCCATGTGGGAGGCCAGTGCTCAATCTCTTTAACCACATCCGCTCCCCTTAATTCCATTTCTAAACAACATCCAGGTGAAATTTTTTTTTTAAAGATTTATTTATGTAGTTATTTCTCTCCCCTTCCCCCCCACCCACCCTGGTTGTCTGTTCTCTGTATCTATTTGCTGCGTCTTCTTTGTCCCCTTCTGTTGTTGTCAGCAGCACAGGAATCTGTGTTTCTTTTCGTTGCGTCATCTTGCTGCATCAGCTCTTCGTGTGTGCAGTGCCATTTCTGGCAGGCTGCACTTTCTCTCACACTGGGCGGCTCTCCTTACGGGGCGCACTCCTTGTGCGTGGGGCTCCCCTATGTGGGGGACACCCCTGCGTGGCAGGGCACTCCTTGCGTGTATCAGCTCTGCGCGTGGGCCAGCTCCACACGGGTCAAGGAGGCCCGGGGTTTGATCTGCGGACCTCCCATGTGGTAGACGGACGCCCTAACCACTGGGCCAAGTCCGCCGCCCTCCAGGTGGAATTTTTTAGGGGATTATGACATATCCAAAGTTTGCCAATGGAAAACTGAGTTGCAGCAGAATAAATCTAACTAGAATAGTCAGGAATTTTTTTTTGAAAACACACACACACGAACAACTGTTATTCTAACAAATACTGAAATGTACTTTAAAGTCAAAATAATGGGGCTGGCATAGTGTGGTAGGCAGACTATTGTTCCCCTGAAGATATCCACTTCCTAACTCCTGGAACCTGTGACTATGTTAGGTTACATGCCAGAGTGGCATTAAAGTTGCAGGTGGAATTAGAGTTGCTCTTCAACTGACATTAAAATAGGGAGATTATCCTGGATTATCTGGGTGGGTCCAATGTAATTGCCAGGGTGTAATCCTGAGGGTAGGAGGGAGGCAGAAGATAGAGTCAGAGAAAGATATGATGATGGAAGCAGGGCCAAAGAGATGCTACATTGTTGGCTTTGAAGATGGAGGAAGGGGACCAGAAAAGAAGTCATGTGAGTGGGCTCTATAAGCCAAACCAGCAAGGAAATAGTTTCTTCCCTAGAGGCTCTGGAAAGGAATGCAGTCCTGCCAACACCTTGATTTTAGCCCTTGGAGACTCATGTTGGACTTCTGATGAAGCAGAAATGCCAGATAATGAACTTGTATTGTTTTAAGCCACTACATTTGTGGGGATTTGTAATAACAACAACCGATCAATCAGTGAAACAAAAAAGAAAGTCAAGAAACAGACCAACCTACATATAAAGCTTTAGCATGATTTTCCAAACCGTGCGCAAAAGATGGATCAGATGGATCACCTCAGTTGATCCTCCATATGTGGCCTCTCTAGGCCATGTCATCTCCCATTGGGGACCGAACTATGAAGAGTTTTGTTGCTGGGAACTGTTCTGAAATCCAGCAACCTCCTCACCGCTTCTGTGGCCTCTGCAGGGTTGGGTCTCGGGAAGGAAGTCAGCATTGTACACCATCTTTCTCCGGAACCAGATATATGTTAACATTTTAATGGGCATTTTAAGTCAATAACAATAATAATAATAACAGCAGCAACTAAAATATATGTAGCTCTTATACCATGTGATTGCTGCTGGCCTAAGTGCTTTACATGTATTATCTCATTTTATCATTATAGCAATCATATGAGTTAGATATTGCAGTTGTCCCCAGGACACTCTTGGGAAGACTGAAGCTCAGAAAGGTTATGTGACTTACACGAGGCCAAAAAGCTAGTAAAAGCATGCTTCCCATGTACAAGGTCCCAGGTTCAATCTCCAGTACCTCTTAAGAACAAAAACAAACAAAAAACCCAACTCTTATTGGGGAGCAGATGTAGCTCAGTGGTTGAACACCTGCTTCCTACTTGAACTACATCTCCCCTAAGACATTTTTTTAAAAGATTTATTTATTTACCCCACCCTCCACAGTTGTTTGCTCTTTGCGTCCATTCACTGTGTATTCTTCTGTGTCCACTTGTCTTCTCTTTAGGCGCCACCAGGAACTGATCCTGGGACCTTCCAGAGTGGGAGTGAGGTGCTCAATCTCTTGCGCCACCTCAGCTCCCTGGTCTGCTGAGCTTCTTATTGTCTCTTCTCTGTGTCTCTTTTTGTTGTGTCATCTCTGGTGTAGGCCAGTACTCTTGTGTGGGCCAACACTACGCACTGGCCAGCTTGTCGCGTGGACCAGCTTGCCTTCGCCAGGAAGCCCCGGAAATCGAACCCTGAACCATCTATATGGTAGATGGGAGCCTGATGGCTTGAGCCACATCTGCTTCCCCTAAGACACGTTTTAAAGAAAGTGCAAGCAATAAAGACAACAGTGAAATTAATGTGTGATGAAAGAGAATTTTTGTGCATTGCTAGTCAGGAATCTGCTTTAATTAACCACTCATCATTGCTATGACATATTTAGAGGTTTTCGTCCAAGGGAAATGATATACTGAATTTTAAAATTCACCCTGTTGTAATTCTGATATTTTATTATAGACTTGCTGGTTATTTAGATGGCTACCTAAAAAAGACAGAAAAGGCACTAGAGATAGACAATTGTAGTGCTGCTATAAAAAAGCAACAGAAGGGGAAAATCATAAGCGTAAATAAAAGTAAAATTGAACTGAAAATGGGAGGATTGCATCCAGCATCCAGGTGGAATCTGAGCCTCCTCTTGACATAAAGGTGCAATGGACACAACCAATCCAGTGTCCACATAGAAGAGGTGGCATTGGATTGGGAAAAGTGGACATAATGGACAAAGGGTATGGGGAAAGGCAGGAAGAGATGAGAGGTGGAGGCATCTTCGGGACATGGAGCTGCCCTGGATGGTGCTTCAGAGGTAATCACCGGACATTGTAAATCCTCACAGGGCCTACATGATG
Source organism: Dasypus novemcinctus (assembly GCF_030445035.2). Taxonomy (NCBI): domain Eukaryota; kingdom Metazoa; phylum Chordata; class Mammalia; order Cingulata; family Dasypodidae; genus Dasypus; species Dasypus novemcinctus. The sequence continues at coordinate 56,274,970 of NC_080704.1, read as the reverse complement.
GAATAGAGGAGAGTATGGGACATGATGTGAACCAATGTATATGAGGTGCAGAGGTGCCCAAAGATGTACTTACCAAATCCAATGGATGTGTCATGATGATGGGAACGAGTGTTGTTGGGGGGGGGGAGAGGGGGGGTGGGGGGGTGGGGTTGAATGGGACCTCACATATATATTTTTAATGTAATATTATTACAAAGTCAATAAAAAATAAAAAAATTAAAAAAAAAAAAAAAAAAAAAGGAAAAAAAAAAAAAAAATAAAAGTAAAATTGAATTTTCCCTGTTGCTAAATGGGAATGTGATTGTCACCCCCCCTTCCCTTTTCTTATAGCATTTCCTTAAGAAACCTAGTCTTTTATATTATTTATTTCTCTTCCCTCCCCAGCCCCCCCCCCCCTCCGTTGTCTGCTCTCTGTGTTGACTCTCTGTGTGTTCTTCTGTGTCCGCTTGCACCCTTGGTGGCACCAGGAAACTACGTCATCTTGCTGCATCAGCTCTCCGTGTGTGTGGCACCACTCCTGGGCGGGCTGCGCTTTTTTCACATGGGGCGGCTCTCCTTGCAGAACGCACTCCTTGCCCATGGGGCACATCCACATGGGGGCGCCCCTGCGTGGCATGGCACTTCTGGCACACGGCAGCTCTGTGCATGGGCCAGCTCACCACATAGGTCAGGAGGGCCTGGGTATTGAACACTGGACCCTCCCATATGGTAGGTGGATGCTCTATCAGCTGAGCCACATCCGCTTCCTGAGAAACCTAGTCTTTGTAAATCCCTTTGATATAGACGTAAATCTTTCTAAAAAGTTAAATAAGCCTCTTGCCATCCTTATGTAACTGAGGAATGTCTTTCTTAAGGGCCTGGAAGCCATCTCTGAAATGTAAACATCAAGGAAGAAAGCACCCAATCTCCAGGTCACTGTGAGAGTTTAGACTAGACCCGTTGTTCCAAGCTATATGCACCTGCTTGTCTTAGAAATAAGAGTTTTATTTTTCCTTCAGGTAAAGGCAATTAATGAGCACAGATGGCTGCTCCAATTACCAGGTGAATTTAGGTGGGTCTGCAAAATAATGTATAGGAAATGGTGCTGTCAATGCTCTTACATGAAACTAATTACCAGTAATCATAAGAACATGCATATAATGGATTGGCTCAGCTATATAAGAAGGGTGAGATTTTGTTCTGTGTTTGCAGTCTCAGTAGCAGATTGCCTGTGATGCATCACAGTCTGTTTTAATGCTTATTCAATAATACTTATTATGTTCTTTATTCAACAAATAAGCATTTGTTCTCTCATCTACATTTTTGAAGAGGATTTCTGGCCTAGCAGGAGATTTTATTTTAAAAATTTCCCTAACAATATCCACAACTTTCTGGAATGAAACTATGGTCCAATATTGAGTGTGGACAGGGAACAGAAGGAGGAGTAAAGTTTAAGGTTCTTTACTTGTTTAAGGGAAAAGAGATTAGATAGATGATAGATAGATAGATAGATAGATAGATAGATAGATAGATAGATAGATAAATTTTGAGACATTGATATGGAAAAGTATATGTAGTGGATTTTGAATTTTAGGGGTAATCACCAGAACAATAAAAATAGAATATAGGGTACTGTATTTCAATGATTCTAAGGCGCCTACTTTTCCATATTTTAACATCTCTGAATTAAGATGCATCTTACAATCATCGATATAGATTAGTTGGCAGTGTCTTTTCTTTCCTAGTGGTACATACAAGAATTTTGTGTTTTATAAGTGATAGTGATGTGTGCTCTGGGTGGGAGGCTGTTCGTCCCTTCGTAGATAACCTAAGCGGTCTGTGACTTGTGGGTGTGGGAGGGTAAGAGGCTGCAGTCCTGCCCTTGGTGACCATGGCAACGACTCCGTCCAGAGAAACAGTTTAGCAATGTGCAAACTCTATAAACTATAAATATTTAGGGAAAATGCAAACCAAATGTGCTAAAAGCTTATCTAGAATGTATGAAGTCCATGCTAAAAGCTTACCTAAGATGTGGAAGATATATGCTAATTCAAGCCTATTGAGCACTGAAAGAAAGAACAATTTAGCCCTTACCCTGTATAAAAGGAATTTGATAATCTTGTTCAAGGTTCGGGTTTGAAACAGAAAGCTCCCGAGTCCAGCTGGCCGTCAATAAATCATTTTTCCTTCTCAAAATCATTCCTGAGTCCTGGCCTTTCTATATGCAAATAATTGAACCTCTCTCAACTTCTACAACATTTTTGGGGGCTCTCCCAGGATTGCAAATGAAGGCCAGAGAGGGTAGCATTTTGCTGCCCCTTCCAAATTCCCGAGGAAGCCGGGAGGACTCAGGTGAACCCCAAATCTGGGCATCCCTGGATTAAATTTAATCCAGAAAAGATGTGGGCTCCACCACAATCTTCCCGACGAAAATTGAGGGCAATGGAAGGTCTGAAGAGAAGGAGTCTGGGAACAAAAAAGAACTCCGAATATGGAAGAAGGTAAGACTTCCTGGGAGAGCACAGTATGGAGAATCCTAGCTTTAATTGCTGGGGAGGGAGGCTGATCACCTCCCGAGAGAACCCCAGTAGCCCCAGAAAATTGGGGGGTGGGGGTGGGAGCCATTCTCTCTAAAGTCTGGAAAAAGGAGAAAAACAGGGAAAAAGTCTGGTGTTTTGGGTTTTTCTAACTGCATGTTGGAACCTGGTACTGGTCTTATATCCACTAAAGGAGAGGAGGCTTGATTATAATAGGAAGGAATATTTATAGGTTCGAGTCCTAACGTCCTGGAAATTGGTCTGGATTTTTTAAAAACTTGGTTACAGGGAAATGGATCGGCTTTTCTAGTGAAGCTTGGTCTGGGTGTAAAGTTAAACAGTGAAAAAGGTCTAGCTGGAATCTTTTTTTTTTTTAAAGATTTATTTTTATTTATTTAATTCCCCTCCCCTCCCCCGGTTGTCTGTTCTCTGTGTCTTTCTGCTGCGTCTTGTTTCTTTGTCTGCTTCTGTTGTCGTCAGCGGCAAGGGAAGTGTGGGCGGCGCCATTCCTGGGCAGGCTGCTCTTTCTTTTCATGCTGGGCGGCTCTCCTTACGGGCGCACTCCCTGCGCGTGGGGCTCCCCTACGCCGGGGACACCCCTGCGTGGCGCGGCACTCCTTGCGCGCATCAGCACTGCGCATGGCCAGCTCCACACGGGTCAAGGAGGCCCAGGGTTTGAACCGCAGACCTCCCATGTGGTAGACGGAAGCCCTAACCACTGGGCCAAAGTCCGTTTTCCTAGCTGGAATCTTTTGTTATGGTGCTGAATTGCGAATGAAATGTCTTTATACCAGATGTTAACGTTAAGCGTTCTCTCTAAGGTTTGTGATGGCTGTGGGGGCAGCCATGCTGAAAAAAACATATATATAGAACTTGTGGGTCAGATTAGTGACCTTTGTGCTTCTGCCTGTGTCAGCTCAATGCTGGTGTAGGAGTTGTGTGGTTATGTAAAGTGGTGGAATTATTTGAGCTGGCAAGGGGGTGAATTGATTATGGGGCAAAACTGAGGAGTCTGGATGTTTGCAGAGTCTAGATGTTTGTGCATGCTCTGCTGTCTCATCTCTGGTCTGCCCCTTTGCCGGGGCTTGGAGGCTGTCTGTGTTGGCGCCACACACCTGGGTTTGTTGGGGCTGCCCCAGTCAGGGTGGCTGAGTCCCCAGAGGGGGTGCTGAATTTGAGTAAGTTCTGTCTGCCCATTTTGGCAGAAAGTTGGAAAGGGGGGAGCGGCTTGCCCCTTTCCAGTGAGTTGACACCTTCTAATCTTAAGCCACATTCCTTTTTGATTGTTATGCAGCCAGACTGACTGGAAGGGGGGAGGTGAAGGGGATGAAAAGCAGAATCAAAATAAATTCAGTTAAGTTCCCTCCCTAGGGTGTCAAAGGTCAAAGTACATTTATATTCTGTCCAGGTTCTTCTACTTTTCCAAATCTCTCTGTGAGACTGTAGAAATACTTTAAAATGTTTTAGAACTGTAAACTTGTCTGAAGAAAAGAGGCTATCCGTCGAAACAATAGACCTCTAATGACTTGATAGCCTTTTTAATGGTCTGGCTGGGAACTTCAGGGTTGTGAAACTACAGAGAAAGAAAAAAAAAGGGAATGAAACTCCGCTCTAAAAATCTGTTTGGCTTTTGTCAGTTGCTGGTGCCTAAGAATTCACGGTAAAAAAGTAGTTTAAAAATGAATCTTTAAATGCCATTACACTCTTGCTGGTGAATTAAATGCATAACTCACAAATGAGAATTTGTTCCAGTACTAGGAAAAGGCAGAACTTCACAGAATTGTTACTAATAAAATTCTTGTAGATTAAATAATGAAAGTATCCAATTCACCTTAAGGTTAAAACTTAATGAAAACTGTAACTAAGAGTTAAGATCATTTATAGATGCATTTATATTGTAAAACAGCAGAAAAACAATAACAGAAATTATAACTGGGTGAATTTAGCCTGAAAATATTACTGTAAGTGTTAATTCTAAACTAACCTTACCTTGGTTTATGGTTACTTTAAGTCTAGCCTCACCCCTTGCCTTTGCCTATGGTTATTTCATAACAGCTTCTGCCCCTACAGTCCAGGGCAGAGCTGGGACATCCCTGTCTCCTGTCCTACTGGTATTAGTAACCCTGATTTCTCTCATGGTTCCAGGTGTGAACTAAATCACTGCCTGGTGAAATTCTTAGCCCTCAGGGTTGAACGACCACTGGAGTTTTATTATCTCCAAGGACTGGGGAAAAAAAAGTCTCCTGCCTTGACTGTCAGTGTTCCTAAGAATGGCAATTCATGAAAAAAAAAAAAAAGTCTCCCTGAGGCTTCAATTGCCTCAGTAAATATACATAGAATTAGTCTTGTTGCTCATCCAAAATTCTGCTAAATTCGAAGTAAAATATAAAGTTCTGAAACAAAAGAGAATTGTGTTAAAACATTGGGAACATTTTGGTTACAAGCCATTAGTTAAGAAACAAAATTCTTGTGTAAAACTGCATGGTCATAGTGCAAACTAAGAAAAAGTTTCAAGAGTCTTTGAAATGTTTTGCAGTCACACTTATTTTGTAAAAAAATAAGTTTTAAGTAACTAAGTTATGTTTTTGTGTCAAACTATTCATGTCTGCCTATTTGCTCAAATTGTTGATGTTAAATATGCAGTTATATAAGTAATATATATTTCTGGAACCCATGTTAAGCTAAACAGTATATAAAATATTGCAAATTATAGGTAATATTAAAGAGTTGTGTTTCTGTGTCTAACTCTATTTGTATCTGCCCATTTGCTCAGTGTATGTCTTAATACATCAGGATGATAATATCAAATTAACAAATGAAAATTCTTAAAAGAGCTCTATTCAAATTGTTAAAAATTAAATATGCAGTTATATATGTGAATAAATATTCCTGGAACCCAAATTAGACTAAGCAGGATGGAAAGGTCACATAGAAATCTGATTAGGGGAAACAGACTTGGCTCAGTGGTTAGGGCGTCCGTCTACCACATGGGAGGTCCGCGGTTCAAACCCCGGGCCTCCTTGACCCGTGTGGAGCTGGCCATGCGCAGTGCTGATGCGCGCAAGGAGTGCCGTGCCACGCAAGGGTGTCCCCCGTGTAGGGGAGCCCCACGCGCAAGGAGTGCGCCTGTGAGGAAAGCCGCCCAGCGCGAAAGAAAGTGCAGCCTGCCCAGGAATGGCGCCGCCCACACTGCCGTGCTGCTGATGACAACAGAAGCGGACAAAGAAACAAGATGCAGCAAATAGACACAGAGAATGGACACCGGGGGTGGGGGTGGGGATTAAATAAATAAATAAATCTTTAAAAAAATATTATAAAAAGGTTGTAAAAACATTTTCCAAACTGAAAACGTTTAAATGGTTCTAGTTCTAAAAGTCATTATTAACTAAAAACCTGGATTGATATTGATAGCAAAGAATAACTTTATGATAATAAAACCTGTCTGAAGGCCACCGCAAAGTGCATATTTAAGTAAATAGTAATGAAAAGTTATCTTGATTGTACTAGAAATCTTCCATTTTCATTTTAACAATGAAAAATAGTTTTTTTTTTCTCTATTACTAAAGTAAAATACCTGCTATTATCTCCGTGGTAAAAAAAAAAATTGTATAAGCAAACAAAGTCACTTGATATATGCTGTATTGAATTAAAATGTTTAAAAAATATATAAAAACAAGAAATAAACTTTAATATTGTCAAACTCTCTTGTGCATTCAAACCAGGTCTTGAATACATTGCAGGTGGCCTCTCCATGTGAGTTATTGGCAAGGCTGGTCACTGACCCCTCAATTAGAAATATTTGCTATATCAGCCTTTGGTTATGCTCCTGAAGTCGATGGAAACTACGTTATAGTTTCAAGCTCCTGCAACAGCCAATGATGACTCGGTACAGCCAAGTGTACAATGGATATCGCCTCCAGACTGGCACTGTTCCATAGTGCCAGAGAGCACTATGCACCAGGCTGGTAGAATACTGGAAACTCTCTCTAGGATCAACGATGCTGCGACTTGCTCACTGTGTGAAAAACATGCTAAGTAGAGTCATGATTACCAAAATACTGTAAATAAAACTTAAACACAAATGGCATTATGGCCTGCTCCCATGGAGAGATAACATGTAAAGTATTACAAACCTGAAACTTAAAACTATTAATTGCAACTCTGAATCCTTATGCATTAAGTAATACATTAATTAAGTGCTGTACTTTTATCCTGTACTAAATATATGCCTGATAATTATAATGTTATCTTTTCTATTTTGGATCAAGTACAAAAGTATATTAGACATGTTACATTCCTGGTAAATTCATTTTCTAAACAGTTAATAAACATGTCTATAGAATAAGGTGGCAGTCTCAGCCAGGCTCAGTCAACAGTAAAATTACTGTACTCTACTGTGTAGCAAAAATGAGGCTTGCTTGCTAATAATGGGTCACCTATTGAACAGTCAAAATTACCAGAAATTGTACAATTAAAACCAAAATGTAAAAAACTTTATTCTGTAGTTCTGATCACTTCCACAGCTAAAAACTAAAAATTTCCAACTTGGTGCACTAATCCTGAATGAAACCAACTGCTGAAAGGGTGCCAGTTCACCAAGAGCATCTGACAGAGCACATGAGTGCCAATCATTAAACAGCCTGAAATGCATCTTCAAAACAAAGTTAAGTATCTGTTGCAATCCCTCTCTGAAAATAAAAAACTTAAAATATATATATATATATATATATGCTGTTCCCACCAGCTTTTAAAAGGAGGTGCCATCTTTATAGGCACCTAACCTTGTCTACCTCTGTAAGCCAATGTCCTCTTTTAAAACGGGTATTCCAAAATTTTGATTGTTTGTTTCTTTCAGAATGAACATCTTATTAACCATATGAAAACTTCATCCAGCTTCATACAGAATGCCAGATCCATCTTCCTCCAGTTAAAATAAAAGTTTTACACCTTGTTAGGCAATGACTACAGCTCATGGCCAGCAGGAAGCAGTTATAGAAAAGAGATCATCTCCCTTCAGCATCCCTTTAAGATTAAAGGTATAAACTCTTTAAGGGTAAAATAAAATTAATAGATGGATTTGGAGCCTAACTAGAAATCCGTGTGAGGGCCGGTGGTCCCAAAATGACTGCAGGGGGCCCTGCCCCAGGATTCTGCTGTCCAGAATAAAAACTTCTAAACTTCTAAAAACAGGATCCTGGATGGTACACTGAAAATTGATAAGTAAAGTGACCAATCAAAACAACAAACAGCCACCCACCTCATAGCTCCAACAATAATTATGCCAAAGCTTAGCAAGTTAAGCTTTGGCATAAGGGAGGAAATTGATGTGGGCTCTGGGTGGGAGGCTGTTCGTCCCTTCGTAGATAACCTAAGCGGTCTGTGTCCTGACTTGTGGGTGTGGGACAGTAAGAGGCTGCAGCCCTGCCCTTGGTGACCATGGCAATGACTCCAGTCCTGGGAAACAATTAAGCAATGCAAACTCTATAAACTTTAAATATTCAGGGAAAATGCAAACCAAATGTGCTAAAAGCTTATCTAGAATGTATGAAGTCCATGCTAAAAGCTTACCTAGGATGTGGATGATATATGCTAATTCAAGCCTATTGAGCACTGAAAGAAAGAACGATTTAGCCCTTACCCTGTATAAAAGGAACTTGAAAATCTTGTTCGAGGCTCGGGTTTGAAGCAGAAAGCTCCCGAGTCCAGCCGGCCATCAATAAATCATTTTTCCTTCTCAAAATCATTCCTGAGTCCTGGCCCTTCTATATGCAAATAATTGAACCTCTCTCAACTTCTACAACAATAGCATCTTAGAGTCTATAAAATATAGAATAGCTTTTAAATCAGCAAAAGACATTTCCACATATCTAAAGGAAGCTAGGAAAAGAGGTGAGAGGCTAAAAGAAGTATAGGAAGTAGAAAACATGAACTAGTACGGCAGATATAAAACTGAATGTTGCAGTAATTAGAATAAATTTAATGGGTCAAACTCATCAGTTAGAACAGAAAAACTCAGATTGCATTAAAATAGGTGAAAATAAGAATGAACAATATGTTCTTTATAAGAGACACATTTGAAATTAAAGGATAGTGCTTCTGGTTAAATATGGCAGATTAAATTCATGTGTTCATTTTGTGACAAACAAAGCATTGAGACTCAGAATAGCAACAGACTTCTCGATTCCACCATTGGAAGGTACAAAAGAATGATAGAATGCCTTTGAAATCATGAAGTAAAATGACTTCTGATCTAGATTGAAATCCTTACCTTAAATTGAAAGCTCATTTAAGCTTTCAATTAAGAATGATTGTAGAATAAAGACATTTTCACAGTTTCAAAGTATCAAAAATGTCCCTTCCCTCTCAGGAAGCAGTTTGAAGATATATTCTAGGAAGATTAAAAAGTAAATTATGGGAAAGGACTTGGCCCAGTGGTTAGGGCATCCGTCTACCACATGGGAGGTCCACGGTTCAAACCCTGGGCCTCCTTGACCCGTGTGGAGCTGGCCCACGCGCAGTGCTGATGCGCGCAAAGAGTGCCGTGCCATGCAGAGGTGTCCCCCGCGTAGGGGAGCCCCACGCGCAAGGAGTGCGCCCGTAAGGAGAGCTGTCCAGCGTGTAAGAGAGAGCAGCCTGCCCAGGAATGGCGCCGCCCACACTTCCCGTGCTGCTGCCGCCAACAAAAGTGGACAAAGAAACAAGATGCAACAAATAGACACAGAGAACAGACAACTGGGCGGGGGGGGGGGGGGCGGAATAAATAAATAAATAAATAAATCTTTAAAAAAATGAAAAGTAAATTATGGGAATTGTGGGAAGATGGCACAATAGGAAGTCCCAGAAATGAGTCTCTCCACCAGAACTATTAAATAGCCAGGAGCTGACTGAATTTGCCATTTTGAAACTCCAGAGTCTAGTAGAACACTGTGCACATCCAGGGAAGAGCAGAAGAGGCTGGTAAACTGGGTACATATATGTGAATTGCACTATCCATGCAGCAGCTTCCATTGCCTATTCCCTAGTTTCACGTCAGGCAGCAGTGAGATCCTCAATCCTGGCCCCTGGTGCAGGTTGCTAGTGCCAGGGTGGGATATGAAGACCTAGTCCCCCAGATCTGGGAGTGTGTGGTCTGATCACTGTTGACTGCTATTGATCAGCTACTTCAAATTGCTGAAGGCAGTCATTGTTCCAATCTGCTTTGAACAAAAGCAGCCGAGGAATCTTAAAGACAGTACCCTTACTCAAAACTATGGAAATTCAGCTTCAAAGAGCCATAGGAGAAGCTCCTGGTACCCTTACTGGCCCATCATTCTCTCCCTCCCAAGGGTAGGGTGGAGCCAGCAGGTGCTCCCTTTGTTGGTTCCTGGCCTCCTTCCAGCTGGGAAAGACTGACCTAAGAAATGCCTTTCCAGCTCATCCCTCCTCCCAGGATTTGCCCTCCAGGCAAAAGCAGCTCGGGACACCTAAGACTGTGTAAGAAACAATTGAGTTGGGCAGCCTGGAACAAAGGTTTACTTGCCATAAGTCCTGTGAGGAAAGGGAGAAGTTCTGTTTCCTAGGGAGTAGAGGGGGCATTCAAATTCCTGTAAACAGGGGAACACCAAAGACCACTAGCAAGCAAAAGCCCAGGACAAGACACAGAATCAGAAAAGACATGGAGGCCCCTGAACTTTGCATTTTCCTTGGGATAGTCTTTTTGATGGGAGAGTTAAACACTAAAGGAGAGCAACAGCAAATGCAAAGTCAAATTGCAAAGATTGAAAGGTGTTTTTTTTTTGCATTGGTTTGATTTTGTTAGTTCCTAGCACTCAAGAAAATCTTCCTATCATTAGCTGAATCCAAACTCAAGAAACAGGCAGCTCAGGGACAAAATGCTAATTCATATTTTAAAATATTAAAATGTACAGTGTGCAATAAAGATCACAAGACAAAGAAACAGGAGATGATGACTCATCCAAAGGAAGAGGCAAAAAATCCAGAAAACGTCAACGAAGAAGACTAGACTATGAATATACTGGACAATGACTTTAAAAAAAAGATCTTCAGTATGCTAAAGGAGATGAAGGAAAATACAGAGAAAGAACTAAAGGATATCATGAAAACAATGAATGAAGACTTAAATGATACTTTAAACCAACTAGACCTACCAGACATATATAAAACAATTCACCCAATAGCAGAATACACATTACTTGCTAGGGCATATGGATCATTCTGTAGTATAGACCATATGCTAGTTCACAAAACAAAGTTTCAATAAATTTTAAAAAAATACTGAAATCATACAATGTATCTTCTCCAACTACAATGGAACGAAACTAGAAATAAATAACAGAGGGAGAAAAGGAAAATCCACAAATATGTGGAAATTAAACAACACGTGCTTTAACAACAAATGGGTCAAAGAAGAAATTAAAATGGAAATTAGGAAATATCTCAAGGCAAAAGAAAATGAAAACACAACATACCAAGACTTATGGCACACAGCAAAGGCAGCACTGAGAGGGAAACTGGTAGCACTAAATGCTGACATTGAAAAAGAGGAAAGATCTCAAATCAGAGACCTAACCATAAAACTGGAGGATTTAGAAAAAGAAGAGCAAACTAAACCCAAAGCAAGTCACAGGAAGGATACAATAAAGATTAGGGCAGAGATAAACGAAATACGTAAGAAAAAACAATAGATTCAACAAAACCAAAACTTGGTTCTTTGAAAAGACCAATAAAATTAACAAACCTTTAGATAGACTGACAAAGAAAAGAAAACGACATATAACTAAAATCATAAATGAAAATGGGGTTATTACTACTGACCCCACAGATATCAAAGGACTATAAGAGAATACTATGAACAACTAACTGTGTGCAAACAAATTCGATAACCTAGGTGAAATGGACATTTCCTAGAAACAAATGAACAACCAACACTGACACTAGAAGAAATAGAAGACCTTAACAACCAAATACAAGTAAAGAGATAGAATTGTAGAATTTGAGAGAAGTTCAATTGTTTGAGTATAGAGAGGCCAGGACTCAGGAATGATTTTGAGAAGGAAAAATGGTTTATTGACGGACGGCCGGACTCGGGAGCTTTCTGTTTGAATCCCGAGCCCTGAACAAGATTTTCAAACGTCTTTTATACAGAGAGGAAAGGCCAAATGGTCCCTTTGTTTCAGTTCTCAATAGGCTTCAATTAGCATATATATCTTCTACATCTTAGGTAAGCTTTTAGCATGGACTCCAGATATTCTAGAAAAGCTTTTAGCATATTTGGTTTTTGCATTTCCCCTAAATACTTAAAGTTTATAGCCCTTGCATAGTTAAACTGTTTCCTGGGACTGGAGCCCGTTGCATTGTCCCTAAGGGCAGGACTGCAGCCTCTTACCGTTCCACACCCACAGCCTTCAGTTTAGGTTATCTCTGAAGAGACAAAGAGCCTTCCACCCATAGCCCACATCAGAATCAGTAATCGAAAACCTCCCAACTAAGAAGTTCAGGACCAGATGGCTTCACAGGTGAATTTTACCAAACATTCTAAAGAACTAACACCAATCCTGCTCAAATTCTGCCAAAAATTGAATAGAAAGGCACACTTTAACTCATTCTATGAGGCCAACTTCACCTAATACCAAAGCCAGATAAAGATGTCACAAGAAAATAAAACTACAGACCAATATCCCTTATGAACATAGATGCAAAAATACTGAACCAAACACTATCAAAATGAATCCAACAGCACATTAAAAGAATTACACATCAAGATCAAGTGGTATTTATTCCAGGTATGCAAGATTGGTTCAATATGGGAAAATCAACTAATGTAATACAACATACTAAGAGGAGGAAGGAAAAAAAACCACATGATCATCTCAACTGAGCAGAAAAGGCATTTGACAAAGCCCATCACCCCTTCTTGATAAAAGCACCAGAAAACTTAAGAATAGAAAGAAACTGCCTCAACAAGATAAAGGATATATATGAAAAAATCCACAACTAGTAATCCTACTTAATGGTGAAAGACTAAAAGCTTTTCCTCTAAGATCAGAAACAAGACAAGGATGTCCACTACCACCACTGTTACTCAACATTGTATTAGAAGTTCTTTCCAGAACAATTAGGAAAGAAAAAGAAATAAAACACATACTAATTGGAAGAGAAAAATCAAAACATTCCCTATTTGCAGATGGCATGATCCTATATACAGAAAATCTTGAAAAACCCACAATAAAGCTCCTAGAGCAAATAAATTAGTTCAGCAAAGTGGCGGAGTACAAGATCAACACTAAAACACCAGTAGTGTTTCTATACACAAGCAATGAACAATCAGAATAAGAAATCAAGAAAAAAATCCAGTAATAGAATTACACTGGACTTCCAGGAAGATGGCAGGCTAGAAAGATACGGGACTCTCTTCTCTCCCAGAAAAATAGCTAGAGGACAGCCAAAAATGCCTGGAAAAGAAATATTCTAGATTTTAGGACACCAGGGGAAGGCTGAACACCGCCCAGAAGAGAGCGGGGAGAAAGGAAAAGAATCCAAAGGCAAAACTGTGAGTTAAAAGAGGCAGCTGCTACTGCCAGGATTCTTTTCCAAGCTCTAGACATTTTTGAATTTTCAGACCTCGGGGCTGGTGGCTACAGACAAAGGGGGCTCCAGGGACCCATCTTCCCAGCAAAGGGGAGAGAGAGGGACACAGCCGAAGGCTTACTCAGCTTTTGAACCACAAATTTGGTCTATTGTGTCCCACAAGCCCTTCGGGGCTGGGAGGGGCTCACCATTGTTTGCCTTTGGAGCTGGCGGACTAAAGAGATCAGATCTTTTCAATCTCCCTTTTTGTTGACCTGGACTGGTTGTTGAGGACACGAGGGGAGTGGGATTATTTCCCACCCAGGAAAAACGAGGGGGCCGTCAGCAAAGGTTGGAAAACTGCTCGACAAAGTCCAAAATACGAGGCTTTTAGCCTCCAGGCAGAATCCTCAGTCACCTTGATCCAGTCCTTGTCGCCACTAACACACTCCAAGAAGGCTTTGAACTGAGGGCTGCCAAGGAGTGCCATCTACTGGAAGAAGAAGGAAATGCACATGAGCAAATTAAAAGTAAATAAGAGAGACTTTTTCCGACCTTTACAACCTCTCAAAGCCCTAGGAAGCGGGTTGCAACCCATTACTGGGCCCAAGGCCCAGTCTTTTTTTTTCCTTTAAAACACAATTTATTGTCTCGTGGTATCGGAGACTAAAAATTCTAACTCACAACATTGCCAGACCATGCTTTCTCCCCCAACTCTTAGTGTTCTGGTGTAGACTTGATACAATCCTCAGGGTTCCTTGGCTGGCGTCACTGCCTGCAGCCACGTGATGATCCCTTTGGATCTGATCTTCTGGTTTCTGCTGATTTCTGGCTTCCTCCTCTGGCTTTCTCTTTATAAGGTCTCCATTAATATGATTAAGGGCCATCATAAATTCAGCTGGCCACACCACAGGAAGGTAAAGATAAAAAAAGGTTTGTTGGGGTACATGATTAAATTTAGCATATGGCCCTTTACAAAGAAGTTATTTAACCCCAGTATTAAAGTAACCCAGGGCTCTAACTCCTATATATACATACATATACACACACATTTTTGAAGTGTATCATTTATACTTGAACATACATAAACAATAAACGTATAGGAAAAGTTGTGAACTTAAAAACAAACATGCGGGAAACGGACTTTGGCCCAGTGGTTAGGGCGTCCGTCTACCACATGGGAGGTCCGCGGTTCAGGCCCCGGGCCTCCTTGACCCGTGTGGAGCTGGCCCATGAGCAGTGCTGATGCGCGCAAGGAGTGCCGTGCCACACAGGGGTGTCCCTCGTGTAGGGGAGCCCCACGCGCAAGGAGTGCGCCCCGTAAGGAGAGCCGCCCAGCGCGAAGGAGGGAGCAGCCTGCCCAGGAATGGCGCCGCCCACACTTCCCGTGCCACTGACGACAACAGAAGCGGACAAAGAAACAGGACGCAGCAAAAAGACACAGAAAACAGACAACCGGGGGAGGGGAGGGAATTAAATAAATAAAAATAAATCTTTAAAAAAAACAAAACAAAAACAAACAAACATGCATATCATCATACAGGGGTCCCATGCATCAGCCCACCACCAACACCTTGCATTCTTGTGAAACATTTGTTACACATTATGGAAGAATATCATCAAAATCTTACTACTAACTGTAGTCCGTATCTTACATTTGGTGTATTTTCCCCCAACCCCTGCTATTATTATTTTAAAAACATTTTTTTTATTACAGAAGTTGTGAACTTAAAAAACAGTCATGCACATGTGTAGAACTCCCACATAACACCCCTTCACTAACACTCCACACCGTGGTGGAAATTTGTTACAGATTATGAGATAATATAATATCATCAGACTATTACTACAAACCATGGTCCATAGTGTGCTTTTGGCATATTTTTTCCTTACTCCACCTCCCTCCCCATTATCAACACAGTACATCTTTGGCATAGATGCAAGAATATTACAGTATTACTGTTAACTGCAGTCCATAGGTCACTCCAGTAGTATTTTCCCCATGCTTCTTTATATTTCCACCACCCTGCAATAGTGATGTACATCTGCTCTGGATCACAGAAAGGCACTCTTGCATCTGTACCATCAACCACAATTCTCATCCACCTCTGGGTTCACTGTGTTATTCAGTCCCTAGATTATTCTCTAGCTTTCTTTCAATTGGCATTTACATCCCTAGACTACCTCTTTCAGCCACAATCCCATTTATAAATCAGCTGCTACTCACTATAATGTGTCACCATCAATTCCATCCATTTCCACACTTTTACAATGACGTTAATTAAAACTTCTACATATATTAAGTGTCAGTAGTCCTTCTCAGCCCTCCTCTTATCTCCTAATAATCTATACTCTAGGTTCTGAATCCATGCATTTACTCTTTGTATTTATTTCATGTTAATGAGACTGTGCAATATTTGTCATCTTGTGTCTGGCTTTCATCACTTAGTATAATGTCTTCAAGATTCATCCATGTTACCATAGTGTCCCAATTTCATTTCTTCTAACTGCAGTATAGTATCTCATCATATGTATATACCACATTTTGCTTATCCATTCATTGTTTAATGGACACTTGGGTTGTTTCCATCTTTAGGCAATTGTGAATAATGCTGCTATGAACATTGGTGTGCAGATGTCCGTTTGTGTCACAGTTTTCAGTTCTTCTAGATATATTCCTAGTAGAGGAATCGCTGGACCATATGGCAGTTCTATATTTAGCTTTCTGAGGAACCACCAAACTCTTCCACAGAGGTTGCTCCATTTTACAATCCCACAAACAGTGAAGGGTATTCCCATTTCTCCACATCCTCTCCAGCACTTGTTTTCTGTTTGGTTTTTTTTTTTTTTTTTTTAAATAATGGCCATTCTATGTAGTGGGAGATGATATCTCATTGTTGTTGTGATTTGCATTTCCCAAATAGCTAGTGACAGTGAACATTTTTTCGTGTGCTTTTTGGCCATTTGTATTTCCTCTTTGGAGAAATGTCTATTTAAGTCTTTTGCCCATTTTAAAATTGGATTGCTTGTTTTTTTATTGTTGAGTTGTATGATCTCTTTATATAGAATGGAAATCAGGTATATGGTTTCCAAATATTTTCTCCCATTGAGTGGGCTGCTTTTCACCTTCTTGACAAAGTCCTTTGAATCATAAAAGTGTTTAAGTTGGAGGAGGTCACATTTATCCATGTTTTCTTTCATGGCTTGTGCTTTTGGTGTAAAATTTAAGAATCCACCACCTATCACCAGGTCTTGAGGATGTCTTCCTACATTTTCTTCAGGAAGCTTTATGGTTCTTGCTTTTACATTTAGATCTTTCATCCTTTTTTTTTTTTAAGATTTATTTTATTTATTCCTCCCCCCCCCCCCCGTTGTCCGCTGTGTCCATTCGCTGTGTGTTCTTCTGCATCCACTTGTATTATCCTGTGGCACTGAGAAACTGCATCTCTTTTTTGTTGCATCATCTTGCTGCATCAACTCTCCGTATGTGCACTTTTTTCATACAAGGCGGCTCTCCTTGTGGGGCACACTCCTTGTGTGGGGGGGACCCCTACACAGGGGACACCCCCGCATAACATGGCACTCCTTGCACGTGGCAGCAACACTACATGTGGGCCAGCTTACCACATGGGTCAGGAGGCCCTGGGGATCGAACCCTGGACCCTCCATATGGTAGACAGTTTCTCTATCAGTTGAGCCATATCCGCTTCCCCTTTCATCCATTTTGAGTCAATTTTTGTATAAGGCGTGAGATAGGGCTCCTCTTTCTTTCTTTTGGCTATGGATATCCAGTTCTCCCAGCATCATTTGTTGAATGGACTCTTCTGCCCAAGCTGGGTGGGTCTGACAGGCCTGTCAAAAATCACCTGACCATGGGAAGCAGATGTGACTCAACTGCTAGGGCATCCACCTACCATATGGGAGGTCCAGGGTTCAAACCCAGGGCCTCCTGGCCCATGTGGTGAGCTGGCCCACGTGCAGTGCTGCTGCACACAAGGAGTGCCATACTGCACAGGTGTGTCCCCCGTGTAGGGGAGCCCCATGTGCAAGGAGTGTACCCTGCAAAGAGAGCTACCCTGTGTTGAAAAAGCGCAGCCCACCCAGGAGTGGTGTTGCACACACGGAGAGCTGATGCAGCAAGATGACACAACAAAAAGAGACACAGATTCCCATGCTGCTGACAACAGCAGAAGCAGACAAAAAGAACATGCAGCAAATGGACACAGAGAACAGACAACTGAGGCAGGGAGGGGGGAAGGGGAGAGAAATTTAAAAAAAAAAGAAAAACCAGGACTGGATGACTTCACAGGTTAATTCTACCAGACATTTCAAGAATAATTACCAATCCTAGGGAAGCGGACTTGGCCCAGTGGTTAGGGCATCCATCTACCACATAGGAGGTCTGCAGTTCAAACCCCAGGCCTCCTTGGCTCGTGTGGAGCTGGCCCATGCACAGTGCTGATGCGCGCAAAGAGTGCCCTGCCATACAGCGGTGTCCCCCGCGTAGGGGAGCCCCACGTGCAAGGAGTGCACCCTGTAAGAAGAGCTGCCCAGCGCCAAAGAAAGTGCAGCTTTCCTAAGAATGGCGCCGCCCACATGGAGAGCTGGCACAACAAGATAACGCACCAAAAAGAAACACAGATTCCAGTGCCACTGACAACAACAGAAGCGGACAAAGAAGAAGACACAGCAAATAGACACAGAGAACAGACAACTGGGGCGGTGAGGGGGGGAGAGGAGAGAAAAAAAAAAGAATAATTATCAATCCTGCTTAAACTTTTCCAAAAAATTGAAGAGGAGAGAAAAATCACCAAATACATTTTTTAAAACCAACATCACCCTAATACCATTGCCAGATAAAGCCATTACAAGAAAAGGAAATTACAGACCAATCTCCCTAATGACCATAGATGCAAAAATTCTCAACAAAATACTTGCAATTAGAATCCAACACCATATCAAAACACTTATACATCATGACCAAGTGGGATTTATTCCTGGCATACAAGTCTGGTTCAACATGAGAAATTCAATTCACATAATGCACCACATTAACAAATTGAAGAAAAAAAACTGCATTATCATCTTGATTGATGCAAAAAAGGCATTTGACAAAATCCAGCATCCTTTCTTGATAAAAACACTTCAAAAGATAGAAATAGAGGGAAAATTACTCAGTATGATAAAATGCATATATGGAAAATACACAGCCAACATCATTTTCAGTGGAGAATGGTTGAAAGCTTTCCACCTAAGATCGGGAACAAGACAAGGATGACCACTGTCACCATTGTTATTCAACGTTGTGATAGAAGTTCTATCTAGAGCAATTAGATAAGAAAAAAAAGGCATCCAAATAGGAAAAGAAGTAAAACTCTCACTATTTGTTGATGACATGATCCTATATTTAGAAAATTCTGAAATGTCTATGACAAAGTTACTGGAGCTATGAATGAGTTTAGGAAAGTGGCAGGATACAAGATCAAACATGCAAAAATCAGTAATGTTTCCATACATTAGCATTGAACAATCTGAGGAAGAAATTGGGGGAAAAATTCCATTTATAATAGCAACAAAAAGACTCAAATACCTAGGAATCAATTTAACCAAAGAAGTACAAGTCCTATATGTAGAAAACTACAAAACATTGCTAAAAAAGATCAATGAAGACCTAAAAAAATGGAAAGATATTACACGTTCATGGATTGGAAGACAAATATCATGGAGATGTCAATCCTATCCAAACTGATTTATAGATTTACTACAATACCAATCAAAATTCCCAAAGCCTACTTTATAGAAATAGAAAGGCAATTACCAAATGAAAATGTCTTTTGTGGTAATGAATGCCACAAAATGGTTCTAAAAGCCACTGATTATACAGTTCAGATAGATTTATGGTTCATGAATAAATCTCAACAAAACTGCTTAATAAATAACAAAGTTAAAAAAAGAAAAGGATTTCATTTACAATAGCAACTAAAAGGATCAAGTATCTAGGAATAAACCTAACCAAGGATGTAAAGGACTTGTATACAGAAAACTACAAAGAAGTCAAAGATGATATGAATAAATGGAAAGACGTTCTCTGTTTGGTTTGGAAGACTAAATATTGTCAAAATGTCAGTTCTATCCAAGGTGATGTACAGATTCAAGGCAATCATAATAAAAATTCCAACAAACTTCTTTGCAGAAATAGAAAAGCCAGTCATCATATTTAGATGGAAGGGTAAGGCACCTGGAATAGTCAAAGCATCATGAAAAAGAATGAAGTTGGAAGACTCACATTTACCAATCTTAAAACTTGTCACAAAACCACAGTAATCACAACAGCGTGGTACTGGCACAGGGACAGATATATAGACCAAGGTAACTGAATTGACTGTTCAGAAATCAACCCTCACATTTTTGGCAAACTGATTTTTTACAAGGGTGCCAACTCCACTCTATTGGGAAAGGATTGTCTCTTTAACAAATGGTGCTCGGGAAACTGGATGTCCACGTGCAAAAGAATGAAGATGGACCTCTACCTCATACCACGTACAAAGAGCAACTCAAAATGGATCACAGACCTAAATGTAGGAACCAGAACAATAAAAATCCTAGAGGAAAACATATGAAAGCATCTCCAGGACCTCATATTAGGCAATAGTTTCTTAGAATTTATACCCGAAGTACAAATAAGAAAAGAAAAACTAGATAAAAGGGATTGTATAAAATTTAAATCTTTGGTGCATCAAAGGACTTCATCATGAAAGTAGAACCATTGCTTAGGCAATGGGAGAAAATATTTGGAAACCACATATCCGATAAATACTTGATATCCAGAATACATAAACAAATTCCATCAACTCCACAACAAAAAGACAGACAGTCCAACTTAAAAATGGGCAAACAACTTGAATAGACATTTCTCCAAAGATGATATATAAATGGCCAAACAGAACATGAAAAGATGCTCAACATCATTAGCCATTAGGGAAATGTAAATAAAAACAACAATGAGATACCATTTCACACCTAAGATGTCTACTATTAAAGAAGGGGAAAATTATAAGAAGATATGGAGAATTAGGAACATTCATTCATTGTTAGTAGGAATGTAAAACGGCATAGCCACTGTGAAAGACAGTTTGGTGGTTCCTCAGAAAGTTAAATATAGAATTACCATATGACCTGGCAATCCCATTCTAGGAACATACCGAAAAGAATTGAAAGCAGGGACTCAAACAGATATTTGTTTTCTTAGTAGCATTGCTCACAATTGCCGAAAGATGGAAGCAACCCAAGTGTCCATTGACAGTTGGATGGATAAACAAAATGGGGTACATGCACACAATGGAATATTATTCAGCCATAGAAAGGAATGACATTCTGATATATCCAACAACATAGATGAAACTTGAAGACATCATGTTGGATGTAGTAAGCCAGAGGCAAAAGGGCAAATATTATATTATCTCACTGATATGAAATAATTAGAATCAGCAAATTCCTAGTCAGAAACTAGAATAAAGTGTACCAAAGACAGAGCTGGGGGTAGGGAAGGGGGAATTAATGCTTAAATATTGTACAGAGTTTTTATTTTGGATGACGGAAAGTTTTGGTAATGTATGGTTGGTTTTGGTAGCACAACACTGTGCATGTAATCAGCAGCATTGAAATATATATTTGAATGTGGTTTAAAGGGGAAATTTTAGGTTATATGTACTTAAGTAAAACAAAATTTTAAAAAAGAATCCATAGGACTGTTCAACACAAATAGTGAACCTTAAGGTAAACCATGGGGAGGTGGACTTGGCCCAAGGGATAGGGCATCTGCCTACCACATGGGAGGTCCAAGGTTCAAACCCCGGGCCTCCTGACCCCTGTGGTGAGCTGGCCCACGTGCAGTGCTGATGTGCACAAGGAGTACCGTGCCATGCAGGGGTGTCTCCACGTAGGGGAGCCACACGTGCAAGGAGTGAGCCCCATAATGAGAGCCACCCAGTGTGAAAAAAGTGCAGCCTGCCCAGGAATGGCACCGCACACATGGAGAGCTGACACAGCAAGATGATGCAACAAAAAAGAGACACACATTGCCGGCGCCACTGACAATAACACAAGTGGACACAGAAGAACACACAGTGAATGGACACAGAGAGCAGACCACTGGGGGTCATGGGGAAAGGGAGAGAAATAAATGAAAAATAAAATCTTAAAAATAAATAAATAAATAAAAGTAAATCATGAACTATAGTTAATAGTGCAATTATAAAAAACTGTTCTTTTATCAATTGCAACAAATGTACCGTAATCGTTGTTAATGGTGTTAATGGGTGATATATGAGGACTCTGTATTTTACACATGATTTCTCAGTAAACCAACAATTTCTCTGATAAAAAAGAAGTAAATTATGAATAAGCAAGGAAACAGAAACTCCAGAATGATAGTGAAGAAAGTTTAGGATGACCCCCTGTGACACAGACTAAAAAACCAATCAGTAGATATAGGAGCAGGATAACAGAATTGTACAGGCGGGTAGTCTCTGTGAGAAAAAGTGGATCTGCTATATTACCTGATATGTCTGGCAGCACCAAGAGGAAGTTTTTAGTTCTGTTAATATGGCCTGTACATAAATTCAAACTCATTCTATATCCAAGTATACCTAGTTCTCAGAAAGCCAAATGAGAGGTATAAGCTCTACAGGCTTTGGATATTCAGGGAGGATGCAAACTATATGTGTTAATTCAAGCTTACCTGGAGGATATGAGTTAATGCAAGACCTATCTGGTACTCAGATAAAACACTTGAAACTCTAAGAAACTAACAAGAACAGGTCCTTTTGCATATAAGCACCGTTTGACTCCCCATTCCTATATCCTCTGTATAAAAGGGACCCAAAAAATCCTATTTGGGGCTCGGTTTTTTATTAGGACAGGAATCTGCTGAGCCCGGCTTGCTGTTAATAAATCTTCCTTTTCAGCTTCTCCCATCTTGGCCTTCAATACCACACATACCTGACTTCTCTCTGCTACAACACTGTCAGAGACTTGGGGGCTGATGCCCACCCAAATTTATGCTTTGACCTCTCATTTGAGATCCAAGTTGGCATCTCAACATCACCATCTGTAAATCTAATGGACATCTCATATTTGCCCCAAACAAAAAATCCTCGATTCTCTCCTGCTCCCCAAATCTATTCTTCCTACAGGCTTTCCCTCTCAGCAAATGACACCACCCTTCATCCAGTTAGTTTCTGTCTTAGTTTGCCACACCCTGGTTTGCTAAACAAGAATTAATTGGCCCACTGTTTTGAAGACTAGAAGTCAAAATCAAGGTCTTGACAGGTCATGCTTTCTCCTGGAGTCTATAACACTCTGGTGCTGGTTTGTCACAATCCATGGAGTTACTTGACCTGCTTTTCTGCCTCTGTCACATGGTCATCTTTCTCTTCTTTCTGGCTTCTTCTGACTTCTGGCTTCTACTGACTGACTGCCTGGATTTCCTCTTTATAAAGCCTCCATTCATCTGGATTAAGACTGACCCCTGATTCAGTTTAATCATAGCTTAACTAATAATAACATCATCAAAAGTCCTATTTACAAATGTGTTCACACCTACGGGAATGCAGATTAAGACTTTTTAAAAAAAGATTTATTTATTTATTTATCTCCCCTCCCCCCCACCCCGGTTGTCTGTTCTGTGTCTATTGGCTGCGTGTTCTTCTTTTTCTGCTTCTGTTGTTGTCAGCAGCACGGGAATCTGTGTTTCTTTCTGTTGCATCATCTTGTGTCAGCTCTCCATGTGTGTGGCGCCATTCTTAGGCAGGCTGCACTTTCTTTTGTGCTGGGCGGCTCTCCTTACAGGGTGCACTCCTTGCACGTGGGGCTCCCCTATGTGGGGGACACCCCTGCGTGGCAGGGCACTCCTTGCGCGCATCAGCGCTGCACATGGGCCAGCTCCACACGGGTCAAGGAGGCCTGGGGTTTGAACCGCGGCCCTCCCATGTGGTAGATGGACGCCCTAACCACTGGGCCAAGTCCACTTCCCCAGATTAAGACTTGAACATGTCTATTATGGGGTACAGGACTCAAACCCCAACTGTTGCCTAGGCCAAAAACCTGGAAGACATCCTCGAATTCTCATTTTCCCTCACATGCTACAGGTAAGTACTGTGTGTCTCCCTATCTTCAGCCTGTAGATAGTATTTAAAGCCATGAAACTGCATGAGATCACCTAGAGAGGGGATAGAGGGAGAAGAGGACTTGAAACTGAGTCCTGAAACATTAAAGCTTTAGAAGAGGGGAAAAGGAGGAATAGCCAGGTAATGAGACTGAACAGTGCTGCCAGTAAGGCAAGGGAAAAAAATCAGGAGAGTATACTATCATTGCAGCTGAGAGGAAAAAAGTGTTACAAGAAAAAGGGATTGTCAGTAGATGTGAAATGCTGCAGAGATACTGTATAATTTGGGGAAAGAAAATTCATTTGATATTGGCCATGTTGTTGGTGACTGTCTTAGTTTGCCAGGTTGCTATGACAAATACCATACAGTGGGTTGGCTTCAATTATGGGAATTTATCATCTCACAGTTTCAGGGGCTAGAAGGCTTGCTTCCTCCCAAGGTTGGTAACATTCCAGTGTTGCCTTGCCACATTCCTGGGGGTTTCTTACTTGATTCAAGCAAGGATTGAATCCTTACTTCCCATCACATGGTGATGTCCTCTCCTTTCCCTCTTCTAGGTTCTGTTGACTTCTGGTTTCCATCGTCTCCTGGTGGCTTTCTCTATGTCTGAATTCATTGTGCTTATGAAGGGCTTCAGTAACCCGGATTAAGGTCCACCTTAATTCAGTTGGGCTACACTTTAAGTAAAGTTAACATCTTCAAAATGTTCTATTTGTAATGGCTCACCTGCTCAGGAATATGGATTAAAGTTAAGAGCTTATTGTTTGTTGGGATATACATAACTCAACCTACCAGCGACCTTGCTTGATAAAAGCTGCTTCTGTGCAATAGTGGGGATAAATGCCCAACTGGAGTGGGTTAAACAGAAATGCGAAATGAAGCACAGAAATGAGGATCTAACTAGATGGGGTCAAGGAAGATTTTTTTTTTTTTAATAGCGAGAATTTAATGTAAGGTGAAAGTACTTACTTAAGACAAGATGAGAGTGCGGGCATGGTCAGACTAGTCTCAGGAGTCATGCCTCCTGTGGTTCAGAGAGCTGTCTTATAATGGCTTAAGGCTTTTCCTCTTTCTTACTTTATGCAAAACAGGGCTTGAAAGTTGTTTCTCCTTTTTTTAGGAGGTACCGGGTATTGAACCCAGGACCTCATACATGGGAAGCATGAACTCAACAACTTGAGCTACATCTGCTCCCCAAAACTATGACTTTTTGGTGCTCCAAATTCCTGCCCACCAGAGTGGGAACTCTCCAGGGGAGGGGTCAGTAGAGCAAGTGGTAATCTGGTGATGGGTGGGCCTTTTGTCATCTGGTATCTTCAGGCACTTGGCCTTGGGCACTAGGTCTTGGGCAGGAGATTTTCCTTTGCAGATAAGTATTATCTGATGGTAGTTTTCCATTGGTCCTCCTCCATTGTGGAACTATCTCCTACCTTTTCCTACCTCATTCGCCCTTCAGAGAATTCCATCCCTTACTCTTAAAGGCTGATAAAGGGGGGTGATCAGTCTTCTGTAACTACTTCATGTTGTCATTGGGACATTGTCCCTGCCAATCATGGCAGTGGAATTCTCTGGCTACTAAATCTAAAGATCCCAAAGAGGAAGGCTGGGAAGTTTGCAGTTGGGACTGGAGAAAATTCTTGCATGACCATCATCTTAATGGGAAGCTGTTGAAGTCTAGAAGACACAAATTTAATTAGTAGGTTGAATAAGCAGGGCCCAAAGATTAAGAGTAGAAAGATCAGAACTAATGGTTCAAGGAGGAGAAGGGGAAGAATGGTCTTACAGCTTCCCGGGTGGACGAGGAATCAAGCCCTAGTTTATTGATAATTTGGCTGACTGTTTCTGTATCGCCAGTAGCAATGATAGCAAATAAGGTTTCAGCAGTTCCCTCTTTAGGGGAAGTATTGAGAGAGGGAGATGTACCCAGAAAGTAATAGGGTACACCAGGGACTGAATTATTTTTAACTATTAGGGGTGTGTGAAAGGACATGTGCTTGGTAGCTGTTCTGGATGTGTTTGTTAAGATGTTGCCAGGAGGGACATTATCAGTGAGGTGAGGGTTGGTATGGCATATCCAACAGAAGGAAGATTATTTTTTTAAGTTAGGAGAGAGAGAGGCAAACGTACCAAGTAAAGCACAAGTAAATAGGACTTATCAGTATATTAAGATATAATAATTTTAATGGCTTGGTATTAGGAAATCTAACAATATAATTTATTATATAAATAGGTCTAGGGCATCATGAACAGTAAGCATAATTTTACCTTTTTGACTCAAGATTATTTTACGTTTTAGTACGTAGTACTACTTTTCAGCTTTTTAGTTTATTTCCTCGGTGTAACCCGTCATTTCTCACTTTTTTCAGTGTCTATCTATTGTAATTTCATCCTTTCTGCCTCCCTTTTTTTCAGTTTGCTGGTTCTTCTATGATTTGAGGAAACATAACTTGGTTATTGTTGCATCTTAAATCAGTCCTGGCTGGAGAAGACCTTAATGGCCTGGCAAATAAAGTGTTTGAGAGTCCTCATTTGCTTCTGTGTTTGGAGCTATATTCTAGAAAATTAAGGTTGTAGAGAGTCTGGCCTCTGAAAAAGTTGGGTTGTTTCAGTAACCAGTCTTGTATCCAGGGTTCATTTTTAGCAAATGAGAGAGGTAATTCTTAAAAAAAAAAAAAAAGTATAGCTTCTGAGTACAGCTGTAGTAGAATGAGTGAAGAATTTGGAATCCAGTTTTGGATTGACTGGTAATCGCCAGACTTTAGATCAATTTAGTGAACTCTCTTATCCTCAATTCCAAACTTGTTAAATGAAGTTAAAAATGTACTTCAGATACTTATTGTCAAGATTAAATGAGCTTTCAAGCGTAATATCAATGTCAATTTGTGTTTTTATTAAGAAGATAAATAAAAACCTAAATAGGTCAAAAGAGGTAAATCCTATTGTTGTAGAGAAGTCAGGTGTACGCGGTATAGAAGGCCTGGACATGAGAACTCTGATATTTCAACCGGTAGGACTCAGCGGACTCCTGTCCTAATAAAAACCAAGCCTTAAATAGAATTTTTTCGGTCCCTTTTATACAGAGGAAATAAGAGTAGGAGGACAAACTGTGCTTGTATGCAAAAAGACTTTTTGTTAGTTTCTTCAAGGGTTTTATCTGAGTATCAGATAGGTTTTTTCCTCCAGGTAAGTTTGATTTAACACATATTCTCCACATTCCAAGCCAGCTTGAATTTAGCATATCCTCCACATTTTGTCTGGATGCAACCTTGAATACCCGTTCAGTCTTACATCTTTCTGAACATTCAAAGACTGTAGGGCCTATATTACTTATTTGGATTTCTACAGACTAGGTACATTTGGAAACAATTTTGGACTTATGCACAGGCTATAATCACTATGACTTTCAATAGTAATCATATAGTTATCTCAATGAAAAAGATATGATAAAATTCAGAATCCATTCCTGGTGAAAAATTCTTAATAGGAGTAGAAGTCAATTCCCCAAATGGTATTCTAATGGACACTAATTTTGTGGATATTAATAAATGACACTAATTGTGTGGATATTAATAAATGTTCCATGAAAACAGGTATTTGGTCAAATAAGTTTGAGGAAAACTGGGTTAAACTATGTTTAAAAAGGTTTTTTTTTTTTGGAGGGGGGCTTGTTTGTTTTTGCATGGGACTAAAAAACAAAACAAAACCAACCCAGAGCCTTTAATACACTAATATGTGTCTAACTTTTTGACCAAAGAAGTCTTCCTGTGAAGTCATTCGGCGTGAACAATTCATAGGATTATTGCTGTGCAGAATCCCCTTTGCTCTACAGGAGGCATTTCCTTTGATGTCAGAGATAATAAGATAAGGATGTTTGTTATCACATTGCCCTTAAAGTTGTAGCTAATGCAAGAGGACCAGAAACTATACTGTAGGTTTCTCTATGGAAAAAGAGGAGACATGCAGAGTCTATGTATGTCCATCTGAAAATCCCAACTGAATCAACTGGAAAAATTATCAGGATTGATATGAGAATTGCCACAGGGGAAATATTTATGGACTAGATGCCAACAAAATCAGTCGGTATAATGGGTGTAATGGTTACATCTTCTGTGCCTCTCAACTTGACCTCACAGAACCCCCTCAATTGCCAGCCACCACATAACAGACCAAGTTGTTTACCACCTGGGAAAACAGGCCATTTGCCTGGGAGTATTTAGCTCTCACCCTTGGATGCCGCTGCACAGCCAGGTCAATTTGCTGCACACCTGGACTCACTGGCTTCTCCCACTACTTTTGGGTAATATGAAACACTACACCTCAAAGTGTGGGATCAAAGGGGCCAGATGATGTAATCTAGAAGTGTGTGTGTGTGTGTGGGGGGAGTTAATAATGAGAAAAGGAACTAGGAATAAACCAGGCAGATAAATGTCCTCTCCTTCCGCACACTCATGGACTGTTTCAGGCATGGTTTCACTGTATAGTCAGCCTAGAGATGTCTTGTGTGGCCTCAAGCTGTTTCCGTGGGATCCTGGGCTAAAACAATGGGCATTCAAACTCTTGAAAACAATGTTAAGTGTTGATTGTGGAGGCCCCAGGTCTGGACAGGGTAAATTGTCTTAACAAGGAAATGGAAAGATTCAAGGACTGGGCACACATGGAATGAATGGAAATGTTGTAGAATTTGAGAGAGGTTCAATTATTTGCGTATAGAAAGGCCAGGACTCAGGAATGATTTTGAGAAGGAAAAATGGTTTATTGACGGCAGGCCAGTCTCGGGAGCTTTCTGTTTCTAACCTGAGCCCTGAACAAGATTTTCAAGTTCCCATATACAGGGTAAGGGCTAAATTGCTCTTTGTTTCAGTGCTCAATAGGTTTAATTAGCATACATCTTTCACATCCTAGGTAAGCTTTTAGCATGGACTTCATACATTCTAGGTAAGTTTTTAGCACATTTGGTTTGCATTTTCCTTGAATATTTAAAGTTTATAGAGTTTGCATTGCTAAACTGTTTCCTGGGACTGGAGTCGTTGCCATGGTCACCAAGGGCAGGACTGCAGCCTCTTACCGTCCCACACCCACAAGTCAGGACAGACGATTTAGGTTACGGTTATTTCTGAAGAGACAAAGAGCCTCCCACCCATAGCCCACATCAGAAGAACCAGTAGTTAAATAGCTTAAGAGAAATATTTTTGGAGAAAAAGACAGGGTGGTTTTATTGTAGAATTTGAGAGAAGTTCAATTACTTGAGTACAGAGAGGCCGGGACTCAGGAATGATTTTGAGAAGGAAAAATGGTTTATTGACGGCCGGCCAGACTCGGGAACTTTCTGTTTGAATCCCGAGCCCCAAACAAGATTTTTTAGTCCCTTTTATACAAAGAGGAAAGGCCAAATGGTCCTTTTGTTTCAGTTCTCGATAGGCTTGAATTAGCATATATTTCCACATCTTAGTAAGCTTTTAGCATGGACCTCAGGCATTCGATAAGCTTTTAGCATATTTGCTTCGCATTTCCCCTGAATACTTAAAGTTTATAGACCTTGCATTGTTAAACTGTCTCCTGCTCACCAAGGGCAGGACTGCAACCTTTCATCATCCCACACCCACAAGTCACAGATAGTTTAGGTTACCTCTGGAGACAAAGAGCCTGCCACCCATAGCCCACATCATTTCTCCCCTTTGCCAAAGTTTAACTTGCTAAGCGTTGGCATAATTATTGTTGGAGCTATGAGGTGGATGGCTGTTTGTTGTTTTGATTGATTATTTATCAATCTTTAGTGTAGCATCCAGGACTGTTTTTTTTAAGAGTTTAGAAGTTTTCATTCTGGACAGCAGAATCCTGGGGCGGGGGCCTCCTGCAGTCATCCTGCGGCCACCAATGGCCATGGATTTCCAGTCAGGTTCCAGATCCATCTATTAATTTTATTTTACCCTTGAAGAGTTTACACCTTTAATTTAAAAGGGGTGCTGAAGGGAGATGGATCTCTTTTCTGTAACTGCTTCCTGCTGGCCATGGGCTGTAGTCATTGCCTAATAAGGTGTAAAACTCTTAATTTATTCTAACTGGAGGAAGATGGATCTGGCATTCTGTACGAAGTTGGATGAAGTTTTCATATGGTTAATAAGATGTTCACTCTGAAAGAAACAAGCTTAATTAAAAATTTGGAATATCCGTTTTTAAAAGAGGACACATTGGATTACAGAGGTAGACAAGGTTAGGTGCCTATAAAGATGGCACTCCTTCAAAGCTGGTGGGAAAAGCATATATATTCTTTTTTAAGTTATTCATCTTTAGAGAGAAATTGCAACAGACACTTAGCTTTGCCTGAAGACACATTCCAAGCTGTTCAATGATTGGCATTCATTCACTCTGTCAGATGCTCCTGGTGAACTGGCACTCCTTGGGCAACTGGCTTCACTCAGGATTAGAGCACTAAGTTGGAAATTCTCTTCGTTTTCACCTGTGGGAATGATCAGAACTACAAAATAAAGGTTTTTTTTTTTACCACCTTGGTTTTAATTGTACAATTTCTAGCAATTTTGACTTGTTCAATAGGTGACTCAACATCAGCAAGCAAGCCTCACCTTTGCTACACAGCAGAGTACAGTAGAATATAGAAGTTGACTGAGACTGGCTGAGACTGCCACCTTATTCTATAGACATGTTTTTAACTGTTTAGGAAATGATTTTACCAGGAATTTAACATGTCTAATATACTTCTGCACTTGATCCAAAATAGAAAAGATAACGTTATAATTATTAGGCATATATTTAGTACAGGATAAAAGTACAGCACTTAATATTAACTAATGTATTACTTAATGCATAAGGATTCAGAGTTGCAATTATTAGTTTTGAGTTTCAGGTTTGTAATACTTTACATGTTATCTCTCCATGAGAGCAGGCCATAATGCCAATTGTGTTTAAGTTTCACTTACAGTATCCTGGTATCATGGCTCCACTTAGCATGTTCTCCAACGCAGTGAGCAAGTCACAGCATCCTTGATCTTAGAGAGAATTTCCAGTATTCTACTAGCCTGGTGCATAGTGCTCTCTGGCACTATGGAACAGTGCCAGTCTGGAGGCGATATCCATTGTACACTTGGCTGTACCGAGTCATTATTGGCTGCTGCAGGAGCTTGAAACTACAGCATAGTTTCCATCGACTTCAGGAGCAGAACCAGAGGCTGATAGCAAATATTTTTAATTGAGGGGTCAGTGACCAGCCTAGCCAATAACTCACATGGAGAGGCCACCTGTAATGTATTCAAGGCCTGGTTTGAATGCACAAGAGTTTGACAATGTTAAAGTTTATTCCTTGTTTTCATATATATTTAAACAACTTAATGCAACACATATATCAAATGACTGTTCACTTACACAATTTTACTATGAAGATAACAGTAGGTACTTTAGTAATAGAAGAAAAATATTATTTTTCATTGTTAAAATGAAAACAGAAGATTTCCAATAGAATCAAGATAACTTTTTATTACCATTTACTTATATATGTACTTTGCGGTGGCCTTCAGACAGGTTTTATTACCATTAAGTTATTTCTGCTACCAATACCAATCTAAGTTTTAGTTAACAATGACTTCTAGAACTAGAACTATTTAAACATTTTCAGTTTGGCAGATGTTTTACAACCTCCTTATAATTGACTATAACCACATTGACTAGACACCTCATGTTTAAATAAACTTATTAAATTACAATTACCAAAGAAATTTACTCTATTTATTTAAGAGATCATATCTACAATCTTTTTCCTTTAGCCTAATTTCACCAATGTGAACTTACAATTTTCATTACTCTAAAGATTTTGTATATATAATGTTAATTTAGTTTATAAATTAACTATGGGAGATAACACTCAAGTTAAATAAAATTGAAACCATAATAGTTTAGGTAAGGAATGTTCTCTTTTTCCCTTACAGGAAGCTAAAAACTTCTTTTCTTTAAGTTATGAAAATTAATAATTTAAAAGCATACTGACTACCAGGTTTTAAAACACATTACACAATTACTTAATTTTTTAAAATCATAACCCAGGAAAGATCTCTCCATAGTTTTTATGGACTTTCCTTTACTTACTGAAATTTGTTAATAGAGCCACTAATTACCTTTATTTTGTTGGAAAGAAATCTTTGGGAAGAAAATAAGGCTCACCAGATTGTGGAGAAGAAAAGAATTCATTTTCAATCTTGCAAGAAGGGGTGCAGAGCCAGATATGGCTGGCGCCCCGAACAAAGAAAAATGACACAATTTATACCCCTAAGCCTAGCATGCAAGCTCTTCCTATGTTTTTCCATAGACTGATACTTCAGAAGTTACATCTTATCTGAGATTTAACTTTCCCATGCAAAAGTTTGTGATTTAACTGCTTCCTCTATCACATTCCAACCATTTTAGTTTTTACCTGCTCCCCTTTGTCAAATAAGGAATAGAATTTAGTGCTGAAATGGCACCGACTTAGCTCCTTCTTGGGCATCCTTCCACTGCCCATAGGACTGGCCTAAACTGGTCTCCTCCACTGCTGTCCAACCCGGGAGTGGGAGACTGAGGCAGCAGGCCGCCAGGTTACATCAACATTTTTCTTATGTGAAAATTAACCTAATCTTTGTTTTTTACATTTTATGGCTGACAAAAGGCTTAAACTGGGAAATTACCAGGCAAACTGATTCTTAATTCCCTAGCCTAGTAGATAGGTTTAATCTGCTACACCTAGTCTTGCCTTTAAAGCTCTTGCAAAGAGGAGGCCCTTTCCCAATTGTTTCTATAATCAGATTTCTATGACTTTTTCATCCTGCTTAGTTTAATTTGGGCTTTAAGAATATTTATTTACATATATAACTGCATATTTAATTAACAATTTGAATAGAGCTCTTTTAAGAATTTTCATTTGTTAATTTGATGTTATTATCCCGATGTATAAAGACATACACTGAGCAAATGGGCAGACACAAAGAGTTAGACACAAACAAAACTCATTGATATTATTTATAATTTGCATTATTTTATATACTGTTTAGCTTAATTCGGGGTCCTGAAATATATATTACTTATAACTGCATATTTAACCTCAACAATTTGAGCAAATAGGCAGACATGAATAGTTTGACACAGCAACATAACTTTAGTTACTTTAAACTTCTAATTCTTACAAAACAAGTGTGACTGCAAAACATTTCAAAGACTCTTGAAACTCTTAATTTGCACTATGACTGTGCAGTTTTATACTATGACTATGCAGTTTTACACAAGAATTTTCTTTCTTAATGGATTGTAACCAAAATGTTCTCAATGCTTTAGCACTATTTTTTTGTTTCAGAATTTATATTTTACTTTGAATTTAGCAGAATTTTGGATAAGCAACAAGATTAATTTTATATATATTTACTGAGGCTATTTGAAGCCTCAGGGTGACAGACTGGTTTCTCTCATGAATTGCCACTCTTAGGAACACTGACTGTCAAGGCAGGAGACTTCTCCCCCTCCACCCCCCTTTTTGATTTTGGAGATAATAAAACTCCAGTGGTCATTTAACCTTATTCCATCAGGCAGCAATTTATTTAGTTTACACTTGAATTCATGAGAGAAAGGGCTACTAATACCAGGAGAGGAGACAGTGATGTCCTAGCTCTTCTCTGGCCTGTAGGGGCAGAAGCTATTATGAAATAACCATAGGCAAAGGCAAGGGGTGAGGTTAGACTTGAAGTAACCGTAAACTAAGGAAAGGTAAAGTTTAGAGTTTACACTTAATAATTTCAAGCTAAATTCACCCAGCTATAATTTCAGTTATTACCTTTCCACTGTTTTATAATATAAATGCATTTATAAATGATTTTTAACTCTTAGTTACAGTTTTATTAATTTTTTAAAAACCTATTAATTTTATAACACCTTTAAATACCTTTCATTGGACTTATAACATATTAAATGAACTTAACCATTACTTTAATTTTTCCTTTAAAGTAAAAGAATAAATCTCTTGCAGTTAGTTTGAAATAAAAAGCTATTTTTCAGGATGATTTCTAGAACATAAATGTTCTTTTAAAAGAGGTAAGACTCTTCTTCAAACACTGAGGAAATGATGAGGTTAAAGCACAAGAAGCTATTTTGTAAAAGATTTTCTTTGTATATTGATCTTACTCAATTTTAATCATAAAAATTTTCCTTCCACAAACCTTCTACACTTTCAGTATTCATTCAGGTTCTGTCCCACACTCTACTCTTTCCAATAATCAATCATTTTATCTTAGGACAAATCATCTTCTATTTCCTTAACAATAAAAACACACTCCATATATCCCACATACTAAGTTACCACGCAAACTTCTTACAACATATAATTACCATTAATACTAAACAAGCTTGTTAAAATAATGAACTTTTCTTCACTTTAAATACTTAGTAGCATGTAATACCAGAAACAGTTTTTTTGGAAGCAAGTTGGCAGGGGAGGCTGGCTGCCGATTAAGTTTGTTATAAAATTGCCTTTTATTATTATTATCAATTCAGTTTTTTTTAATTAATGACTTTCTGCAATTAGCCATTTAAACACCTTAATTTAAACAATGCTTTGTAAAACTTTTATAATTATTTATACCCTTAAGACAAATTTTACCTTCACAGAACACATTCTCTTACTTAAAGTTACTACAATACCTTCTAAGAACCTGGGCAGAATGCAAAGGTATTTTGGCTTTGACACCCTATGGAGGGAACTTTACTGCATTTATTCTGATTCTGCTTTTTACCCCCTTCACGGTAGTCGGGTGCACAACAATCAAACAGGAATGTGGCTTATGAATAGAAGGGTGGACTCACTGGAAAGGGGCAAGCCGCTCCCCCTTCCCAGCTTTCAGGCCAAAATGGGCAGACAGAACCTACTCAAATTCAGCAACTCTCCAGGGGACCCAGCTACCCTGACTGGGGCAGCCCCAACAAACTTGGGTGCATGGCGCGGACACAGATGGCCTCCAAGCCCCGGCAAAGGGCCAGACCAGAGACAAGACAGCAGAGCATGCACAAACATCTAGACTCTGCAAACATCCAGAATCCTCAGTTTTGCCTCATAATCATTTCTCCCCCTTGCCAATGGCAAGGGAGGGCTCCAGCTCAGCTGTAATTCTACTTTACATAAGGACACAACTCCAACGCTAGCATTGAGCTGACACAGACAGAAGCACAAAGGTCACTAATCTGACCCACAAGTTTATATATATTTTCACCATGGCTGCCCCCACAGCCATCACAAACCTCAGAACACTTAACATTTGGTATAAAGAAAATTCATTCACAATTTAGCACCATAACAAAAGATTTCAGCTAGACTTTTCCACTGTTTAAACTTTACACCCAGACCAAGCTCCACCAGAAAAGCCGATCCATTTTCCTGTAACCAAGTTTTGTTTTTCTTAATCTAGACCAATTTCCAGGACATTAGGACTTGAACCTATAAATAGCCCTTTTTACTAAAATCAAGACTCCACTCCTTTAGTGGATATAAGACTAGACAAACCCGAAACACCAGGGCTTTTTCCCGGTTTTTCTCCAGGACATTAGGACTCGAACCTATAAACAACCCTTCCTATTAAAATCAAGACTCCACTCCTTTGGTGGATATAAGACTAGTACCAGATTCTAACATGCAGTTAGACAAACCCAAAACACCAGGGCTTTTCCCCAGTTTTTCTCCTTTTCCCAAGCCTAGAGAGAACGGCTTCCCCCCAACCTTCTGGGGCTACTAGGGTTCTCTCGGGAGGTGATCAGCCTCCCCTTCCTAGCAATTAAAGCTAGGGCCTTCCAGACTGTGCTCACCCGGGGCGTCTTACCTTCTTCCATGTTCGGAGTTCTTTTTCATTCCCAGAATCTTTCTCTTCAGACCTTCCATTGCCCTCGATTTTTGATGGGAAGATTCTGGTGGAGCCCACATCTTTTCTGGATTAAATTTAATCCAGGGGTGCCCAGATTTGGGGTTCACCCGAGTCCTCCCGGCTTCCTTGGGGATTTGGAAGGGGCAGCAAAATGCTACCGTCTCTGGCCTTCGTTTGTTATCCCACCAGAGTCGCCAAAAATGTTGTAGAATTTGAGAGAAGTTCAATTACTTGAGTATAGAGAGGCCAGGACTCAGGAATGATTTTGAGAAGGAAAAATGGTTTATTGACAGCCGGCTGGACTCCTGAGCCCCGAACAAGATTTTTTAGTCCCTTTTATACAGAGAGGAAAGGCCAAATGGTCCTTTTGTTTCAGTTCTCAATAGGCTTGAATTAGCATATATTTCCACATCTTAATAAGCTTTTAGCATGGACCTCAGGCATTCGATAAGCTTTTAGCATATTTGCTTCGCATTTCCCCTGAATACTTAAAGTTTATAGACCTTGCATTGTTAAACTGTCTCCTGCTCGCCAAGGGCAGGACTGCAACCTTTCATCATCCCACACCCACAAGTCACAGATAGTTTAGGTTACCTCTGGAGACAAAGAGCCTGCCACCCATAGCCCACATCAGTTTCTGCAGTAAACTGCTCAACTCTGTAAAATATATGTATTTCCCTTACCTCCACCACTCTCTCCTATTAAATCTTTAATAAATAATCCTTTTATAGTTATTGCACTGTGAAGTGAATTTTCTTTTTGGAGAATGAAGAAACCTATTCCAGAATTGGTGCAGGGGAACCTGCACATGGCCACGTTACCAAATATCATGTTCACTTGATATGGGCTATATGTGTATTCAAGAATGATATGGGCTGTGTGTCTTCAAGCTTACCTAGTTTCCTAAAAGCCCCTAGGTCCCAAGAAACTGAACCCTGATCCAACAAAGAAAGTCTTTTTCCCGCCAAAACTTCTCCTGGCCCCACCCCTTGTGTCTCTTGTATAAAGAGACCTAAAAACCCTGCTCAGGGCTCAGTCTTTGGACATAAGTCTGCTGGGCCTGGCCAGCTGTTAAACCTTCCTTCTCAGAAGAGTCTCATGTCCTGGCCTTCAATACTGCGATCACTGAATCCTTATGACTGCCACAACACACTAACCAATAGCTTTTCTACATACTAATGATAACCATTTAGAAAATAAAATGGAGAAAAAATACAGTTGTCTATTGGCAAAATATATATAAATGATCTAAACACAGAAGACTGGAGCAATATGGCAGTCAGAGTCCATTTGCCTGCCTCTTATTCCACTTAACATCCTGTTGAAATAGGATGAAAAATTGTTTTTACAGGATAAATTATTAACAGTATGAGAAAACAAGAAGGTGCCAATAGGCCTTCAGAAATACTGAGGTGCTCCTGGAAGATAAAAAGTAGATGGGATCAGACTGATAGAGAAATCAAAGGAGAGAAGATTGCAGCTCAAATCACCAGAGGCAACAAAGCCCCTAAACGACTCTAAACTCAGAACCAAAAAGTACAAAGATTTTTAGTTACCGTATGTTTTACCTTACGGTTTACATTTTAGCATAGAGACTTTAATACATTTTTGGTATAATTTAACATGTCCTATATCCATTACTGCACAATCCTGCAGAACACTTCCACTGCCCCCCAGTTACCCTGATAACATCTATTCCTTTCTCCCCCTCCCCTCAGGGCCCACAGTGACAATCAATCTTCTTTACTTGAAGGACCAGATTCACAGATACTTGCAACAATGCCAAGCGCTTGACATACTACATTTCCCTAACCCATTGGGAGCCACCAATTCTCTCAAGAGACACAATTCCCTCTGTTGGAGAACATCAGTCCTCCCCAGGA
Organism: Dasypus novemcinctus; assembly: GCF_030445035.2. Lineage (NCBI taxonomy): Eukaryota > Metazoa > Chordata > Mammalia > Cingulata > Dasypodidae > Dasypus > Dasypus novemcinctus. The sequence continues at coordinate 56,237,960 of NC_080704.1, read as the reverse complement.
CGTGGGTATACCTTCAGACTCATTGTATGGTCTCTACTCAATGATGTAAGCCAATAAGACAAAATGAGCACTCACACACTCCCTAGAAGCCTGCCCTGTGTCAGATGTCCCCCCTTAAGCATCTTAAACAGGTAAAATTCCTTATTATATTTTCTAAAGAGTTTTCTCAACATTATAGTTTCAACCACATACCTGACAATCTCCTATGTCCAAATGTTCCCCACCCTTCCCCCAATTTCTTGGGCCGTCTGACCCATCCTGCCATCCCTAGGCCCCCTCAAGCCCTCAAATCCCCACCAAAAGGTATCCATATGCCCCCATTTTATCCCTTCCCTCTACAAATACTTACCTCCAGCTTATCAGAGATTTCACCCATGTAAGTGTCAGCTCACAAACTTCCTCTCCCCCCAACATCCTTTAAACCTATCATCCAGTCTCTAGCTCTCTGAGACAGCTTGGTTTACTTATTTCATATCAGAGGTCATGTAGTATTTGTCGTTCAGTGCCTGGTTTCCTTCAATCAACATAAGGTTCTGAAGATTCATCCATGTTATCATATGTGCTTGTAATGTATTCCTTCTTATAACTGAGTAGTATTCCATTGTATGTATATACCGCATTTTATTTATCCATTCATCTATTGATGGGCATTTGGGTTGATTCCAACTTTTGGCAATAGTGAACAATGCTGCTATGAACATTGGTGTGCATATATCAGTTTGTGTCCTTGTTTCAGTTCTACTGGGCATATACCCAGAAGTGGAATTGCTGGGTCATATGGCACATCTATAGCTAGTTTTTTGAGAAACCATCAAACTGTCCCCCAGGATGGCTGGATCCTTTTGCATTCCCAACAGTAGTGGATGAGTGTTCCCATTCCTCTACATCTTCTCCAGTAGTTGTAGTCTTCTGTTTTTTTTTTAAATAGCTGCCAGTCTCATGGGAGTAAGAAAGTATCTTGTTGTAGTTTTGGTTTGCATTTCCCTAACAGCTAGTGATTTTGAGCATTTTTCATGTGCTTTTTAGCTATTTGTATTTCTTCTTTGGAGAAGCATCTGTTCAAATCTCTTGCCCATTTTTAAAATGGGTTGTCTTTTTATTTTTGAGATATAGGAGTTATTTATATATGCAGGATATTAGTTTTCTATCAGATATATGGTTACCAAATATTTTCTCCCATTGGGTAGGCTCTATTTTCACTTTCTTGACAAACTCCTTTGAGGTACAAAAGGCTTTAATTTTGAGGAAGCCCCATTTATCTGTTTGTTTGTTGGCTGCTCGTGCGTTGGGTGTGAAGTTCATGAAGCCATTTCCTATTACAAGGTCCTGTAGATGCTTCCCTATGTTGTTTTCCAAGGTCTTTATGGTCTTGGCTCTTATATTTAGGTCTTTGATCCATCTTGAGTTGATTTTTGTATAAGGTGTTGTTGTAGAATTTGAGAGAGGTTTAATTATTTGCATATAGAGAGGCCAGGACTCAGGAATGATTTTGAGAAGGAAAAATGGTTTATTGATGGCCGGCCGGACTCGGGAGCTTTTTGTTTTAATCCCGAGCCTGGAACAAGATTTTTGAGTTCCTTTTATACAGAGAGGAAAGGTCAAATGGCCCTTTTGTTTTAGTTTTCAATAAGCTTGAATTAGCATATATATCTTCCACATCTCAGGTAAGCTTTTAGCATGGACCTCAGGCATTCTAGATAAGCTTTTAGCATATTCTGTTTGTATTTCCCCTGAATACTTAAAGTTTATAGACCTTGCATTGTTAAACTGTTTCCTGGGACTAGAGTCCTTGCCATGGTCACCAAGGGCAGGACTTTTATTACCCCACAACCACAAGTCACAGATAGTTTACGTTATTTCTGAAGAGACAAAGAGCCTTCCACCCATAGTCCACATCATTTCCCCCTTTTGCTAAAGTTTAACTTGTTAAGCTTTGGCATAATTATTGTTGGAGCTATGAGGTGGATGGCTGTTTGTTGTTTTGATTATTTATTAATATTTAGTGTAACATTTAGGACTGTTTTTAGAAGTTTAGAAGTTTTTATTTTGGACAGCAGAATCCTGGGGCAGGGGCCCCCTGCAGTTATTCTGGGGCCACCAGTGCTCATGTGGATTTTCAGTTAGGTTCTAGATCCATCTATTAATTTTGTTTTACCCTTAAAGAGTCTACACCTTTAATCTAAAAGGGATGCTGAAGGAAGATGATCTTTTTTTTTGTAACTGCTTTCTTCTGGCCATGGGCTGTAGTTATTGCCTAACAAGGTGTAAACTTCTTATTTTAACTGGAGAAAGATGGATCCGGCATTCTGTACGAAGTTGGATGAAGTTTTCATATGGTTAATAAGATGTTCACTTCGAAAGAAATAAACTTAATTAAAAATTTGGAATACCCATTTTTAAAAGAGGACATTGGATTACAGAGGTAGACAAGGTTAGGTGCCTATAAAGATGGCACTCCTTAAAAGCTGGTGGGAACAGCTTATATATATATATATATTTTAAGTTATTTATCTTTAGAGAGAAATTGCAACAGACACTTAGCTTTGTTTGAAGACACATTTCAAGCTGTTTAATGATTGGCACTCATTTGCTTCGTTAGATGCTTCTGGTGAACTGGCACTCCTTGGGCAACTGGCTTTATTTAGGATTAGAACACTGAGTTGGAAATTCTCTTGGTTTTCAGTGGGAGTGATCAGAACTACAGAATAAAGGTTTTTTACACTTTGGTTTTAATTGTACAATTTTTAGCAATTTTGACTTAATAGGTGACTTACTATTAGCAAGCAAGCCTCACCTTTGCTACACAGTAGAGTATAGCAGAATATAGTAAGTTGACTGAGCCTGGCTGAGACTGCCACCTTATTCTATAGACATGTTTATTAACTGTTTAGAAAATGAATTTATTAGGAATTTAATATGTTTAATATATTTCTGCACTTGATCTAAAATAGAAAAGATAACGTTATAATTATTAGGCATATATTTAGTACAGGATAAAAGTACAGCACTTAATATTAACTAATGTATTACTTAATGCATAAGGATTCAGAGTTGCAATTATTAGTTTTAAGTTTCAGGGTTGTAATACTTTACATGTTATCTCTCCATGAGAGCAGGCCATAATGCCAATTGTGTTTAAGTTTCACTTACAATATCCCTGGTATTATGGCTCCACTTAGTATGTTTTTCACGCAGTGAGCAAGTGGCAGCATCATTGATCTTACAGAGATTTTCTAGTATTCTACTAGCCTGGTGCATAGTGCCCTCTGGCACTATGGAATAGTGCCAGTCTGGAGGCAATGTCCATTGTACACTTGGCTGTACTGAGTCATTATTGGCTGCTGTAGGAGCTTGAAAACTGCAACGTAGTTTCCATCAACTTTAGGAGCAGAACCAGAGGCTGATATAGCAAATATTTTAATTGAGGGGTCAGTGACCAGCCTAGCCAATAACTCACATGGAGAGGCAAAATGCAATGTATACAAGGCCTGGTTTGAATGCACAAAAGAGTTTGATAATGTTAAAGTTTATTCCTTGTTTTTATATATATATTTTAAACAATTTAATGCAACATATATTAAATGACTGTTTACTTACACAGTTTTACCAGGAAGGTAACAGTAGGTATTTTACTTTAGTAATAGAGGGAAAAAAATTATTTTTCATTGTTAAAATGAAAACAGAATATTTCTAATAGAATTAAGATAACTTTTTATTACTATTTACTTAAATATGCACCTTGCGGTGGCCTTCAGACAGGTTTTATTATTACGAAGTTATTTTTTTGCAACTAATACTAAGTTTTAGTTAACAATGACTTTTAGAACTAGAACTATTTAAACTATTTAAACATTGGAAGATGTTTTACAAACTCTTTATAATTGACTATAACCACATTGACTCGCCACTTCATGTTGAAATAAACATATTAAACTACAATTATTAACTAAAGAAATTTATTTATTTAAGAGAGCATATTTATAATTTTTTTCTTTTAGCCTAATTTTACTAATGTGAACTTATAATTTTATTACTCTAAAGATTTCGTACACATAATGTTAATTTAGTTTATAAATTAACTATGGGAGATTACACTTAAGTTAAATAAAATTGAAAACATTATAGTTTATGCAAGGAATGTTTTTTTTTTCTCTTATAGGAAGCTAAAAACTTTTTTTCTTTGTTTAAGTTATGAAAATGAATAATTTAAAAGCATACTGACTATCAGGTTTTAAAGCACATTACACAATTACTTAATTTGTTTAATCATAATCTGGGAAAGATCTTTCCATAGTTTTTATGGACTTTTCTTTACTTATTGAAATTTGTTAATAGAGCTACTAATTACTTTTATTTTGTTGGAAAGAAATCTTCTGGGAGAAAATAAGGCTCACCAGACTGTGGAGAAGAAGAAAATAATTTATTCTTAATCTTGCAAGAAGGGGCGCAGAGCCAGATATGGCTGGCGCCCCGAACAAAGAAAAATGACACAATTTATACCTCTAAGCCTAGCACACAAGCTCTTCCTCTGTTTCTTCTTAGACTGGATACTTTAGAAGTTACAGCTTATCTGAGAAGATCTAACATTTCTGCGCAAAAGTTTGTGATTTAACTGCTTCCTCTATCACATTCTAACCATTTTAGTTTTTACTCGTTCCCCTTTGTTAAATAAGGAATAGAATTTAGTGCTGAAATGGCACCGACTTAGCTCCTTCTTGGGCATCCTTTTACTGCCCATAGGACTGGCCTAAGCTGGTTTTCTCCACTGCTGTCCAACCCGGGAGTGGGAGACTGAGGCAGCAGGCTACTAGGTTACACCAATCAACATTTTTTTTTATATGAAAACTAACCTAATTTTTGTTTTTTTTACATTTTATGGCTGACAAAAGGTTTAAACTGGGAAATTACCGGGCAAACTGATCCTTAATTCCCTAGCCTAGTAAATAGGTTTAATTTGCCATACCTAGTCTTGCCTTTAAAGCTCTTGCAAGGAGGAGGCCCTTTCCCAGTTGTTTCTATAATCAGATTTCTATATGACTTTTTCACCTTGCTTAGTTTAATTTGGGCTTTAAGAATATTTACATATATAACTGCATATTTAATTTTTAACAATTTGAATAGAGCCTTTTTAAGAATTTTCATTTGTTAAGTGATATTATTCTGATGTATTAAGACATACACTGAGCAAATGGGCAGACACAAAGAGTTAGACACAGAAACACAACTCATTGATATTACTTATAATTTGCATTGTTTTATATACTGTTTAACTTAATTTGGGGTCTGGAAATATATATTACTTATATAACTGCATATTTAACATCAACAATTTGAGCAAATAGGCAGACATGAATAGTTTGACACAAAAACATAATTTTAGTTACTTTAAACTTCTAATTTTTACAAAACAAGTGTGACTGCAAAACATTTCAAAGACTCCTGAAACTTTTCTTAATTTGCACTGTGACTGTGCAGTTTTACACTATGACCATGCACTTTTACACAAGAATTTTTTTCTTAATTAATGGATTGTAACTAAAATGTTTTCAATGCTTTAGCACTATTTTTTTGTTTCAGAACGTTATATGTTACTTTGAATTTAGCAGAATTTTGGATAAGCAACAAGATTAATTTTATATATATTTACTGAGGTTATTTGAAGCTTCAGGGAGACAGATTGGTTTCTCTTATGAATTGCCACTCTTAGGAACACTGACTGTCAAGGCAGGAGACTTTTCGCACTTCACTCCCCTTTTTGATTTTGGAGATAATAAAACTCCAGTGGTTATTTAACCTTATTCCATCAGGCAGCAATTTATTTAGTTTACACTTGAATTCATGAGAGAAAGGGTTACTAATACCAGGACAGGAGACAGTGATGTCTCACCTCTTCTTTGGCCTGTAGGGGCAGAAGCTATTATGAAATAACCATGGGCAAAGGCAAGGGGTGAGGTTAGGCTTGAAGTAACCATAAACAAAGGAAAGGTTAGTTTAGAATTTACACTTAAATAATAGTTTCAGACTAAATTCACTCAGCTATAATTTTAGTTATAATTTTTTTACTGTTTTATAATATAAATGCATTTATAAATGATTTTAACTCTTAGTTACAGTTTTTACTAATTTTTAAAAAACCTGTTAATTTTATAACACTTTTAAACACCTTTCATTCGACTTATAACATACTAAATGAACTTAACTATTATTTTAATTTTTCTTTTAAGGTAAAAGAATAAATCTCTTGCAGTTAGTTTGAAATAAAAAGCTACTTTTCAGGATTTGATTTCTAGAACATAATGTTCTTTTTAAAAAAAGAGATAAGACCTTTTCTTCTTTAAACACTGAAGAAATGAAGTTAAAGCACAAGAAGCTATTTTGATAAAATATTTTTTTTGTATATTGATTTAACTCAATTTTAATCATAAAAATTTAACTTCCACAAACCTTCTACACTTTCAGTATTCATTCAGGTTTTGTTCCACACTCTGCTCTTTCCAATAATTAATAATTTTATCTTAGGACAAAATCATTTTTTGTTTCCTTAACAATAAAAACACACTCCATATATCCCACATACTAAGTTACCAGGCAAACTTCTTACAACATATAATTGCCATTAATACTAAACAAGCTTGTTAAAACAATGAACTTTTCTTCACTTTAAATACTTAGTAGCAGGTAATACCAGAAACAGTTTTTTTGGAAGCAAGTTGGCAGGGGAGGCTGGCTGCCGAAGAAAAGTTTTCTTGTTATAAAATTATCTTTTATTATTATTATTATCAATTCAGTTTTTGTTTAATAATGACTTTCTGCAATTAGCCATTTAAATACCTTAATTTAAACAATGCTTTGTTAAACTTTTATAATTATTTATACCTTTAAGACAAATTTTACCTTCACAGAACACATTCTCTTGCTTAAAGTTACTACAATACCTTCTAAGAACCTGGGCAGAATGCAAAGGTATTTTGGCTTTGACACCCTATGGAGGGAACTTTACTGCATTTATTCTGATTCTGATTTTCACCCCCTTCACTTCCCCCCTCCTTCCAGGCAGTTGGGTGAACAACAGTTAAACAGGAATGCGGCTTATGAATAGAAGGTGTGGACTCACTGGAAAGAGGCAAGCCGCTCTCCCCTTTCCAGCTTTCAGCCAAAATGGGCAGACAGAACCTACTCAAATTCAGCAACTCTCCCAGGGACCCAGCCACTCTGACTGGGGCAGCCCCAACAAACTTGGGTGTGTGGCGCGTACACAGATGCCTCCTAGCCCCAGCAAAGGGGCAGACCAGAGACAAGACAGCAGAGCATGCACAAACATCTAGACTCTGCAAACATTCAGACTCCTCAGTTTTGCCCCATAATCATTTCACTCCCTTGCCAATGGCAAGGGAGGGCTCCAGCTCAACTGAATTCTACTTTACATAACCACACAACTCCAACACTAGCATTGAGCTGACACAGACAGAAGCACAAAGGTCACTAATTTGAACCACAAGTTTTATATATATTTTTTCAGCATGGCTGCCCCCACAGCCATTACAAACCTTAGAACACTTAACATTTGGTATAAAGCAAATTCATTCATAATTTAGCACCATAACAAAAGATTTCAGCTAGACTTTATCCACTGTTTAACTTTACACCCAGACCAAGCTCCACTAGAAAAGCCGATCCATTTTCCTGTAACCAAGTTTTTGTGTGTGTGTGTATTTTTTTTTAAATCCAGACCAATGTCCAGGACGTTAGGACTCGAACCTATAAACAACCCTTCCTATTAAAATCAAGACTCCACTCCTTTAGTGGATGTGAGACCAGTACCAGCTTTTAACATGCAGTTAGACAAACCTAAAACACCAGGGCTTTTTCCCGGTTTTTCTCCTTTACCCAGGCCTAGAGAGAACAGCTTCCCCCAAATTTTCTGGGGCTATTAGGGTTCTCTCGGGAGGAGATCAGCCTCCCCTTCCTAGCAATTAAAGCTAGGGCTTTCCAGACTGTGCTCATCCAGGGAGTCTTACCTTCTTCCATGTTCAGAGTTCTTTTTCGTTCCCAGAATCTTTCTCTTTAGACCTTCCATTGCCCTCGATTTTTGTTGGGAAGATTCTGGTGGAGCCCACATCTTTTCTGGATTAAATTTAATCCAGGGGCACCCAGATTTGGGGTTCACCCTAGTCCTCCCAGCTTCCTTGGGGATTTGGAAGGGGCAGCAAAATGCTATCATCTCTGGCCTTCGTTTGCAGTCCCATCTGGGTCGCCAAAAATGTAGAATTTGAGAGAGGTTTAATTATTTGCATATAGAGAGGCCAGGACTCAGGAATGATTTTGAGAAGGAAAAATGGTTTATTAATGGCTGGCTGGACTCGGGAGCTTTCTGTTTTAATCACGAGCCTGGAACAAGATTTTTGAGTCCCTTTTATACAGAGAGGAAAGGCCAAATGGTCCTTTTGTTTCAGTTCTCAATAAGCTTGAATTAGCATATATATCTTCCACATTTTAGGTAAGCTTTTAGCATGGACCTCAGGCATTTTAGATAAGCTTTTAGCATATTCTGTTTCCATTTCCCCTGAATACTTAAAGTTTATAGACCTTGCATTGTTAAACTGTTTCCTGGGACTGGAGTCCTTGCCATAGTCACCAAGGGCAGGACTGCAGCCTTTTATCACTCCACACCCACAAGTCACAGATAGTTTAGGTTATCTCTGAAGAGACAAAGAGCCTCCCACCCATAGCCCACATCAGTGTGAGATGGTAATCCTCTTTCATTCTTTTACATATGGATATCCAGTTCTCCAGGCACCATTTGTTGAAGAGGCCATTCTCTCCCAGTTGAGTGGGTTTGGTGGCCTTGTCGAATATCATATGACTGTATATATGAGGATCTATATCAGAACTCTCAGTTCAGTTCCTTTGGTCAGTGTGTCTATACTTGTGCCAATACCAGGCTGTTTTCACTAAGGTAGATTTGTAGTATGTTTTGCAGTTAGGTAGTATAATTCCTCCAATTTCATTTTTCTTTTTCAATATGTCTTTGGCCATTCAGCTCCTCTTTCCTTTCCAAATAAATTTCATAGTTAGTTTTTCTAGTTCATTAAAAATGCTGTGTTGATTTTTATTGGGATTGCATTGAATGTGTAGATCAGTTTTGGTAGGATTGACATGTTAATAATATTTAGTCTTCTTATCCATGAACATGGAATATTCTTCCATTTATTTAGGTCTTCTTTGATTTCCTTGAACAGTGTTGTATAGTTTTCTCTGTATAAGTTTTTTACATCTTTAGTTAAATTTATTCCTAGGTATTTGATTTTTTAATTTACTATTGTAAATGGTATTTGTTTCTTGATTTCCTCCTGAGATTGCTCATTATTGGTGTACAGAAATGCTACTGATTTTTGCACATTGATCTTGTAACCTATGACTTTACTGAATTCATTTATAAGTTCCAGAAGCTTTGTTGTAGACTTCTCAGGGCTTTCTATGCATAGGATAATGTCATCTACAAATAGTGAAATTTTGACTTCTTCCTCTCTAATTTGGATGCCTTTTATGTCTGGTTCTTGCCACAGTGCTGGAGCAAGTACTTCTAACACAGTGTTAAATAGAAGGGGTGATAATGGGCATTCTTGTCTTGTTCCTGATCTTAGAGGGAAAGATTTAGGATTCCACCACTGTAAATGATGTTAGCTGTGGGTTAAAGAGAGAAAGTGGCTCAGACGAGATTTCCAAGGGGACGAGACTCACAAGCCTAAACACCAGCAGGAGGTAAGAGTCTATCCAGAGAAATCCCAAGCTTAGGGTAAATGGACAGAAAGAGCAAGAAGTACATTCAGAACTACAGGCTAGTTGGGCCCCCAAATACCCTTATTCTCATGCTGAGCAGATGGCAGTCTAAAGATTGTGAGCTACCTGCCTCCTACCTGGGAATGGCCCCTAGTATAGGTGTGGGGAATGCGGAGAGAGAAACATATCAAGCCTGAGGTTGCTTCAGATTGTCGATAGCAGTAATGAAGGAGAGAAACACATTTGTAGGGAGAAGGCCACCCCAGAGTGTCTGTTTCTTGGCCAATCACCCAGAAGTGAAGAGCATACTCAGCATATCCCATCCACTTACAGATGGCCTAAACCAGGGTCCCTCCAGCAGTAACTTGACTCATGTATTTCATGAATATAAGATTTAGTTCAAATTGCAAAATACACAGAATGTTATCCAAGGCCTCATTGGCCTTTCTCCCTGGCTCAAACACTGTGTTCCTACACTGTCTCCTTAAGGGAGAATAAATCTTAACAGAAGCACTATATTAAAGTGAAAAGGGCTAACTCCAGGCAACATTATGGAGCCAGTGTATTTTTCTCACTGTCTCCTAGTCTTTCTTTGCTGTCTCTGGTCCTATTCAGTACCTTTCTGATTTCTGAAGTCCAGTGTTCCATCAAAAGTAGAAGTGTTATGATAATTGTGGGTCCCATATAGTAACTTATACTAGAGTGTGGTTGGTTGGCTGACTTTCAGTGTGCATGGTATCCTGCCCCAGCAGTGCCCCTCAAGTTCTCTGTCTCTAATGGTGGAGTACAAGGTTTGTCTCCTCAGACAGTCACTTTAGGGGTGCAACAGGAGAGCAGGGAATGGGCACTTTTCTAAGCCTCAGGTCCCCACCACCCTCTTGGGTTCTTGTGAGGAACAGAGACAACAATGGATACTTAAAAAAATAAAGCTAATAAAACATGTGCAAACCATGTATGTGATAGATTATAAGACTTTCTAGAAGATATATATATATATATTTTTAAAGATTTATTTATTTATTTAATTTCCCCCCCTCCCCTGGTTGTCTGTTCTTGGTGTCTATTTGCTGCGTCTTGTCTCTTTGTCCGCTTCTGTTGTCGTCAGCGGCACGGGAAGTGTGGGCGGCGCCATTCCTGGGCAGGCTGCTCTTTCTTTTCACGCTGGGCGGCTTTCCTCATGGGCGCACTCCTTGCGCGTGGGGCTCCCCCACGCGGGGGACACCCTTGCGTGGCACGGCACTCCTTGCGCGCATCAGCGCTGCGCATGGCCAGCTCCACACGGGTCAAGGAGGCCCGGGGCTTGAACCGCGGACCTCCCATATGGTAGACGGACGCCCTAACCACTGGGCCAAAGTCCGTTTCCCGATATATTTTTAAAAGACCTTAAAAATGTTATTGGATAGGAAGATTCAACAGTATAAAGGTGTTATTTTCCCCCAAATTGATCTATTCATTCGATGGAATCCCAGTCAGAATCCTAACAGAGATTTTGTTTTGTGGAACTTGACCAGCAGATTCTAAAATGTACATGGACATGCGAAGGGCCTAAAGAAGGACAAAGTGGAAGGACTTGCATTCTGGTCAGGGTTGTGGTGGCACAGACACTGATAGACTTACCCTGGAACAGAATAGGAAGCTGAGAAACAGACCTCCACACAGGGACCCTTGACACAGGGCTGAGATGACCCTCAGAGCTGTCGGGGCAAGAGGGCCCATGCATTGTCAACTTGCTCCCCCAGGATGACTACAGGAACGAGGCTTAATAAATGCTCTGTGATAAGTTGACTGACTTGGAAACTGTACTGTGCTCCTCCTCGCCTACCCTCACTGAGATAGCTCTTTTGTCTGATGCCTAAGATCTCTCCATTTAAATACTATTTCTTTAGCCAGCGTTTTTCCGTTTGGGCACTATTGACATTTTGGACCAGTTAATTTTTTTTTTTTTTGCGGGGTGTTCTGTGCATTGTAGGATGTTTTGCAGCATCCCTGGCCTCTATCCACTAGATGCCAATAGCAAACCCTCCACCGCCACCAACCCCAGTTGTGGTGACCAAAAATGTCTCCAGACATTGCCAAAGATTGCCCTCCTCTGCCTTCCTCTGTAAGAGAAGCTTACAAAACAATCATGCATACCATACAGGATTCCCATTCATCACCCCACCACCAGCACCTTATATTGTTGCCACATGATTGTTACAATTGATGAAAGAACACGTCATAGTATTACTGCTTTCTTTTTTTTTTTTTTTTTTTTTTATTGACTTTGTAGTAATATTACATTAAAAATATATATGTGAGGTCCCATTCATCCCCACCCCCAGTATTACTGCTTTCTATAGTCCATAGCTTATATTTGGTGTATTTTTCCCACAAACCATCCTATTATTAGCATCGTGTATTAGTACTGTGTAGTTGTGTTTCCTGAGAGAACATTCTCGTGTCTGTCCTGTTAACTACAGATCATCATCTGCCATGGGGATTCACTGGGTTTCATGGTCTCCTGCCTTGTACTCCCGACCCCCCCCACAGGGGGGCAGGAAGTCTTCAGGTTACCATTTCTCCCGGGACTCTTACTCAGAGAGGCAACACAGGGCAGCCTTGAGCCTTCTCTGCAGGATTTGGGACATTGGGTTGCCTGGGGGACATACTCTGTGACCTTGGAGAGGGTCTTTCCAAATTGCAGGTTGAGACCCATAAGCAAGGCAAGAGGATACTGTAGTGGGTCACAGACAGAACTGATTGTCTTTAATGAGTTAGAATGAACAGAGCGCATCACAGAACCGCATAGAAAATACCTGAATGCATCACATGCACAAAGGGTCAGTACGGCTTTGTGAGGCAACTGATTGAGTCCCGTGTTTGTGCTGGGTCGCAGTGCAAAATACTTTTTATTTTTTTACTGTGGGTCTTGCTGAATAAAGCTCAGAGTTCTCTTTTTGTGATGGATGTAACCTTTGTCTTTCACATTTCCCTGCATTTCCCCCATTCTCTACTAGGAACAGCGTTTGGTTTTAGAACCACTTAGGAAAATTATTGAAGAGAAACAAAACAATCACTCGCAGGCAGAAATTAAGGTCATTTCAGACCCCCATCAGAAAAGCACATCCATTCCTGCTGGGCCCCAGGCTTGGTGCGGGGATGGGACTGGTTGGGGTATACTTGGGACCATATATAAGCTGATTTCTGGGGTCCTGCAGAACCACAGTCTCCTTGAATCTCATAATTTGGATCTGTCACTTGGAGGAGGAGGAGGAGGAAGATGAGGATGAAGGGGTGGAGGGAATCTACATCAAGGAACCTGAAGAAAAAGTTCCCTGCCATGACTCTGCCTCAGTGAGCTGCCCTTCCTTGTGCCTGTCCCTCGTGCAGGGCCTCTGAGCCACAGGTAGAGCTCAGTCCACACTGACCTGGGCAGCACCCACCTCTCCCTGCAGTGCCAAGCAGGGTATGCTCACCCTTTTGGGGACCCTCTGCCCCTGGACCCGGCTGATCCCTCATGCCCAACTTCTTGGCGCCCTCTCCCTCTGGTGACTGTGACAGCCCACACTACGCCCTGGGGCTCCCTGGCCTCTCTGTCCTCCCCTCCCCCAACTACCACCAGGACTCCTGCCTCTCCCTTTCTAGGGGGTCCTTGTCTTGGAAAAATGACCCCACATCCTCCACCCTGAGATTTGGGATAGAATCTGGGGCTCATCCAAGACTCCTGCCCATCCACATACACCTGTTCTCCTTAATGTCTCTGCGGTTATGACGACTTCTAAACCCGGTCCTTCCAGCACCCACCAGTTGTGAGAGCTCCAGCAAGGGGCCTCGTATTTGTAGGTGCCTCAGTCTCTCACCTATACTACGAGCGTAATGATGATGGTGTCCACCTTCAGAGTTTTTGTGAGGGTAAATTGGAAAATCCATATGAGATGCTTAACATCAGGCCAGACCCAGTACAAGCACAAGACAAGTATTTGAATGTGAATTGCACTTTCTGTAATTATGCTGGAAGGTGGGTGAGCAGGGAGGCCCCAGTGAACCCACTCCCACCCCCCCATTCCTATGGACGGTGTTCCTGGCAGGTAGAAGTGCAGACCTCTGTGCCCAGGACCTGTCCCACACAGAGGTGTGACCATGAATGGCAAGACATGGTTATGTTCAGAGGAGCTGGCAGGGACACTCAGGTCAACTGGAATGTCCTTGGGAGCTGGCTCTGCCGGGAGCCGGGAGCCCTTTGAGGAAGGCAGGGTTGCAGGAACACGCTGGTCAGAGGGGATCATGTGGGTGTCCACATCTGCCTACACTCTGGGTCATGCCTCCTTACCCCCCACCCATTCACTGCTGTCTGTGGCCCAGGATCCCCGGGGTCTGGAGCTGCTCAGAGTGACCATCCTCGGAGGCTTTTCCCACTGCCTCACAGAGAGAGGTCATCCAGGGTGAGTCCCCCTCCCCCCCCAAGGTGTTAGGAAGCCCGGGCCGAGCTCCAGGGCTGCTGTGTGAACAGTGAGCCTCCCTCCAGCAGCTGTCAGAGTGCGCATGAGGGAGGGGGCAGTCTCACTTCTGGAGCAGCCCCGAGTCGTGGTGAACTTTAGAGTCCAACAAGAGCCTTGATTCCTGCCTTTCTCCTTCAAGAACCAACAGTCAGGGAAGCGGACTTGGCCCAGTGGTTAGGGCGTCCGTCTACCACATGGGAGGTCCGCGGTTCAAGCCCCGGGCCTCCTTGACCCGTGTGGAGCTGGCCCATGCACAGTGCTGATGCGCGCAAGGAGTGCCCTGCCACGCAGGGGTGTCCCCCGCGTAGGGGAGCCCCACGTGCAAGGAGTGCGCCCGTAAGGAGAGCCGCCCAGCGCGAAAGAAAAGTGCAGCCTGCCCAGGAATGGCGCGGCACACACAGAGAGCTGCCACAAGATGACACAACAAAATATAATAAGGATAGAAGCGGTCACAGAAGAACACACAGCGAATGGACACAGAGAGCAGACAACTGGGGGGGGAGGGGAAAGGGGAGAGAAAAAAAAAAAGAACCAACATTCAGTCCCCCACACCTTTGATCTAAATTTATTTTGCCGAGGAGATGGGTCCAGTGGTGGAAACGAGGCAGCCACAGGGTTCCTCAGCCAGAGAGTGGGGCCCTTCCAAGGCTGAGTGGGAGGCTAGAGCGTCAAAACGGCGCTACGGCTGCCTCTGTCTGCCTGCACAAACACTGGTTTGTTCCAATTCCCCAGAGCTGATTGGTCCATCTCTGCACTCCACAGTGGCATTTCTGGGAAAGGACTGGTCCATCCTCGACTCCTCATTCCCATACCCACCCTGAGTCCTTTGTTGTGAGAGTCTGGGAGGGCGGTTTCATGCCTTTGTTCAGTGGAATATTCGATCTGTTGCTCTCCTGCCTCACACCTTGAGTGAACTCTTCCATTCCTGACCTCCAGCCCATGCCCCACAGTGGATCTTTTCTTTCCCGATTCTCCCATCATCCTCGGTTGACTATTTCAAATCTATCTCCTTCTACATCTCCCCCAAAGGGACAGTCCCAGCCCTTGACCCTCCAGATCTTTCCAAGAGTAAAGGCCAAGGCATCCAACCACCTGCTGTAGAATCTGTGCCCCAGGATTGGGGGCAGAGGGAGTACGGCATCTGTCAAAATAAGAACTAGAGGGAAGTGGCTGTGGCTCCATCAGTTGGGCTCCTGTCTACTATATGGGAGGCCCTGGGTTCGAGTCCTGAGGCCTCCTTGTGAAAGCAGCCTCGCCTGCAAGCACCGCGGAGTGCCGCCCAGCCCGCAAGCGCTGCAGAGAGCCAGCTCAACAAAGGCATGCAACAACAAAAAAAGGGAGACAAAGCAAAAACACAGAAGAGTGAATTGCAAATGGACACAGCGAGCAGACAGCAAGCAAGCCACAAGGTGGTGAGGGAATACATAAAAACAAATAGACACAAAAAAACACACAGTGAGTGAACACAGAGAGCAGAGAGCAAACAAACAAAAAAAGCCGCAAGGTGGAGGGATATAAGAACTGGAAACAGCCTCCATCAGAATGTCAGCTCCACATGGACAGGGACACTTGTCTACCTTGTTCCCTTAGGTCTTCCCAGCACCTAGAACAGTACTCGGCTTTGATGCAGCAATCCCACTTGGAGAACGCATCCTAAAGAAATACTCATGTGCACTGAGCTGTGAGAGAAGCGGACAAATAGAGACAACTTGTAAATGTTTATTAACTGTCAGCGATGGTTACAGGGTAAATGAATGGTGGGGGTTCACAGCTTGGAGCGCCTCCCTGGACAGGAAACAGAATGAGGGGGACCCGTTCAGAACTGCCCTCAGGGATCTGGGGTGGTGGGGGGAGGAACACTGTTTTGTGCAGCGAACACCTGACCATACTTATTTTCTAAAGATGGTGCAAGGAAACACAGACAGAAATATGCCATTAGTTTATGGCTTGCTCATCAACAAAACTCTAACATCTAACAGAATGCTTAAGTGCTTAATTTTTCACTGCTGTGAACTCTTTCCTTCACTTGCTCTACACTTGATGTCCAGGAGTTCACAGTCGTGCACAGCAGGTGTAGGAGAAGCTCAGCCCATGTTCTGGAAAGGCCACTGTGTTTGGCTCCTCATCATGGGCACATGTCACAGACTTGAAGTTAAGGCCAGGAGAGGGAAGGAAACAAGTGGCAGTGAGTTCGCACTGCCTGTTGCCTCAGCCTGATCTGTAAGACCCTGCACCCTCTGAGTTCACCCTACCCCGTGACCTACATGCACCTCCGAGTGAACCTTCTGCCCATGCCATGGCGTCTCCCTCACCTGTCCTAGGAATTCCTAGGCTAGAGGAAGGTGTGGCCTACACACCAGGAACCAACCTGGGGTTTGGGAGCCCACAGCATACTGAGTAGGGAAGCTTCCTGGATATAGAAAGCGGGGAGTTGAAAGAGCATGGGCAAAAAATGAAAAAGAGCAAAAAGAAAAAAAATTAAAAATTAAAAAAAAATAAAAAAGAAAGAGCTCGGGCATTTAGCCTCAATTCTGCACCCCAAGGTTCAGGCTAGGAGAAAGGAATGATGTGGGGGAACAAGTGATGAGATGAGTTACTGGTACCATAACTGAACAGTATGTTTCTTTCCACAGGGGTGGGGGATGGACTGAAGGGTCACTTACAGAGCTAGTCCTCTTCCTCGGGGTCACTGATCTCTTCATATGATACTAGAGTCTTTCTTTCCCGCAATCTGTGAGCCCAGGCATTAGGCCCCTCTTTCCTGGGTCCTGTGGTGGAGAAGAGTTGGTATATGGGGGTTGGGTAGGCTGGGGAGTGTTAGTTTCTGTTTTGTCAGAAAAGGAGATGCCTCCTCCCTTCCGGGTGCTCATGGGCCTTCTGCATACTCTGTTTTTCACATCTTCTGTCTCGGAAAGGCTGAGACCAATAAAGACCAAGTAAGTGCCAGTTCAAGTTTAAGCTTCCGGCTCCTCCCATTTTCAGGTTTCGATTCCCAACCTCTTTACTTACCAGAGCATTTAGTCATACATTCTTTGGTTCAACACATATTTGTTAACAGCACATTGCGTGTCAGGCATTGAGCTGAGGGCTGGGGCTACAACAATGAATAAGAGATGTTCCCAGATGATCACAAATGGAAAAATTACTTGAGTACCTTTCACGTTGTCAGGCCTTCCATATTTAATTTAACTCCTCAAACTATTTATGAATGAGCATTCTTTATTTCCATTTCTATGGATGAGGTAATCTGGAGCCCAGAGACTGTAGAGGACTTGCCCAAAGCCACCTGGCTTTTATATGGATGACAACCAAGTTTGTAACTCTGGAAGTCATGTTCTAATGACTCAGCTGGATCTGGGGGATCTCCTCAGTTCAGCTCCAACTCAGGCCTGTCCAGAGTCGATCCCCCACACTTAGACCATACCCTGGAATATAGTCAGGGAAGCCAGAGGGACGTGATCCCTAATATTTTTCTCTTAACTTGCTGCCCACTTACTCTTCCCAGATGTACTTGCTTTCCCAGTAGGACACAGCTGCTTCTGAGTCTGTTCTGAGCCAGGTGGTCTCTTCAAGTTTACTCCTTCTGGTGCTCCCTTCGAATCATTTTCTTCCCTTGATGGCTTCTTGGACATCATCTTTTGAATGTGATATAAACGGTATCAGTGGTATTTCTCTAGTGTTTTAGTGATCAGAAGATGTCCTCATGTGTATCACCTTAATTAATGTTCCCAACAACCCTGGGAGATTGTTACATTATCCTTATCTAAATCATGAGGAATCTGAGAGGTTGGAAGGAAAAGAAATGGCCTACATGAATGGTGTTTCCACGACTAGAACCCTTGTCTACATGCTGTTTCCATAATGATACTCTCTCAAACATGTTAAGTAGAGTATGGTATACAGAAGATATCAGGAAGAATAGCATTATAAGAATCAACAAAATCTGTGAGAGGAAGGTCTAAGGCAGGGGTTCTTAACAAGGGGTCCATGAGCTTGAATTAAAATTCAAGAAAACATTATTCTTATCATACCTCCTTTTCCCTCTCCCTGCCTTCAGGGAGTGGGGCATATGGGAACTTCCTATATTATTTAATGTAACATTTTGTGTGATCTATATATCTTTTAAAAATAAATTTAAAAATACATTAAAACATTAACAAAAAACATTATTCTTGTGGGGACATGTTGGTGCTGGTGTGGTACATTTATTAAATAATAATACACAGTGTAGTGTGGACTTAGTAAGGGGTCTGTGGTTCTCACCTGACTGGCAAAGGGGTCCGTGGAACAAAAAAAGTTAAGAGCACCTGGTCTAAGGGTTTCTATAAAATACAGGGGACTGAATATAAGCTAGTTGACAGTGGATGGGAAGGTAAATGTGAAAAATGTCTAGAGTGAACAAAACACCTCTGGAAAATGGTGGTGGAGATGGAAACAGGGAAGAGAAAGGAAACACATGGTTCACAGAAATTCATCTAGACAGTACAGAAATGTGTTGCACATGTGGCATACTGCCCTACCCCGGAAAGAACTTGTAATGTAGAATTAAATGATTAGGGTCTTGAAACAATTCTGCCTGCCTCAGGATGTGCGTGTGCCACTGACCAACAACCTCAAGTTTCCTTTCGTTCAGCTTCCTCATTTATGAAAGAGTGAACAATGAATGTAATACAAGTTAAGTGAAAGTACTTTCTGAATTTGTGAACACTGGAATGTGGTTATAATAAAAATTAATACTTTCTCTCATGGTCAACCTTCACTTTCACTCCTCAACTGTCTCCACTCTTGTAATCCAATTCTGGTATCTCCTCAGCTCCCTTCATGCTTGAAACTAGAGTTTAATCTGCAATTGTGGAATCACTCATTCAAAAAACATCCAGGTGACAGAGGTGGATGAGAATTGTGGTTAATAATAGAAATGCAAAAATGCCCTTCTGTGAACTAGAACAGATATATATCACTATTGCAGGGTGATGGGTATGTGGAGAAGCATGGAAAAAATAATTAAGTAACCTATGGACTATAATTAACAGCAATACTGTAATATTCTTGCATCAATGCCAAAGTAATATTATTACTGTGTTAATAATAGGGTATGGGAAAAATATGCCAAATTGCACTATGGACCATAGTTAGTGGAATAGTCTGATGACATTATCTCAGAATCTCTAACAAATATTCCACAAAAGTACGGTGTGTTGGTGAAGGGGTGTTGTATGGGAATACACATGTGCATGACTGTTTTGTAAATCCACAACTTTTGTAATAAAATATATTAAACAAAAATCCAGGAGCCTTTGGGAGCCCTAGGCTGAAACGGAGGTTTCAGCAATGCATCGGGCACAGACAAGGCTCTTAAAGAAGTCACAAGAGGGAGGGGACAACAGTCAAAGCAATAATTCCAAAGTCATGTGAAAGTGACACTGCAACAAAGCAGAGGGGAGCTGTTCTTTTCTGTTGTGAGAGTGGCTATCTAAATGGAAGCATCCATAGGATTTCTAAATTCAAGCCCTATGGAGGGAATGGTCTGAACTTTATAAACATATGAAATATTTAATGAGCTCTTAAATGGGTTGGGCCTTTGGATTAAACATCTGCCATTGCCACTTGTCTCGGGCAAATTACTTAACATCTCTGTACCACAATATCCTCAGCTTATTATTTAATGATAAGGGTACACTCATTATTATTTGGGGATAATGACAATGCCACAGGGTTTTTAAAGGATTAAATGAGTTAATCCATGTGAATTGCTGGCATACTATGAAAACAAAATAAATATCAGCTAAGACAATTATTGTTAGTTATTATTAAGCTTATCAACGCTACATCTGACATCATGATAAAGAGATCAGAAAAAGGAGGCAATGGCTGCTAGGACACTTTCTAGAGTCTTCTACTCTTACCAATATTCACATCCATAGAAAGAAAAAGATTCTCTTTTGCTCTTTAGCTTTAGGAACTACTCACCTTCAGTTTTTTCTTTTGCACACTGGGAATCACCTGAGGAAGTTCATCTAAAAGAGGGTGAAAAATCATTTTATTGGTTAGTAAGCATCACCTGAGGAGGTTTGTGATGGTTAGGCTAATACTTTAATTCAGCCAGGTAATTGTGCCCAGTTGTTTGGTCAAGCAAGCACTGGGCTAATTGTAATACAAGGACGTTTATGGACTTTAGTCATCAGTGAGTTTACTACACAGATGGGTGATTACATCTACAATCAACCAGGCAGATTGCCGTCAGCAATGAGTGACATTTTTATCCAATCAGTTGAAGGCCTTAAAAGGGGATGTGATTTCAGCATTCAGAGAGAATTTCCCAGCTTGTGTCTGTACAGCCAATGTCTCCTGGGAGCTCATCAAGGACCTTCATTGGACTTTCATTGGAGCCCCTAATTTGCAGGCTGCCTGCGGAACCTGGACTTGTGTATCCCCACAGTCACGTGAGAGACTCGTATAAAATCTCATACTATTCACAGATATCTCCTGTTGATTCTGTTTCCCTAGAGAACCCTAATACAAGGTTCATCTAAAAGAGGGTGATAAATAATAATTTTTTTTTGGTTGCTAAATATTCCCAAACTCCAGAAAGACTCCTGTAGTATTAGGGAATTCTGAAGTACATTGGCAAGGAGTTCTTTTGAGACTGGCTTCTGCATTATCTTTAGATATGGTATATGCATTTATTTGAGGCATCAGTTCACGAATTTCTGATGGTCTATAAAATATGGACTAATCCCCACCATAGCCTCATTCTATTTCTTTACACATCTCTTAATTTTGCCCAAAGAATTAAACTGATTGGTTGGGAATTTGAACTCTATTCACTTAAAGATGTGTGACAACTAAAAATAACTGTAAACTTAAAATGGCTGAAATTTATGGTATGTACATTATACCTCAATAAAGCTGTTTAATGAATGATAAACTATGGAGGATTTACTCCAATAGTTCTGAAATGTTTCCTATGTAAAGACTCTCCTTTAATGCCAAGAACTTTGCATATACTCAAACACTGAATATTCAGATCTTACATTCATCTTGGGAACTTGCAGAATTTGGCATATATAGCTGGGGATCATAGGTCCATTGAAGACAGTTTGGACATTTGGCCCTGTCCTCTTAAAACTGTACCGTCAGAGCAGTAGAAGAAATAAGCACATTTTGTCCCTTTTATGATGACTGCATACATTCAATTAATTTGCAAATATTTCTCCACATAACCTGTCACTTTTTTTACCCTGTGTTTTTCTCAGCTTACTGACAAATAGGGAAGCTCAGTTGGGAGAGGGAGGGAATCACTTTCTCAAACTCGCCCCCAAGTTCAACACCTAGAATCATGTTTAATTATGGGTGAGATGATTCAGTTTTGATACTATAAAGGAAAACAGATATGTCATTACATAACACATTAATCAACTTCTCACCTAAAATATCCACCCAATTCCTATGAGCTGTTATGAAATTTACTGTGAAGTCTGTGATGGATTTACACCTTATTTAAATTTTTCCTTAATTGTCCTTTGATTCATTAACAGTGGGAAGAACACTATCTTTTTTTTTAATGAAATATGTCATACACACTGTAAATTATGGAGGCCAATATTGGAAACGTGAACACCTATCTACCAATGAGTCCAATCAGATGTTAACATTATGCCACAATTGCTTCAGCTCTTTGATTTTATTTGAAGCATAAAAAACACTATGAACAAGTCACAACTGAAGCCTCTTGTGCAGCCCTCACTAACCCCACTGACCTCCCTCCTTCTCTATTTATAGCTACTCTCCTGAATTTAATGTGTTATTCCCATTGGATTTTATAAATTTATCATATATGTGGTAGGTTGAATTATATATCCCAAGAAACATATGTTCTTAATCTGTGTCCCTGTGGGTGTGAACCCATTGTGAATAGAACCTTGCAAAGATGTTATTTTTAAGGTGTGGCCAGTGGAAGCAGGGTGGGCCTCAATTGGTATTTCCAGAGGCCTTGTAAGGAGAAGGTCACAGGAAAAAGTGGGAAGTCAGCAGGAACCCAGAAGAGAAAGGAGAGGACACTATGTGAAAGGAAAGCCAAGGAACCCCAAGGATTGCCTGAAGCAACCATCAGAACCCTAACAACCCCAGAAGATGCAAGCCTTGCTGATATCTAGACTTTGGATTTCTAGGAACCACAAAATTGTGAGCCAATAATTTCCTGTTGGTTAAGCCAACCCATAGTGTGGTATTTGTGATAGCAGCTCAGGCAAACTAAGATAATATGTTATCCATAAGAAAATATATATATATATATATATATATATATATATATATATATATATATATATATAATTCACTTATTAGCTCTAATTGTTTTTTTATCCCCTGCCCCCACAGCTTTCTGTGAGCTGTCTGCTCTCTGTGTCCATTCGCTGTGCGTTCTTCTGTGTTTGTATTTATTTTTATTTATTTCCGCCCCCTTGTGGCTTTCTTGCTGTCTGCTCTCTGTGTCCATTCACTGCGTGCTCTTCTGTGTTTTTTTTTCTTTGTGTCCCTTTTTGTGGCGTCACCCTGCTGAGTCAGCTCTCCGTGGCGCTTGCGGCACGGGTGGCACTCTGCGGCACCCGGGCCAGTCGCTTTCTGCAGTATGTGGGCCAGGCTGCTTTCACAAGGAGGTCCTGGGATGCAAACCCAGGGCCTCCCATATGGTAGACAGGAGTCCAACTGATTGAGCCACAGCCACTTCCCCCTAATTGTTTTTTGGGAGAGTCCTTAGAATTTTTAAATATGCAATCATGTCATCTGCAATTAAAGACAGTTTTACTTCCTTTCTAATCCTTTCCAATGCCTTCTACTTATTTTCTTTGCCTCATTGCCAGTCTAGGGGACCTCTCTTGACTGTGGTGAGAGCACCTCATCTTTCTTTTGTAAGAATATATATTCTTTTTTTTTTCACATTTTTTTAAATTGATTTTGTAAAAATATGACATTAAAAAAAATATGCGGTCCCATTCGACCCCACCACCCCCACCGCACCCCTCCCCCCCCCCCCCCCAGCAACACTCACTCCCATCATCATGACACATCCATTGCATTTGGTAAGTACATCTCTGGGTATCTTCTTGTTTTACATGTTTTAGAATTTTATATGAATGGCCTCTCACTGTACTTAATCTTCTGCATCCAACTCTTTTTCCCTTCAGCCTGATGTTTCTGAGGGAACAAACTCTTGAGAATCTTTCCCCACCAGCTGGACCTAAAAGCAATTGCAGGGAAGCGGACATGGCTCAACTGATAGAGCATCTGTCTACCATACGGAGGGTCCAGGGTTCCATCCTCAGGGCCTCCTGACCCGTGTGGTGAGCTGGTCCATGGACAGTGCTGCCACGTGCAAGGAGTGCCTTGCCACGCAGGGGCACCCCTGCATAGGGGTGCCCCATGTGCAAGGAATGCACCCCGCAAGGAGAGCCACCCCATGTGAAAAAAGCGCAGCCTGCCCAGGAGTGGTACCTCACACACAGAGAGCTGACACAGCAAGATGATGCAACAAAAAAGAGACACAGTTTCCCAGTGCCACCAGATAATGCAAGCGGATGCAGAAGAACACACAGCAAATGGACACAGAGAGCAGACAATAGGCGGGAAGGGGAGAGAAATAAATAAAATAAATCTTTAAAAAAATAAATAAAAGCAATTGCATTTCAGGAGACCATTTAGTGGCCCTTCCTGTTCACTCACTTTGATTTCTGGAAGTCGAATCTTCATCAGAATTATCTCCTTTGTATTTGATGGCCAGTCTATTTGGACACATGAAATCTGGGATGGTGGTCTTGAGACCTAGAGAGAAACAAAGTATTTGTTCCATAAGAGACATCCTGAGAGGAGGAATGAAGGGTGGGATAATGGGGTGCAGCAAAAACAGTAAGGCTCAATGGTCAGGTGGCTCAGGACAAAGGCTGACAGAAGGGAGAGGTACAGGTCCCAGGTCTGTAGTCTTATTATGGTTAGTGCCTGCTCTCAGCCCTGCACAGGATAAAAAAGAGCAGAACAACTGAAGTTGCCTGAGGATTTCTCCCCATACAAAAATAAAGTGTGGGGCTCTTGCTGCACCTTAAGAAGCCATAGCATGTAAAGGGATTGAGGGATGTTCACATATTCCCAGGCTTGACTGTACCCAGAACTTTCTGTTACCTAGATTAGTCATGGTGTCATAGTTTCTCTTCATATACACATAGTTGACTTTCTCCGAGTATCCAAGCTCTGACCACTCTTCCTTAGAGAAGTATCTGGAAATATCCTTTAAGGCCTAGAGAAGAGAGAAAAATTAATTCTGGCTCTGAACTCAGCTAAACATGTCTGACATCCAGCCAGGACCTCTTCCTCTACCACAGTACCCCCAGTGCTGGATCTGTGAATTGGGGAGAATAATTCAGTTTCCTGGTTGTTGTCATGGCTAACTGAAAGAACATAAGTGACAATCCCTAGCATCTCTCCTGACACCAGTAAGTGCTTAATGCTCATGGGTTGCTCTCCTCACACCTTCCAGAGTGGACTGAGAGTCACCAAATGTAAGTCCTGTGCAAGGTCACAGACCTGTCGTTTCCAGGGATGTGGGAGCAGAGTCTCCACTTCTTTAGGGAAGCTATGGAGGCTCTGAATCCATCTCCCCCACTCCGAAACTCTGCTCCTTGTCCCCAGTGCCTCTGACCTCACCTCCTCAGAAATCAAGTCATCCTACCCTGTCCCCCGGGGCCACTCTTTTGCCCTCTCCAGATCACCTCACCTTACTTTTCTTCTCTGCTCTGTGGGTATCCTTGGGACTTTTTTTGAAGGAGTTGCCTCTGTTCATGGTGCTGAGAACCTGTCTGATCTCAAAGGGACAGCCTGAGTCTTCCAGCCACAAGGCCACAAAGCTCCTGTGGAGGGAGAAAGCACTGAGGAAAGGCCACAGCTCAGTTAGGCACCTGGAATTAAGGTTCTATTTTTCTTTCCATCCTGGGCTTACCTGTCTCTGAGTAGGGCCAGTGTGGGGGGGGGGGGCGGGGGGGCGGGGGTGAAGTCAGAGGAGAGCAGGGGACAGGGGGTCTCTGGAAGAAGTGATTAGGAATGGACAGATTTTCTGCGGGTATTACTAAAGCACACTTAAGTCTTTGCTTTTTTTGGGGGGGGGGTGGTGGTGGTTACTATTGTTTGTAGTTTCTCTGGAGTTTGGCTTGTCTTGAAAGAAAGATACACATATCCTTTTTCAGGAAGCAGTGGAGGGAGTATGAAGTTTTATAGAGGGGGTTCCTCAGGTGGAGAGAAGAGGTGAGTCCCAGTGATCATATGATCTCTCTGACTGATGGATTTGAGTGGTTAGGCAGAGAGATATGGGGTTCTGCTCTGTTGAAGAGAAATGGGGCACTCTAATATGAGTGGATTTGGAGGCTCTGAGTGGGTTATTTAGACATTATTACAGTGAATAGATCTAGAATCCCAGAGACTACAGGATCAGCTATCGCTCAGGTTGAGAGAATTGGGGTGGAGAGGGGGGAGTTCTCAAGATTCAGCAATTTGGTGCTCCCAAACTGAGAGCACTAGAGGTTCTTGGGGAGTGGGAATTTAGGGGTCTCAGAGGCCAAGGAAATTGCTGCTTTGCTCTAGAAGAGGCAAGAAAAAAATCTCTTAGGCAGAGACTATTTAGCATTATCTTTGGTTGAGGAAATGTAGGGGTTTCAGGATGATTTGGGAGGTTTCTCAGGCTGAGGGAGTCGCGCAGACTGAAAAGAGTTAATTTTAGTTTTATCTCTGCTTGACGGGGATCTTGGGGGTTCCTTACCCTGAAAGGATTTAGTCCTCTCTCACTCGGCTTAAAGATTTAAGAATCTTGAGGATCTGGGGAGGCACAGCAAAGGTCTAACCTCTTGAGTGCCTGGCAGAGGCTTCCGGTTTTTCCACCTGACCCCCTTAATCTGCACAAGACGTCTTTCAGAAAGAACCTACCTCAGAAGCGAAGCTGTGGTGAAGAGTCGCTTGACGGGAAGAAGAAAATCGGCAATCCAACTGCCCAAGGACACTCAGCCAATCAAGGCAGTTGTTGAATTTAATCTGACCAATCAGATGTCGGGAAGGGGGGGGCAGGAAGTGAGGTAGACACGGGGGTCTATCGGGCCATGTTCCAGGGACTGGGAACGTCTCATAGGGGGTGGAGACTCATTTTCCCGCCATTAAGCAGGCTCTCGTCCTTTACCCGGTTTCGGAGTCTTGTGTAAATACCCGTCAGCACGTGCATCTCAGCTTCTCTCTTTCCGTTCAGCCTACATCTTTCTAGCTTTGATTGTGCATTTGTTGTTTGCTTTTAATAAATGGTATATATGAGGTAGGTCAGACGTCTCAAATCTTTCCCCTTGGTTTCTGATTTCCTCAGATATGGCGCCTTTTCTAAGACCTCCGTAGTAACCTAAGAATTTAAAACAGGGCTGTTATTTTTAACTTATAAATTCACTTTTTCTAGAACACCCAAGAGCCATAAACATGTTTTACCCCTTGATACTAATAAATAGCATTAAGAGTATCCCTGTAATCGGTGTTTACTGTGTTCCTTCAGGGAGCTGAGGTGTCACTTCCTCCAGGAATCTCCCCTACCCCCACCACCAGTGCCTCCAATGGGCCCCATTGCCTCCTGGGTATTCCATCCACATCCCTGATATTTCTAGGTTGACGAGAATGACAGAAGACTCTCTTAGGGCAGGGACAGAGTCTTTCCTGCTCACCCGAAAAACCCTTGCATCTAGCACAAAATGCTTTATGGGCATCTTTCCATCTAATTCTAACAACCATCTCTTGAGTTAAGTACTGTTATCATCTTATTTTTTTTATAAATGTTTTTTTATTTATTTTATTTTTTTAAAGATTTATTTATTTATTTCTCCCCCACCCCCGATGCCCCAGTTGTCTGTTCTTTGTGTCCATTTACTGCATGTTCTTCTTTTTGTCTGCTGCTGTTGTCAGCAACATGGGAATCTGTGTTTTTTTTTGTTGCATCATCTTACTGCGTCAGTTCTCCATGTGTGCGGCGCCATTCGCGCCGGGCGGCTCTCCTTATGGGGCACCCTCCTTGCGCATGGGGCTCCCTTACGCAGGGACACCCCTGCGTGGCACGGCACTCCTTGCGCGCATCAGCACTGCGCATGGCCAGCTCCACACGGGTCAAGGAGGCCCCGGGTTTGAACCGCGGACCTCCCATGTGGGAGGCAGATGCCCTAACCACTGGGCCAAGTCCGCTTTCCAAAAGAATCTTTAAATCATGTTAAACCGCTTGCGCAAAGGAAGCTAAATCACAGATACAATACCCCGTAAAAGCGGAAGTGTTAAATAGGGCACTTGTCAATGAAACCAGGCTTATAAGAAAATATTCTGCTAAAGAGATAAGGAAAATATTCCCGCAGGAACTCTGCAAACCCCCTCATGTCTGAATGGTGTAACTGTGGCCTAGTGGGGGCTGATAGAATTAAACTGCTGGAAGAATAGAAAAACTTGGCAACATTAATGTTCTTTGTTTTGTTTCCATGCTAATTCTAACTGGGCCTGGATAGCCACATTGATAAAATTAGTGCTGTTAAAGTTTAGTAATGTTTGAACCGGACAACTCTATGAAAGAAAAAAAAATAGAAAAATGGTACCCCTGCGATTAAAATATATTAAAAACTAAAAGCTCATAATACTTGTGTAAACTGCAGAAGAGTTTAAATGGGATGTTACTTTGACAATATTTTAAGCTTTAGTCACATTTTATTTTTTCAAGATATAATAAATTTTAAAGAATTCCTACATAGTTAGCCTCAGTACATGTAGACAAATATTTCAGTAAAAACAGTTCCAATGCATAAAAAATGATACATTCGAAGGCATTCTATAGGGCAAGTCCATGCACTCAGGCAAATATTACTAAACTATGATTTATGACAAGCAATAGGAAAGTATTTAAGTAAATGTTTAACATTAGCAGATGTTAGGAATATCATAGCTTTATAACAATAAGCACTAAGGTACATTAGAAAGTATCCCAAAATTTTAATTTTAATTTTTAAGAAATCATTTCAGCAAAGTCAAGTGACCATATCTTTAAGGCCTGAAGCCACAGCTGCATGCCACTCCTTTTAGTCAAAGAATGTCATAGCAGGAGAGAATTACTGACCCACCCGTGGAGGGGTTTCATTTTTTTTCCAGAACAACCCCTAATCCCACTCTCCAACCCCCAACCTCCTTCTATCCTCCCCTCCAAAAAAAAACCTTTCTCCAAACTTGGAGCAAGTCACATTTTATTTTAATCAGAATTTTTATCAAGGTGGTAAATGAAACTTTCAGTTTTTGGACCAATAGCTTAGTCCTGAACTTCAAGCCTGTCTCAGTGTACTCCTGAAGAGTAATCCAGAAATATAAGTGTTAAATGTCTGTCTAAACTGCTGAATTAGTGTTTAACTGCATTTATACTGCTCAAGTATTCCTAACTGGTTGCTGGTTACTAATAAAAGTGTTTCCAAGAACAAGCTTGCATTTTACAGGCAACACTGATTCCAGAGGAGATCTTAAAAGCCGTAAAAATTGAAGATGTGAAATGATGGAGAGCTTGGAGACAGGCACACCGAAGGAGTAGGAATTATAAATCAAATTATGAGCATTATGTTTCTGTTGGTATGTCTTAACTTTTTTGTCTTTGTCTGTTTGTTCGGTGTATGTTTTCATACCTTCACATTGTAATATTAAATTAACAAATGAAAAGTCTTAAAAGAGCTCTATTCAAATGGCCAAAAATTAAATAAACACTTATATTGATGAGTATAGATATTAATAAAATAAATTAGCATTATATGTGTTAAATCTTTAAAATGATGAAAATTGTAAGTTTTTGACTAACGAAATTATTACAAATCTCCTTTTTTTTTTAAAAATTGTTTTTGTCTAAATTAAAATGAATAGTTTTTTTTTCCTTCACAGGACAGAATAAGGGATATAAGACTTAAATGGATATAGAAAGAAGTGAAAAGTTTGTGGAAGCAAATTCATAGTCAATACTGATTAAAATTTGATATGTTTGTTTAAGGGAATGTGTTTTGCCCTAAGATAAGATGGCCGGTTTTCATAAAATCAGGATGGAAATATGTAGGACAAGACTTGAATGCACATGGCAAGTTGTAGGAAGGTTAGTGGAAGTTAATTTTGCTTATTGCTGACTATACTTCAAAAAGCTTATTTAAAGGTAGAATTTGTCTTGAGATGAAGTAGCCAGTCTATGTGGTTATGGATGGTTATGGGGAGTTTGTAAAAGCATTTTCAAAACTAAAATATTACAATGTAAATGACTGATTCTGAGAAATCATTATTAAGTATTCATCAAATGCAATGAATGTGCCACACTGATGAAAGAACTTGGTGATATGGGAGAAGTGGGGGTGGGTGGGGAGTGGGGGTATATGGGATCCTCTTATATTTTTTAATGTAATATTTTGTATGATTTATGTATCTTTAAGAAAATTTTAATCTATTAAAAAAAGTAGAAATTTAGTTGATGTTAATAACAAAAGTAACTTTAGAGCAAAAAACCTGCCCATAATCTGTTTATAATTTCTGCTAACTACAATTTTGTTTACCAAATGATGTTCTGATGCAAAACAAAAATTAACTTTTGCTCTGTTAAAATAACACAGTTTTCTTAAAAGTAATATATTCATAAGGTGGGGATATTAATGTTCTGACAAATGTGTAATGTATTAAGGTGGCAGCAATAAAATAATCTTGATTCCACTGGGAATCTTAGATTTTCATAAAATAATGGAGAAAGTAGTTTTTTCTGTACTGCTAAAATAAATTACCTGTTAATTAATGTAATAATGGTAAAGGTGTAAAGGTGAAAAGTAAAGTAATAAAATAGTTACGGTCATCTGATGTGTTATAAATTGAGTGGATGGGAAGTGGATGTTGCTCAAGTGATAGAGCTTCCACCTAGCATATGGGAGGACCTGGGTTCGATCCCTGGGGCCTCCTGGTGCAAAAGGAGAAGAGAAAGCGTGCCTGTGCGGAAAGCCAGGGCCCGTGCGAGTACCTGCATGGTAAGCCGGTGCCTTTGTGAGTGCCTGCGTGGTCAGCCAGTGCCCCGCACAAGTGAGTCATGCAGGAAGATGATGATGCTTCAAAAGAGAGGCAAAGGGAGAGTCAAGGTGAAGCACAGCAGAAACCAGGAACTGAGGTGTGGGAGGAGGGGCACCCGGCTTGCCTCAGTGGCAAACAGTGCGGCAAGAGGTGACACCGCCTCTGCCCACTGGGCCTAGACAAGGTGACCACGCCTGACTAGGCCTTTGCTGCTAACGGCTAGCCAGCACCGCCCTCCCCCTTCCTATCTCCCGCCTAGCCCAGCTCTCACTTCCCCCTCCCCCCTCCCTTAAACCTAATCTCTTAGTACGCTGTCTGCCCAGCAACAGCTTACAACCACCTATCAGCTTAGTAACAGTGTCAGCCTATCAAGAGTTAGCACATACTCTACTGGCCAATCACTAGCCCAATGCCAGAACATTGCCTTATATGGAAACAGCATTTGCCCTAGCCAATCAGAACCTGCCACACCACTCCCCAATCCTATAAATCTGCATCCCCTTCCGCAATAAACCAGACTTGTGCCATCAGCCTGTCTCCGCGACTCCTTCCTGGGTCGTGCGCCCTCCACGCCTTCGGAGCCCCTGAGGGAAGCCTCAGCGGCCGTACGAGGCTTTCTTCCCCACGCCAGGGACCCCTCTCGTCCCACAACGGGACCCCACTCGTCCCGCAACAGGGACCCCGCTTGTCCCATAACAGGGACCCCGTTTCGTCCCTCACTGAGGTGGTGCAATTGACAGGGAACCTCTCTCCACATCAGAGGTCTCCAGGATTGAATCCTGGTGAACCTAGAGGAGAAAAAACAAAAGAGAAGACAAAAAGAGAAATAAATACAGAAGATCACAAAGTGAATGGACACTGACAGCAAAAAAATCAGGGCAGGGGAGGGGGGAGGGAGAGGGGAAAAATAAGCAAATAAATACTACATTAAAAAAGATAATATATATCACAGAAACAACCTCTTTGCCTGGGAATCAAGAAGTACATGCTTTAGCTCACATTTGTCTAATTTGCCCCAACTCTGCTGGCAAAGCAGCCCTATGGCTACATAAAAAAATGGCCAACTGGGGGGAGGGGGGAAGATTGCAGTGGGGTGGTACATAATAGTAAATTATCATAAATTAAAATAGCACCACTACTGTATGCAGCAGTCCCAGACATTGCTAGCTTATTACTAGAAATTGGTACCCAGTTATATCACTACCACTTTGTTTTAGATTTTTCTGGTGCTTTATTTTAGTATCTCCATAGGTCAAGCTAGTCTGCATTCACCTTTCCGTGGGAAGGCCAATAATGGACTTTTACAGTGCTTCTCCAAAGACATGTGCATAACCCAACTGTCTATCCTGGCTTCCTGGCAAAGAATCTGGCTGCAGTGAAAGAAACCTGTGGCTATAACCCTATTTCATTATATTGATGATGCTATGTTAACCAGTAATTCTCTTTCAGAATTAAAAGAAGCATCAGAGAAAACGGTATCTTATCTTGAGAGCCCCATAATCTGCAAAGTCCCTGCTGCTCTGTTAAATTCTTAAGTGTTGCTAAAGTACAATGTTTTCCCACACCACAACCTCCAAAACCATTAATAGCCTTTCTGGGGTTGGGGTACTGAAAACCCTCCATTCCTCATTTAGCTCAAATATTAAACCACTGTATGTGTTAATCAGGAAAGGTCATGCATGAGAACGGGAGGATCCCCAGCAGACTGATTTTAAGAAGTAAAGAGGGATAGCACAGGCTAAAGTAGACTGACTTACCCTGTGAATTGGATGTGGCCAGCACCAATATTGGCTTTGGGTGGGGTTTGTGGCAAAGGCAGCATTCTAAACAAGTATCCCTTGGATTTTAGTCACAATTGTGGAAAGGGGCCAAAGTATGATATAGTCTCTTAGAAAAGCAACTGTGCAGGGTACCAGGCCCTGTGGCAAGTAAAGGGCTTAATCAAATAGCGTCCGGTTGCTCTAAGGACTACCATCCCTATCCAGGGGTGGAGTGCAGATACTAGAAATAAAACAGGATCTGAAACCATACTATTGAGACCCAAGAAGCAGCAAAGTGGCTCCACAGGAAAAGCAGACATTGTGGCTACCAGATCCTTGTGGCAAACCCTAGGACTGCCAATTTCAGTCCTAGTAGAAATTACTTTCAAGGTATGTTACAAATGGGAAGCAGCCCAAGAAAAGCATCATAAGAAAAAAATGGCATATAAGGCTAAGTTGAATGCTAACCTTTTAGGAGCTGTCCTGAGCAAAATCCTCCAGCAGCAGAGGTGACCAATGAAAGGTAAGACCCCTGGAGCCCCTAGAAAACCCTGGGGCCCCCAGCAATGTCTTTATTGCAAAGAAGGGCATTGGAAATAAAAATGTCCCGGTCTCGCCAAGAATGGAGCACTAAAAGCTCCTGGACTCTCGACCCAATGCCCACAGCTTCCTGGGGATGGAGACAGTGATATGGAATGATGGGAAACAATCCCAATTATCCACAAGGTACTTTGTGTCTCTCTCCAGGGTGGGTAAGAAATTAGCAAATTTTCTGGTGGATAAAGGAGCAACTTTTTTAGTTCTAAATAAAAAACTCACTCATAGCAATGACTGTACAACTTTGTGCTGAAAATGAGAGCCACTGAGTGTACACTTTGGCTAGAATGTATGCGTCATGGGACTGTGTAACATGGTGACCCATGTGGTAGAAGATGGACTATGGTTAACAGTACAAATATAAAGGTGTTCTCTTATGAACTA